>NC_140965.1:30551605-30574105 GCF_056783735.1 Eptatretus burgeri
GCTTTTAATTACACACTTGTGATCATATCTCGTGAATCTTTAGCAACCAAGATGGTGTCCCAAGTAACTGAGACATGAATGCCTATTTCGGCAAGCAAAATAGCTTTTTATTGGTTTTCTAGCAAATACAACCCGTCACTTCGCTGACGGGTGTATTGAAGAGGGGGGTTGAGAGAGAGAGAAGGTAGGGAAGGGAGAGAAAGGAAGAGAGAGGGAGGGGAGAAAGAGAGGAGGCAGGAGGGAGGGGAAGCTTGGAAGGGAGGAAGCGTAAGGAAGAGGAGATGGTGGAGGTGGGGAGAGTTATGTCTCACCAAACATTGCTATTCCGCAGGAGGGAGGGATGGTGAGAAGGGGTTGAGAGAGAGGGAGATTAAAAAAAAGGAGAGAGACGTGAGGGGTGGAGGTGGGGTAGGTAAAGAGAATGATATTGTTGCGAATTCACGCCCGCCGGCGTGCGATCGGCCACGTGACTCGAATCGTAGCACGTCGCCCACCGGACGGATAATTCAGTCGTGACCCTCCGGGAACTATCGCCCGGAGCCAGTCACGGGTGGGCCTTTCGACCTCACCACAATCGTGCCAATCGGCCACCCGCGTAGGATAGGGTTGTTCGCCAAACTCGACCTACCTAAGTACCCACGCGGATGGTAAACCGGGCGATCGTACCTCGCCGCAGGTCGACTCCGGACACGAGCCGCTTGGGCAGCCCGTTCCATACTATTGGGATAACCGAGCGGTGTTATCGTCGGCCTCGACGGTTCCGATTAACTACCGGGCGTATTAAGCCCACTACGAACCCTTTACGTGGAGCAAGATGGAGATTCAAACGAAGGAAAGGACGCCGCAAAACGGGGAACAATTCAACATAATGCACATTTATTACCCAGCCCACGAAAAGCACGCATATACAGTCAAACAGTCAGAATGCACATATATCAATTTAAAACAAAAACAACAATGCAGAGCTACGACCGAATACGCGAACACACGGCAACACTTATACAGTTTTACTTCACAGACGGCGCCGACACGCATTTACTCAAAAGCAAAGGAAAGAAGCCACCCTCATAGGCAAGGGGGCAGACGGGCCTGTTGGCCAATATTTGCGCGGGACCTGCAGGAGCGGCCAGGTCCGCGAGACTGAGGGGGGTCCTACCCGCGTCCTCGTGACGAGCCGCAAATGTGGCTGCCCGGCGGTGCCCCGACTTCGTGCTCCTTCGCGGGTTTCGTTGTCACCGCTTGGAGTGGAGTGGGAACCAGGCCCCCTTTTTGCACCATCTCAGCACGGGGGAAAGGGGGAAATTGTTGATGCCCTGGGGGAGGAGAATGGCTGGCTGGCTTGGGTCCCGCGACGAGCGATCCCACCGCGACCTCGTCGCCGACTGCAGTCTTCCCTGCCTCGGACCCGAGCTCCTTGGCCTCCTCCCACAATTCTCCTCAGCCGACTGCAGAAACCACCTCGACGCCTTCGCCTCCCGACTCCACTCCGCTCTCCAACCCGACTTGACTGCCAAAACTCTCTGCCACAATTCGCCTTGCGCTTTATAGGCCGGCAGGAGAAAACAGTATGCAAATTCCCGGATCAGGATCACCTCGGGGGCGGAGCCACGCTCGCTGATTGGACGGAGGAAAAGGGGCGTGAATCTCCTCTGATCCTAGAATTTGCATATCTCGATTCCACACAGACGCGCCTGGAGGCGGGGCCAAGCCGCCCCGCGTTTGGTAATTGGATGGATCAGAAGTGGGCGTGTAGCATTCCTGATCCGAATTTTCCCTCGGAAAGGCCGTTACTTGCACTCGCGGCTCGGTGCGCACCGCTTGAACGAGCCCAAGACAGCCCAACGCTCATTGTTCACAGGTGATGCGGGAATGGCCGTAGAAGGAGAGAGGTGAGGGTGGTGGAGGGTTTATCGGTGGTGGTTTGATGGTTATGGCGGTTGATTCAAAATAAAGATAGAACAGAAAAATGCCTAACTCAAAGCGCCGCAGCCCGAATGAATCACATAAATTCCCTCTAAACAACAGGTTTGGGGCTAACTACACATGTACTTAGAGTTATCTCACCTACGGGACCTGAATGGTGGTTTGCGAATTTCCACAGCCGTAACAATATGTTATGCTGAATGGCCGAACACACACACAATAATAACAAACTCATGTCAGAGCAGCTGTACACACAACGACACAACAATGTTTACAATGTAATCTGCTGGCACAATTGCAAAAAGTTTGATGTACCAGTTCCAGAAAATTTGTGGGAACATGAACCTAAAGTAATCACTCAAAACATGGAAGTACCATCCGCTCACATACGAACTAATGATCCCATGGAGCGTGAACATCGAAAATAAAGCGTTGTGGCCAGATATCATACTTCAGTACAAAAAAGAGAAGAAGGCTTATTGAGGTGTTAACACCAGTGATTTTGGACTAAACGATGCAGAAATAAAGAAAATGACCAAACACCAAGATCTAAAGAATGAAGTGAGAAGATCCTGGAAGCTGAAGAATGCCAAAGTTGTTCCAGTGAAAGCTGGACGCACAGGAATGACGACCAAGAACCTCACAGAAATATTAAATATAGGGCCAGTACTCCTGGCCGCTCACATGGTAGTGGCTGGATAAGATAATCAGACAACCACTGGTAGACATGTATGACTCACAAAATATATAATGGAGAAGAAAGTAAAAAGCTATGGATGTTTTTTTTTATGCCATGAACAAACCTTGGTACATCACAGGTGATAAAGGTTGTGGTCAAGTTTCATCGAAATTGTGTGTGTGGCTTCAGAAAAGAAACCAAATGCATATTTTGGGGGGGAAACCCCCTCTCCCCATAGACCGTCTGAGACCCCAATTTTTTTTTAATGTCGTGTACAAGCTTTAGTACATCATGGGAGGTGAAGATGGTGGTTCAGTTTCATCGGAATTGTATGCCTAGTTTTGGAGAAGAGAGCAAATACATATTTTGGGGGGCAAACCCCCTTAAGTCCCCTTATAACCAGATTTTTCTAATGTCATGAACAAGCTTTGGTACATCATGGGTGATGAAGGTTGTTGTGAAGTTTCATCGGAATTGCGTGTATTGTTTGAGAAGAAAAGCAAATACCTCTTTGGGGAGGTAGCCCACTTCCACCCCCAACCCCCTCCCCACCCTCGCCCCGTAAACTCCTGCTGTAGACCCCTTTAGACCTCGTTTTTTGATGTTATCACAAGCGCTGAAGGTTGTGGTCAAATTTCATTGAAATCGTACGTGTAGTTTCTGAGAAGAAGTTGCAAGTACTTGTGGACGGACGGACGACGCACCTTCCCATAAGCTCCCCGGAACTACTGTACAGGTGAGCTAAAAACAATCCCTGGGAATATTATAACAAACAAACTACAGTTGGAAGCTGTCCGGGGTTCAGCGACGATCCTGAAGAGAGCCCTTGGCACAAAACTTTGAAAACAGAAAACTTCACAGCTTGGTCCATGAATCGTGACCCCTTACTGAAATAAGCCTGCCCTGGGAGGACTCCATTCCACATTTTGAAACCCACATATCGCGGGTTGAGAGACATAATGTTGTAACTGCATTTCTGGCGAAACCGAATAAAATGGCTCTCATATCTTTCAACACCATATTTATCTTTCATTCGCGATTTGCAGGAAATGGGAAATTTTCAATGACAACATTATGTCTCTCAACCCATGAAATATGGTGTTGAAAGACATGAGAGCCATTTTATTCAGCCCCACCAAAAATGCAGTTACAACATTATGTCTCTCAACCCACGATATGTAGATACCAATCAACGACACACACGCACACACGCACACACACTTGGCCGATATCAGCAATGTTTCGGGAATCAGTAGGTTGGAGTCGGTTTGATTACCGACTACAGTACATACTGTGTACAACCCAGAAACCTTGAGTAGCTTTCACTGAAAAACGTCCCATTTGCATAGACGTTTCAGGGAGATGTTCACAAACATTACTAGAACTACGTTGTCGATGGCACACCATCGCATATTCCCGCGCGCACTGCTTTGTCCCATTAACGCTCGGTGAAATTTTATCTTGCAAAATGGATTGACTATTCTTTTCTATTTGATGTGCTTTATGACCAAAGACTTACTATGTTTACTAAATCAGAAGTCATTGCAAGCATGTCAACATTTCATGAAACATTAATTTAACACTGTCCAGCGATATAGAACTGCATCAATTTAATCATAGGAATGAACTGTGTATAATATTAATTATAATTATTCATAATCAATTAGATAAATACAGTAAAACCTGTGACTTTGTCACTCATGGGGGCCACATAAGTTAGTTCTTTATAAAAGAATTTACCATGTTCAATGGTAAATACACTTAAAAAAAAAAAAAATCAGCCCCCATGACCCACCCCCTCTGGCCCGGCCCCAATGAGTCGTATCAAAAATCCAACAGTGTTGTGCACTTCCCCATACATATATCTACAATGTCCCAAAGTTTCAAGTTCCTATCTCAAATGGTGTTGGAGGAGCTATTTTGACCCCCTATCCGCTAAGCACCTCCTACCCCCCCCCCCAAGCACCCTCTGATCATCATGTGTTTTAAAAAATATGTTGTTAAATGTATAACTCATGAATATGTTTGATTTAAAAAGCTATAAGCCAATTTTTTTTATCGACCCACATGACCCCAACCTCTCTGGCCCGGCCCCTAGGGATCATATCAAAAATCCGAAAGTGTTGTGCACTTCCCCATACATATATGGGCTATTTCACAGTCATGGTCATTTGTGGTATTTTGTACCCTTGCATGTTAAATAGCTAAATGAGAGGCTGTCGTATCTCTGTCATTAGGGCCAGTAGTTGGTACGAGTGATGGCACAACTTGGACCACTTTTTATTTGACAAAAAAATCTCAATTTTTGGCATAATGGCATAAAAATTGCCATTTTTTTGACAAATAGCTATCTTATTTTCTCCAGGTACACTGCATTCACAGTGTATAAACAAATACAAGCAGAAATTGGGACTTCTATTTGTTGTTGCATCAATTTAATACCTCTTCTGTACTTTGTCCACAACATATTATTCATTTCAGACTATGAATATTTATTTCACCCTCAATAAATATGTCCCACCGTTCGTCCGTCAAAAAATGTCCTCTCCGGAAATGCATATTGTAGAAGAATTTTTTTATATAAATAAAGGGTCTTTTTAAAAGTTTATTGTGTGTTTTACCAAGTGTGTATATACCTGCACTGATATTATGCTACAAAGTTTGAGTATAACCAATAACCTTCTATTTCCATGGCCTGCACTGATTGCCTTTTGCCTTACATGTGTCCGTCAAAAATGTGTCCTCTCCGGAAACACCTAAACTGCCACGAGTTAAAAGGAAACTACTTGCTGGCTATAAATTTTGATGTTTTGTAAGGTTGACATGGTCATGAATATCCATTAACAGTAAAAGGTATTTACATTAATGTAATTTATCTTGTTACAACACTGATAAATGTATTACTTTGCAGTTATATCTTGTACAGAATGTATTGCTTCATGTCAAAAAATTATGTCCTCTCCGGAAGAAATATGTGATTTTCTTCATATTTTTCATTGTGGTGTTAAACTTTTATTTTCAGAGATAAATTAGTAATTTTTTCAGAAAATGTAGAAAAGTACATGTAGTTTTAAAATTTTGTGCTAAATTCCATCATATGCAGTGCTATTAGTGACAGTGGTAATTAAAACATATCTTTTTTCTGGATATATTTGAAACTTCATTGTCTTTTATTGATATTTCTACAAATATACATCATTTGTATACTGAACTGGGTGTGCGCTGCCACTCGCCACGTCACCACAGGGCGAATCCCCCTTACCTGTGGCTAATATTTTAAACCACCCATTAGCCATTGTGGCTAATCCATGTTTTAGTGGGTTTTTTTTTTTAACCAGTTTTAGACGAATTTTGGGTGATTTTAGCACATAATTCAACCTTCGTTGAGACGGCCGCCATTTTGTATGTTTTGATTACGGGAATCACGCGTGATTTCGTACAAGCTTATATATACTAACTTTAGTAGTTTCTAGTAAAAAAAAATCGACCAAAATTACGCATGATTCTAGTCTCAAAATTTTATTTTAATTTTTTTGCAAAAATTTTTTTTCCCCAGAATGATTCGGCGCTACTCGGCGCTACATGCTTCGTTGGATCAGTGGTTGCCAGGTGAGTTTTGACACAATCAGTAGTAGTAGCTGTAGTAGGACGAGTTTGGATGAGAGAGTTTGTTTGGATGAGCGAGTTTGGTTGGTTGGATGAGTGAAGTTGATGGGTGAGATTGGTTGTACGAGTGAGTTTGATGTGTGACATTGGTTGGAAGTGTGAGTTTGATGTGTGAGATTGGTTGGATGAGTGAGTTTGATGTGTGAGATTGTTTGGATGAGTGAAGTTGTTGGGTGAGATTGGTTGGATGAGTGAGTTTGACTGGCATGAGGTTGGTCCAATCCTGGTCCACAACCACCCCCATCCCCCACTAAAGGCACAACGGCCATACCCCACACACACACACACACACACACACACACACACACACACACACACACACACACACACACACACACACACACACACACACACACACACACACACACACACACACACACACACACACACACACACACACACACACACACACACACACACACACACACACACACACACACCACCACCATCCCTCACAATTACCACCTCCCCTGATGGTCGTTCATTCAACCAATCTCAAACGTCAAACTCACTCATCCAACCAATCTGAACAATCCAACTCACTCATCCAACCAAACTCACACACCCGCCTTAAAATTAACTTATTATTTCATATTGCTAAAAAAAAAAACTTTTGAATAAAATATGTGGCTATTTCCTTTCTCTTGTGGCTAATCATTTTAAACCTGGATTAGCCACAGTGGATAATTCCTTTTGAAAGCCAGAGCACACCCAGCTGAATCATAATTCCAGTAATGGAATAATACTTGTGGAACATATGGAAACCACTGAAGTTTGATCGTGTTGTTATTTTGTGGTTATAGTTGAATTGTATTAATGACTTGTAGTTTAAAAAAATACTCTCCTAACATCCTTGGGGTATTATTTTTAAGAAGAAATATTCATTCAGATGCTCCAAAAATTTGGATTCAAGTATTGTAATTAACAATGTTGGATTTGGAGAAATAAAAATATAAAAATATTTATTGAGTTTGAATTTTTAGTGGTTGTGAGACAAACTTGGTACCCTCATTGTGAAACAGCCCATATCTACTATGTCCCAAAGTTTTAAGGTCCTATTTCAAACGGTGTAGGAGGAGTTACAGGGTAAGACAGACGGACGGACAGAATCACAATATTCCCTCTTTTCTTCGAAAGCGCGGGAATAAATATTTATAAACAGCTGCGTGTGATGGGTGGAAAAAAAAAAATTGTCTCGGTAACTCGATAATTTAGAAAACACGCTAATACGGCAAACGGCTCCGAAATCGGATGTTATAAATTATATTGTTGTGGTTGACGAAATTCACAAACCACCATTCAGGTCCCTTAGGTGAGATATCTCGGTAAGTATATGTGTAGTTAGGCCCAAACCCGTTGTCTAGAGGGAATAAATGTCATTCATGAGGGCTGCGACTCTTCAGGATAGCCGTTTTTCTTTTACTATCTTTATTTTGGACCAGCCGCCATTATTACCACCACCAACCACGTCTCAACAGCCATCACACAACGCGGCCATCACAACAACAACCACCAACCACAACGCCGCTTCACCACAACCGCCACGACCTTTACCGTCACAACTCGCCACCATCGCATCACCGTCATCTCGCGCCACTCGTGGGCACCGATGCTGGACTCGTGCGGGGTGCGCACCGAGCAGCGTGTTCAAAAACATCACGGACTTTCCGCAGAAAAACGGATCAAAAACGACTCACGCCCACTTTTGTTCCGTCCAATCGGTGAGCGAGGGGCGATTTGGCCCCGCCTCCAGGGCGTTGGAGGGCGGTCGCTATATGCAAATTCATGGATCAAAAAGCATTCACGCCCACTTTTTCCTCGGGCCAATGGGGAGCCAGGTGAAGGGTCGGAGGCAGAGGGTCAAGGGTGAAAGAGCGAAGCCACGGGGCTTATATAAACGGGAAAAAGAGTTCAGTTGGGAGGAAGAGTTCAGTTGGAAGTTGAGAAAGAGTTCAGTTGGAAGTTGAGGGTTGAGAGTGTGTGGAGTTCAAAGGAGTCGTCGGTGGAGCTGGAAAGAAGTGGTACTAGTCGGAGTGAAGAGGATGGAGCTGTGGAGAGGTGACTGCGGCGAAGGCGGACGAGGGGGTGCTCGCGTCGGTGCCGGGAGCGGCACAGGGAGAGGCCAGCAACGCGACCGAGGTGGAGGAGGAGACGCTCGCCGCGGGACCCGAGACAGGGTTATATCCTCCTTTCCCCAAGCATCAGCAACCCCCTCCTGTTTCCCCCCGCGCTGAGATAGTGCGACAAAGGGGGCCCCCTTCCCACCCCCTACCAGACACTGTCCGCGAGGCCCGCGGAGTTGAGGCACCACCGCCGCTCCGCGTCTCATCACCAGACGGGTAGGCCCGACACGGTCTCGGCCCCAGGCCCGCCTACCCCCCTCATCCTGGAGGGTGGTTCTCTTTTCTTTTGCTTTGGGAATATGTGTTGTTGGCGCCGTCTGTGAAGTAAAATTGTATAAGTGTGCCCGGTAGTCGGATAGATCTGCATTGTTGCATTTGCTTTTTGTGTAATATTGCATTGTCTTCTTCTTTTACATGTGCTTTTGGTGGAATTGTATATGTGTGCTTTCCGTTCATCGCGAAATAAATGTGCTTATTGTTGAACTGTTTTCCCGCTTCGCTTCGTCATTTCTTTCATTGAATCCCCATCTTGCTTCACGTAAAGGGTTGGTCGTGGGCTAAGACGCCCGATAATTAATCGAACTGTCGAGGCCGACGAATAACACCGCTCGGTTATCCCGATAGTACGGAACGGGTCGCTTAAGTGGCCCGTGTCCGAAGTCGACCTGCGGCGAGGTGCGATTGCCCGGTCTACCCTCCGTGTGGGTACTTAGGTAGGTCGAATTTGGCGAGCAACCCTATCCCACGCGGGGGCCGATTGGCACGATCGCGGTGAGACCGAAAGGTCCACCCGTGACTGGTTCCCGGCGTTAGTCCGAGAGGGTCACGACTGGATTGTCCGTCCGGTGGGCGACGTGCCGCGATTCGAGTTACGTGGCCGTCAGCACGCCGGCGGGCGCGAATCCGCAACAATATTTTACTTTGAAACTCACAAAGAGAAACATTTAACCTTTGTAAAGCAAACCCGATAACCAAATGCAGGCGCGAGGACAAAGGAAAACCTGATAGAACCTCCACAAGATTGGGGATGGAACTGTCACCACAACACCCAAAACAGGCATGGCACGTCCACACA
Organism: Eptatretus burgeri; assembly: GCF_056783735.1. Taxonomy (NCBI): domain Eukaryota; kingdom Metazoa; phylum Chordata; class Myxini; order Myxiniformes; family Myxinidae; genus Eptatretus; species Eptatretus burgeri. The sequence goes on from NC_140965.1 coordinate 30,561,072, forward strand.
CCCGCAGATCTACCCATATGTACCACGTCCGTGTGTGCTGTAGATGTACCTCTACCTTGTAGTAACTGTCGACTGCACATCCCGATCGGGACACGAACTGTACTGTCCAGTTCGGTAAGTGGCTTAAGCACTCCAACGGAACACCTGGGTTGCCGTCCGTCGATACAACGATTACCAATTGCCGTCGATTCAACGATGCACCTGGAAACGCCCGTGCAATGTCCGAATTGAACAAATCAACACTTTTTGTGGAGTCGGAACTGCTGATACTTTCAAATCTGGAGGTTACATCCAGGACAAAAATCATGGCGGCTTCAGACCCCAGCGAGGTTACCCAGGAAACGCCTGAAGACCCCAGACAGCGAGGTGGCCAAGGATCGCCTGATGAAGGATATAATTAAATAATTCCGTTAATTATCTTCAAAAGGGGTGTTTTAATTAACCCAAACACCCAATTTTCACTCTTGCACTTCCTTGGAGTTTTATTAGTATGTATGGAAAGTTTCAGGCTGATAGGTTTTATAGTTTTGGAGTTATGGAGGAGACACACACACACACACAGTGACACACACACACACACACACACACACACACACACACACACACACACACACACACACACACTGCCTTTTATGAGTGGAGATAGATAGTTATGCCTGTTTGAAAAATGTAAGATGTGTCATGATTTCTTCTTTCTCCTGCAGGTGTTACAACAGCTTCGAAGTCCTAAACCGTTGCTTGCAACTCTCATGATGATTACCATCGCCAGAGGACAGAGTGTTCCATTTGGGTCTGTTTGTTAATTGCCGGAATCCTTCGGATTCGGCAATTATGTTGGTCGGTTGTGTGTGTCATTTGTTTGTGTGTCTGTCTGTCTATCTGTTTGTTTACCCTGAAGCAGCCACACCGTTTCAGCGATCATGACCAAACTGGGTACAGGCGTCGGCCATGGTCCAACTTAGACACTTGTCGTTTTTGGTGAATCTAGGTCAAAAGTCAAGGTCAACGTCACCGAAAAACCGAAATTCTTATTTTCGCAATAACGTCCGATAAAATGGTCGTATCTACTTCAAACCAAATCCAAAATGTGCATCTTCCAATTCTGCATCCAACCATATGTCTCATTGGGGTGTCACACCAACACCCTTCTTAGCAGTCGGGGGTCGAATGTCTGGGGGATCGGGACAAAACTTTCAAATTGCGATTAAAAACGCCATTTCAAGTCCGATTGAATTCCAAGTAATGATCATGACCAAACTAAGTGCTACAACTCATTAAACAGTAGCACTATCGACTTGTAAGAACCAAATTGATTTCCAGGTTTTTGTGTTTTTCAGAGATCATGGAGAAATTACAAAGTTATTCCGGCAATTCCTTGCTCAACGAGCAATTTCATTTGTTTGTTTGTGTGCAGGATATCTCAAAAATCTGCTCTGAAACAGCTGGACAGATCGAGGGGAAACTTCACACAAATGTTCCCCAAGCCTTGGGGGTACCAGGGTGTTCACAAATAATTGATAGGTCACATGGCTTGGCAGACATATTGCATTGAGCAAAAATCTTTTCAAAATTCTTTCTCTTGAACCGCTTCATCAATCGACATGAAACTTCACAATTATGATTAAGTGGTGATGTGGAATATTTTGTTTTAAATTTCAACCTCGTCGGACGCATAGTCTGTTCGCCAGAATTGTTTAATTCTTGGAATATGGGCTCTTTATTATTATTATTTTTTGAATAAGGCTTACTTGGCTGGGCATGAATGGGTTTGAGGGTAGAGGAGAAGCAGCTGAAACGTGAATCCTATTCAGATTCCTCCCAATGACTTCATCTTTGCTTTTTGCTTGTTCAGGTTCCTTCTGATGACTCCTTTGCATGACTGTACCTATTTGGTCTTCCATTTGATTTGAATTGAATTGATTTTAATCCCATTCGAAATTCAACTGAATAATAATAAACATCATAGGTCAGGGTCTTGACTTGACAGTTTCCGCAAATGTCTGTTCAGGCATATGCAGGTAAAAAGTGTGTCCGTTTGAATGACCATTTACTCTCAGGATTTACGTGACACATAAAGGTGTTGACACTCAGCCCCGACTCAACTGGTGTTCAGGGGGGACGTCATAGCACGATTGACCTGACAGAGCTGGTGTTCAGGGGGGGATGTCACAGCATGAATGCCCTGACAGAGCTGGTGTTTAGGGGGAACGTCACAGCACGAATACCCTGACAGAGCTAGTGTTCAGGGGGAACATCACAGCAAGAGTTAGTTGCCCGACAGAGCTGCCCTTTGCGTGTAATTGAATCCAATCCGAGCGCGCCATTCATACGATACCTGCGTTTTGAGTGAAAGGAGCACTCGCTCTATTATCCTCACTACTCGTCCGAGTGAAAAGGGTTAATATCGGAACGAGGATTTAAAAGAAAAAAAATCTCGAAGCGCTTGGGTGGAGTTTACACAACGAGCCCCAGGATAGTGAAAAGTGACAGGTGTTCACAGTGCGGTCATGAGGTTTACAGGTGCACCAAATGAAGAGTTTATTTAAATGTAAAGTTCATCCCTTTGGAGAGGTTGATAAATTTAACGTGCCATGCTAATTAAGCCTTTTTGTGTTGTAATTGGGTGAAATAAGAACTTTTGTTTTGATCCTTCATCTCACGCTTTGCACTTTGATGTGCTCACACCCAGGCGGCTGCACAGACTCGTACATGAAGCTCGATTACACGAGGGCTCGTGCCTGGCCGGCACTCACAAACTCCGATCTGTGCAGGTGGGATGATTTGTAAGGTGATCCTCAAAGGCGAGTACACAAAAGCACTGAACGAAAGGTGTGTGTGTGTGTGTGTGTGTGTGTGTGTGTGTGTGTGTGTGTGTGTGTGTGTGTGTGTGTGTGTGTGTGTGTGTGTGTGTGTGTGTGTGTGTGTGTGTGTGTGTGTGTGTGTGTGTGTGTGTGTGTGTGTGTGTGTGTGTGTGTTACACCGACATGGGGCACTAAATCCATTGCACCAGTATGGCCAAGGTTGAAAATATTCTCAGAATGGGGAAACTTACAACAGTCCATCAAATGCTATTCTTCCCCATCCCCCCCAGACCCCTCCCCCCCCCCCACTAATACAACTACATATGATTACTAAAACTTTTTTCTCTTATTAAATATAACTGGGAAGGCAATGGCAAACCATCCAGTATAACCCTTGCCAAGAAACTGCTTTGGCAGCTCCACTGTTCTGTGACAGGATGGTCCTGGTACATTAGAAGAATTATATTACTCATATAAAAGCCCTTTAAAATGATGGGTTGGGATTATTTCATTCGAAATACTCAGAGACTGGAAGATATGATGTTTTGTAGCAAGAAATGTTATTTTAAAACCTACTGGCGTATATGAACATGCGTTTTACTCTGCGCGCGTTACACATCACACGTGCTGCGAATTTCACCTCTCTATGCCTTGTATTTATTGTTTTGTTTTTTTTAACACCTCTGTACACCACCAATGAGACCCAGTTGCAAGTCAACGTCTACATTTCCAAAAGAAAAGATGAAATTACTCTTTCGGCCTTAGTTATTTTATAACTTGGTTTATGCAGTTCTTCAGCTAAAATGTAGGGTCGGTAGGTCAAAATATAAATATAAATATAATTTTAATTTTTAGAAATTATATATTTTTATGATTTTTTTTCGGATGTTCCATGGAAAAGAAAAGGGGAGGTGGGGGGGGGAAATAAATATAAATCCCAGACCAGGAGGATCTCAGAAAACATTGAAGATGGAAGACCATTCAAATGCAGGATGCCCATGTTCACTGTATCATCTGATGTGAAAAACAATAAAGGATTAAAACTTGTTTTTACAATATAGTCTGGCATGTTTTTCTTATAGAAACCTGTTGGATCATCAAGCAAATGGAAACAATGCTGAGAAAATTACTGTCCAAGTCGTAATGTGTGCATGCACACCAGTGCATAGTGCTGGATATGATTAAAAAAAAGGTGTCCACTCGGAGTCAACACACTCAAAACGGTCAATCAGAGCCATAACCAGCTCTTACTTTTCAGTGGGCATCTGATCGTACTGTCTCCTCATCCCCATGAGCACATCAAAGGCTGATTTCTGGTCCGTTGAAGGCTGAATATCAGCATCTCGCAGGGAAACTTTAGCGGACTTGGCACCGAAATCTTTCAATGCGAACAGCGGTGTACAACTTTTGATGGAAACAAAATCGGCACGATTGAGAGTAGCCTGCGAATCATCCCTGCTGCTGCACTGAATTGATGCAATCATTCGGCCAGAATATTCATCGTCAAGATGTTGCGTGATTAAATCACCAATACAGTCACTCGAATTTATACCGCTGACATACTTCTTAACAATCACTTTCGCCCCAGAAACCACAGTCAATCTAAACCACGCTGGCCACTGCTCAGACGCCATGACCAAAGACGACCGCGCAGTTCTACTGCGCAGCTCGACTGCACAGTTTGGTTAAAGGTGACTCGGTATTTTGGCGCACGGGCACGAAATTATATTTTGAAAATAAATGCCGACGTTTACATTTTGGATTTTGAAACTTTTGCACCTTCCGCGGAAAATGTATAAATACAAAAGGCTAAAAATGTGTTTTATATTTATATTTCATTTCGGCAAATATACCGTCGTCGGTTATAAAATAACTAAGGCCTTCATGGAAAAATGTTTTCCGAGTTTTTTATCCTGAAAAATAGACCGCACTGAATACACAGTTATGTTAAAAGATTTGCCTTTAAAATCCTTATAAAACCATACTTATGAAGGGGAAAATACATCACACAAACAAATACACAAACACGCATTGTGTTTTATATTGTTACAGTTCTAGGAACCGTATACATTCAAACATACAGTTGACCCAAAGTTAGTTATGCCGTTAAGTATATGTGGAGACAGATTCCCTCCTCGTGTTTCGTGGGAAATCGAAGGGTTGCGTTGCGATGTTTTTTTAGTTAGGGTAATAAATCTTTATATCCCATCCCCCATCACGATCCACTGTCCACCTGCTGTATCCGAAGGCCCGTTGGCCGGGGCAAAATCTTTGTGTTGTGGCTTCTTCTTGATGAGTCCAGACACGCGTGGAGGGGGGGGGCGGGTTTCACCCAGCATGACCAACACCCCGCCCAAAAAGGGTGGACCCATGGAGGCCCTGTCCAATCAGGGCAGACAGTGGTATCGGCTTCACCAAGGGTTCTCCCCGCCGAGAGAGATCGATAAATTACGAAGCGATCCTCAGCGTAGAGTCCTTGGCTGGGAGATAAATTACGGCAGCATCCTGAGAGGGTAGAGAGAGAATTATGTGGAGGTTGGCCATGTTAGCTGGAGTCTGAGGTTGGAGAGAAACAGCGTTGGAATGAGACAGTGGTTGGAGTGAGACAGTTGGAGTCGCGGATTGCCAAAGAAAGAAGGAGGGCCGTGACGCAGAGGGTCTGCCCGCATCTCGCCTCGGCGGCCCGTCTGTTGCAATGGTTCGAGGGCGCCCAATCTTGACTGGGTCTCTCGTGGGTCCTGTCGGCGGCCTGATCCCCATCTCGGACTCCACTCTGCTCCACCTGGGCTCCTTTGCGGACACGGTCTCCACACGTCTGGCTGTGGGCCGAGCTGCACTACCACCGACAGGTGCCGCACCATGGAGCATCCCTTCCTTCCAACGTGCAGGTACCTCAAAAGAACTGCGACCTCAGCTCACCTCCCTCTCTGGCTGCAGGGGTCCTTTGCAATACATCTGGGTTTATTTTCGTCTGAGTGCGTGTCTGAGTTTGTGGCGCCGTCTTTAAGTGGAACTGTTTAAGTGTTTGATCATTGTAAATCTTGCCTGTATATCCTGCGATAAGTCTGCTCTGAGTCCTTTTGTAAGTTGATTGTAAATAAACCATTATTTGAAATGTTCCCAGTTAGTTTTCATCTTTTTCTTCATTAGTCCAGCATGGTTTGGATCTGAGTGTAGCCTGGTCTTTATCCCTGATAATCTGTTCATCCTAGCCAGTACGTTATTGGCGGATCCGCTCGGCTGCATCCAAACCGGAAAGGTAGTTGGTAGCGTGATCCGGTTCGGGCAAGACGTAGCGAGGGCGTGGTTCCCCGGTCAACGACACCGCGTGGTTAATTAAGTAAATTGGTTCTAGACAAAAAGACCCTACGCTACGCGGTGAAGGTATTGGTGTCCACGATCAGTTAAGCGACCCGCCACCTCACGGAATTATCCATGAGCGACGGCCTACAATTCCGGGAGTCTGGTGTGAGGTGACATAACTTCCCCCACCTTGCGGTCGTTCTCACCACTGGACCCCAGCCCGCAACAATATGTTGGATCGTTCTACACTTTGAACACCTCTTGTGTATATAAAGGCATATTCTTCCGAGCAAGGTGTACACAGGCGTGGAGGAGGGAGGGTTGGGGTGCAAAATTTAGCCTTATTTGCTGACATAATAAAGAGAAGTAAAGTATTGTTATAGATTTCAGAATCCGGTCTGATGAATGCATCCACACATCCAGGTCTGTTAATACAGGCAAGACAGTTATTTCCTTCAATGCATGTTCAGATTAGCCCCATCCCCATGTCTAATGGGATTTAAAATGTGATGCGTTGAGAAGGGTAAAGAATAGATACGCTTTCTTATGGGAAGCTTTTTTCTTTACGACAGACACGTTTACACACATTTCTTTCGCGAGCTCTGAAGCCTGCCCTTATTTTTCCTCAGCAACGTTTATGCATGTATTTCTTTTGCGAGCGGTGATGCTCGCCTTTTTTGAGAGTGTACGGGTCGTCATGGTAACCGTGTGCAAGTGGGACGGGGTGAGCTTGGGGCAGGCTCTGCACCCGCCGAGACGGCTGCATAAATAACCGGAGTTGGTGTCAAAGCCACCCAATGCTCGCCTGTTTATACATTTATCGTTTTTAAAAGACGAGCCTAAAATTAACATTTTTTATAAAGCATTGCAGTGAAGTCTGATCCAAATAATTTTAAAGCAATATATGTATTTGTATATTGTAATCAGTAACAAGAGCGCAAGTGAGCACAATATACGCCCGAACAAGAAGGTATATACAGAATTGTGCTACAACATGGAAAACAGCATCCTGGTTGCCATGGCAACCACTTTAGATGACGAACGTATGTCACGACACACCGTCTCCACAGTCTGTATCTTTGCACCAAATATGAAACGTGAAAGTTGAAAACTTTCGGAGTGAGAGTGCGGACAGGAACGGACGGACGGACGGACGGACGGAATCACATTATACGCCCCGATATATATATATATATATATATATATATATATATATATATATATATATATATATATATATATATATATATATATATATATATATATATATATCGGGCTTATAAAAATTGTGTGGTAGATAAAAACATTAGAAAGGAAACAAGTGAAATCCTTCAATACATCTCGTGTGGTGAAGCAAATGAGTACACCAATGTTATTGAAAGAACCACTTATCACTTTGCCACCAATATCTGCCATAATTGTAAGTAAATTTCAACTACTAATGCATGAAACATCTGTTTATGGCTAATATTAAAGAAAATGATGGCATAAGAAGAACTTCGCTTTCGGCTTTCGGCTTTCAGCGTGAAATGCCATGGTGGGCGGAAATGACGTATTTTGCTCGTTCGTACATGAGAGGGGAGCGTTTCTTGGTTTTTTTTTTCTGTCAAGCAATAGATTCAATGGTTTTCACATATATAACACATTAGTTTCACAAATTTCCATTGTAATACTCGGGTATTTCCGTCAAGTGTTGTCATTTCCGTCTCGGTTACGCACTGCCATCTACCGGACGGCTGTCATTGGCTCACTTGAGGCACGTGGGGGGGGGGGGGGAACACCAGGACACCGGGGACATTTCAAAGTCGGTGCAATTGTATGTACAGCGCACGCGCTGTAAAAATAACTTGCACCAAAAACTTTAACATTTTCACGCTGACGCTCACGCCGGGGGTATCGCTGTAGCTCTCTGTTCTTCGAACAGGCGAGATAAAAACGAATTGGAGGTCTGTTCTGAGGCGAGAGAGAAGAAAGCGGAGGGAGAAAAGATAGAGATAGAGATAGAGATAGAGATAGAGATAGAGATAGAGATGAAAAGTGAGGAAAGGGGCTTGAGAAGCGAGCAAGAAGTGGGTGAAAGCGCGAAAAAAGGAGAAGAAAGCGAGCGTGTGGTGAGCGTGTGGGTATGATCAGCGCCGACGGTGAGTGAGGCACGGGTCGGTCACCAACAAGTGAGGTGCAGCTCAGTCACCGACGGACCGTGTGGGTCACTGGACGTCACCAGTTTCGTGAAGTGTGAGGAGCTGCCCATGTTGCAGCACCAGGGCCTAAACCCACGACAGACGATCTCGGTGCCCTCCCAGACGTCGACTGGCGTTCAAGGCTGTTCGCGAGAGGGTGCACGGCAAGGCTGGGTGCTGGCGACGTACACATTTCAGGACGTTTGCACTTCACGGACAACTACTCTCTGGTGAGCGAGACGACTCTTCTCCCCCGATAAACATCTGCTCTTTGTCTCTTTCTCGGCTTTTTGATTGATTTTGCTTTAAAATTAATTCATTTATTTACCTCAGAAAATAAAAAGTTCTTTTTATTTATTTATTTTATTATTGATAAATCATTTGTCGATTTCCAACCTGCCCGTGTTTGTCCTTTCCTTCCATTGGTTTAGCATTGTCCGAACCGAGATAGACTGGTAGGTAATTACCACAAATTTGACTAAAAATTGTCGGCACGCACCAGCGGTGAAAACGCTCGGCCGCCCTAATTAAAATCTAATCGGATAATATTGGTGCTTTGCCGAGGGCGCGCTCCCTGCTCAGGTAACCACGTGACCTCGAGTTACACGGAATAATTAGATGGCGGACACTGGAACTTGTGGTTGACTGGGTGGCGTTCGTGGTTTTAAAACATCCCACCGTACCACAACGTTAATTGTGAGCGGTGGCCCCAGGTTCGGCTCTCCTGAGTGACAAGCTGGTGTTTTCGGTACCCGTTGCCGCAACAGTATGAAAATAAACTTTCGCAGTTTGAACACGAATTAATAATAAAAATGTGTACTTTAGCTTTGTTTGCATTGTTAATGGGTTTTCATTACAATTTAGCCCTCTCACCATCTCCCCGTCTTTCCTGTATCCCCGTCTCACCTTCAACCCGTCTCACCGATATACTTTGTGTACAACCCAATGGGCTACAATTGTACATAGATTAATTATCGTCAGTGTTTCTGCATATAAGGTGAAAAGTTCTTTTCTGACTCCTTATTTTCCTTAAGCTTTGACAAACTTTTTTTTTTGACATTTCTGGGACTATTGTGTCTCCCAACCGCACATCAAATGCTTACTCCCCAATTCCCCTCTCGCCGCTATTCCACTCTCTCCCCTATTCCCCTCTTCCCCTATTCCCCTCTTCCCCTCCGCCCCTATTCCCCTCTCCCCTATTCCCTCCGCCCCTATTCCCCTCTCTCCCCTATTCCACTCTCCCCCTATTCCCCTCTCCCCTATTCCACTCTTCTCCCCTATTCCACTCTCTCCCTATTCCACTCTCCTCCCCTATTCCACTCTCCTCCCCTATTCCCCTCTCCTCCCTATTCCCCTCTCCTCCCCTATTCCCCTCTCCTCCCTATTCCCCTCTCCTCCCTATTCCCCTCTCCTCCCCTATTCCCCTCTCCTCCCTATTCCCCTCTCCTCCCCTATTCCCCTCTCCTCCCCTATTCCCCTCTCCTCCCCTCTCCTCCCCTATTCCCCTCTCCTCCCCTATTCCCCTCTCCTCCCCTATTCCCCTCTCCCCCTCCCCCCCCATTCCACTCTCCCCCCTATAATATTGCCCTCCCAGCGGTGAGTGCTCACACCTCACACAGGACAATGATGTCATTGGGACGAGTGGTCTTGGAAGTTGTGGCCGATGGGAAAGAGATAGATGATTGCAAGTACCGTGGAAACGTGAGGTGCATAGGGGTGTGTGGTTGGGTGGTGAACGAGTTGTAGCTTCGGTGGTTGATCAAACAATGCACGCGCCTTTATGCGCGGCACAAAGCGAACGCGTCATGTTAAAACTTTCAAAGAGTTGTTTTTGCCGGCGCTTTGAGATCTCAGGTGAATTGGCAACCTGAAACTCGACAGCGGTACAAAAGGTTAGGACGTGAGGTCGCTCCAATGGCAGTGTGCGGCCTTCGTTGGAATGTGGAGGGCATCACGCGACGATGAGGATCCGCGATGCCCCGCGCGGCGCATCAATTAAAACGACGAATAAATGGTGGTGGCGGTAATCAGAGTCGGGCGACGAGTTTCTGCGTCAGACAAGACCCATGCACAGTGTTACGGACCGGGCTTTGAGTAGGAGAGAGGGGTGTGGGGGTGGCGTTGATGGGAAGTCATGGGGGAGAAATTAATAGTTAGAAAGGGCAACTAAAACTTTCCCCCTCCCCCCCCCTCCTTTTTGAAAGGTTTATTAAACATGTTTCCTGTTCCATTTGTGTCGAGACAATTTTGAGCTAAAGGGCAAAAGAGACAATTTTGAAAAGGACAAACATTTGTACTTGAGCTCTGCTCGTGTGAGAGCATTCTTCATTGTGGAGGGGGACAGGGGGAGAGGGGTGTGGAACTTTTTCACTGTCCTTCCGAAAAACTTTGTGCAAACCGCATCCCTCCGCCCTCCCTCCCCCCCTCTCCCTACATATGCACACTCCCCTTAACCCCTCCCTCTCCTCTCACCACCCTACTCCACCCACCACCCTTAACCCACTGCAGTCCACTTACAGGACGAAGGTCTCCCCCAAGCCATGTCGATGTGTGTTTGGTGCATTCTTACCCACCAAGTTTACAAAGCACCGGTTGGGGAGACGAAGCAGCCGTGGTAATTGAAGCTGCAACAGCTCGAGCAGAGAAAGAAACCAGTCTTGAAACATTTGACCAAACGAACGAAAGCTTTATTCAAAATAAATAACACAAAAAGCAGCAACAAAAAAAAAAGTTAACAAAAAGTACAAAATTTGCGAGTTCTTGTTCACATTCCTTGTTCACATTGTGGATAAATATTTCATGATATTCCGATGATACTTTTCATGATCTATCCACTTCGGTAGCTCTCCGGGTACCAGCTGGTTCATGTGATCCTGAATCGTCACCGTAAAGCAGTGGTTGAGACTTGAGAGTGCGTTTGACGTTCGTGCGTCGGGTTTGTACTGCGCAACGGGCTCTGAACGTCCACGGCCCTCTGGTGTGAGCGGTGATCCCCAAGCAGTGTGAGAATCCAGCGCTCTCATGTATAAAGTAGTGATACCACAACCAAGTGTGAGCGGCCAGCGTTCTCCATGGTGTGTTCATGATTGATGAGTGATACCCCAACCAGGCGTGAACGTCCGGGGTTCTGGTGTGAGTGGTGCTAACCCAACCAGGTGAGAGCCCAAGCAGGTGTCAGACGCGGTTCTCTGCAGTGACCAGTGAGAACCCAGCACTCTGCGGTGGAGGTAAAGGTCCTCGGGGTTCACAGTCCAATTCACTGGGAAATCTGTGAAATCCTCGTGGGTTTCCATCTTTCGATCATCAGAATGTTGCTCAACAAGAGCAAGCCATGAATCGTTTCTCCTCTCCATGGGGTATCCCACATTGCGTGATGCACTCGGATCTGTTTCAAGACCCACGACACCAGGGTCGGTGACAAATTCATTGAACACAAATTGCAACACAGCGTTTCGGTCCCTGCACGGTTCGGACATGAGTACAAGCTGTAACAATTCAGGACCCCAGTAGATAGAGCACCGCAGACATGTCGGACACTCATGCGTCTACAGAAGGGCTAATGAGCATCTTTCCTTCTTTAAGCTCGTGTGGGGCATCCAAGATCGTCGGTAGATTCTTGTCTCCCCGTGGATCACCATCTCCGCTTGTTTCTGCTGCTGCAGCCCCCCCTCCCTGCAGCAGATCGGCGAGCGCAGCGATGTAAATCTGCGCCATTTGCAGAGTCTCGTACTTGGACAGCTTCTTGTCCCCTGCAAACGACGGGATAACGCCCCGCAGTCGATCGAACGCACGATTCAGTCCGTGCATGCGACGCCTTTCCCGCGCATTCGCCGCCAATCGCCTTTGGCGCTGCACGCCACCGCAATGGGTCCCCGGAGGTCGTCCCCCCACCCGTGCCACGGGGGGTCCCACGGTGGTCGCATCCAGCGCGCAGCACAGAGTCTCCGGGAATCCCTCGACAAATCTCCCGCCTGTGCAAGGTCACACCAATCACAAGGAACCAATCGATGCAAGTACGTCATCCAGGTGTCTTGGAAACATCGAGCAATTTACGCACATGGTAGTGGCGAACGGTTGGATGTTTAAATGACAGCATTCGCTACCAAGAAGGTTCTGAACTTTTGCATGTTGTACTTGTTTTTTAAACAAGAGATTTCATCGAGTGGAGGGGGGGGGAGGGGCACAAATATGCAGAGACATTGAAGATCCTCGCAACACAGTAAACTTACATAGATGGCATCATTCGTGGTGAAAGTTCGGAATCAAATTTTTTTTAAAAGCAGAATTAATCTCATCAGCGAGAGTGGCCTTTTGTTTTTGAGGGACCACGACCCCCACCTTCCAGAATATGAACTCACCTAGAAATGCCTCATCGGGGGTCTCCATCCCGGGCGAGCAGGACGGGCTCTCTCCCGATGGCCCAAGCAAGAGTTTGTCGGACTCCAGCGTGACCGGTGGGGACGGGGAGTTGAGACCCAAAGCATTTTGCGCGTCAAGCGCGGGGCACGACAGAGCACCGGGTCCAAGCTCACCGTCTTCCAAGGAGACCCATTCGCGGGGAGATCGTGGGCAGCCTGGATGCAGATTCACCTTTACCATCATCATCATCATATTGTGCACCTGTGTACATATGGTTCCTTATCCTAGTCTCGATTTATATATTTTTACTCTTGATTTCCCTGCATTGTCCTCTATTCCCTCTGTATGTACTGTAAATGGACGCGTCTCGTTGCTCCGATTTGTCCGATGT
>NC_140965.1:30579105-30624105 GCF_056783735.1 Eptatretus burgeri
CCGGGTGTTCGGTGGAGCCGACTCTACTGCTCCATCTAGCGGTTGTGCTCGCCGCCGAAACTCGGCCCCACAACAATTGGTGTCAGGAGCAGGTTTCGAACCCCTCCGCCTCCACGAAATTCATGGGGTTCAGATCAGGGGTAAATGGAGCAAACCCCCCCCCCCCCGTGTCCCCCAAATTACGAGTATTTAAAATTTTTATTCTCAACACGCAACATGGTGAACCAAGATGGGCTGAAGCAGGTGGATTTAGAGGTAAGTGTAGGGGAACCCATGGTCCAGGACAACACCGTTCGGGGAGATCTTTCCCAGAAACTGACAGCGCAGCAGCTTATGGAGTTGATGGCAATGCTGAATGAAATAAGGGGTGATATACAAGCGATGAACGACAAAATGGATGCAGACATGCAGGCATGGAGAGAGGATAGGCGGGCGATGGATTGGAAAATGTCGCCTGCACGTGGGGGAACGATCGAGTCAGGAGGGAGTACAAATTGTGTTTGGCCCGCGATAGAGATGGGTGACGAGCAACGCCATGACAATTGATGGGGAGACATGTAGGATGAGACACAAGGGGACGAAGGAAAAATTAAAAGAGATGACGGAGAAATTAACAGAGACGGAGACGCAGAAAATAAAAGAGACGAAAGGCCAGGAATAAACGGAGGTAGAACAGGAATAGGTGAACGAAATACGGGGAAACAAAGATAAAGAACACACACATGTAGGATTAGAAAGGGACAATGAGGTTGAGCTTGGGGAATGTTTCGTGACCCGGTGCGAGCAGCAGGATAGCCTCCTTCAGGGACAGAGGGAGATGGTAAGCTCTCTCGAAGCAGATCTCGACGAGGTGAGTCCGGTCGGGCCAAACGAGATTGGGTGATGTGACTGGTTGCACGCGGAACTTGGGGGGGTATGGAAACCCCGGGTTTTCTTGAGTTGACACGAATCCCCAATGTGATTGTCCCGGAGTGTGTGGTGGAGTGGTGCGAGTGTGTTTCAATGTGTTCCAGAAGGTGAGTATTGTGTGAGTGTCATGGCGTGCTTGAGTGCATGCATGAAAATGGACGACGGACCGATCCAGACGGGAGACGCGAGCGGCGAGCTAAATAGGCCACAAAGGGTTAATTTGGCGACCGCGCCGGGTTCACGCGACGGCTCGTACGAGGTCCATGGCACGTTTTGCGCACGGCCTGCACGCGCGTGCGTCTGCCCGATTGTGATCCAGCCCGGAAACGTTCCACGTTGGATACAAGCCAGCCACGTGGACGGCGAAAATATAGGCGAGTGTTGTGGGAATTTGGAACGGATGGGTCAACATGCGAGCGCGTGTGCAAAGCTCCATGTGCTGCATACCGCATGTTCTGTTCACGGAATGCGCAGAGCGGGTTTCCGGGACGATACGCACGTGCTGGCCTCCACGGGAAACCGCGCAGGTTCGGTGCATGGATGACGTCATAGGCACGGACCTCGTGGCGCGAGTCACGGGTGAACAGCGCACGTTGGCTCACGTGGGGAATCCCTCGGAAGCAAGCGCTCATGCTATTAGCAGGGTGACGTCATGGCTGCACGTATCGCCCAATGGAAGGGACGAACGGGCAAGCTGTCGACCGCCGCCTTGGCGGTGCAAAGAAAAAGAAAAAAAGAGAGCCTAGCTCCAAGTACACAGCCTGGTGTTTGGGCAAAGTAAGCACTAGTTCGCGGGATGGGTTTAGCTTCGATAGACTGGCCTCATGGGGGTATGAGCTATCCTCCATGTGGCCCGTAGACTAGTTAGTGGGGAAGTAGATTTAGATTTAGAAATTGATTTTGGGAGACATGGACAGACATGGAATGTGTAGTGGAGACGTAGCTTAGCTACGTAGATTAAATGGAACGTGCATTAGTTTAAGGGAGGACGAGGGAGCACGAGATAGTTATGGGAACATAGGAAGAGTATGGAGTGTATTGAAAAGTAAATGAAAAGTGTGTAATGAGTGAATGTGGGTCAGCGGGCCCAAGTGTGTGAATGGAGTGAATGTGGAATGCATGGTGCGAATGAATGAGTGGGGGGAGGAGTGAGTCCCACCCAAGTGACCCTGGGGTCAGTGTAATGTTAGTTAGGGGGTTAGTCAAATTTACCAAAAGGAGGTCGTTTTGTTGTTGGTGTGGGAAGAAGGCTCGAAACCCATTTGGAAGGGTGCAGGAGTCTATTGACCGGCTGGGAGCATGGCTGTTGAAAGGTGAGTATCGAGTTGAGGGCACCCCGGGCACCGGCCTAGTCGGCCAGAGTAGGCCAAGGGTCCAAGGGACCGGGATAGTGTAGTGGGCACGGGCGACCCTCGGAAAGGGACCCATAGCACCAAAATGCCACGTGGGCATAGGAGGGGGGCAATGCCGGGAAGGGCAACCCCCCACGTTCATAGGGAGCAGGTAGGCTCGGAGACAGCCTCAGGGCCCGGGGGCGCCGTAGTTAGATTTTGGTAGAGGGGAAATTCCTGCCAGTTGAGCCACGCTGCCCAGCCACGAAATTGTGCAAGTGCACGAGTGAAAATTTGTGGGCGAGGCCCAAATTTATAAGGAACACCAACACAGGCGACGGTAATTGTGGTTGTTAGAACCAAGAGTTTAAAGTGACAGGCGTATGGAAAAGCCCCGGGATAGTTTAAAGTGTAATAAATGCTAGGGTAGTTAGGAAACAATGTATCCCTTCGCACCATCCATCCCTTCGCTTTCTGTCGGCTGCTGGACCCACCTTGGGAAAGATTGATGAATTATGTGGGAGGCTATTCTGGGGCTTCGTTGGGCCTCGAGATGGGACACTAGCCTCTTCCTTATTCCCGTCCAAAAAGGATTTTAGGGGTTGGGAGTAGGCTAGGTGGACAGGATAGGTTAGCCGGACAAAGACGATAAAGGGGGTTCGGGAGACAAAATTACAGGGAAAAATAAAATAAAAAGGGGCTAAATTTTGTTGTTTTGTTGTTGCAAACTAAGGGAGTGGGTATGGACAAAGACAGGCAAAGGCGATAGGTTGGGGGGAGACCATAGGTTAGGTCCGAGCCCGTTGTCAGAGCAGCTGGCACCACCGCACTCCCTCCACACATCTCACGGAATGAGACCAGTGGCCAGCCAGCTTCATATGCCGGCCTGTGTTGTGCTACATCGCCTGGTCCGCATTGCCTTGCCTTACCATGCCTGATTTGCCTGCCTTTGCCATAACCCCATGCCTGCTACCCTCGTTTGCATTTGCCCCTGTGTTCACCATCACCATGTGCGCCAGGACCATCGAGTGTGTTTTGCAAGGACTGCCCTGCAGGCAGCCACACCACGAGGGCTGCATTGTGCAGCCCGTGCATTTTGTGTCTTTGCATCCATCCATTCCACTGTGCCAGAGACTTCTTTCAAGCAAAAATGACTGACTTCTTGTGCCTTTATCCCACAGATGAAAGGTTCTGGGCCATGGTTAGTGTAAATAGATAAGGTAAAATTGTAAATAAGTTTAACCCACCTGCTGTTCGTCTTAGCGCCGGCAATTTTAGTTAAGTTGTCTGAGTGAGTCTGATAGTTTAGTTACGCAGCGCACTAGGTTATAGTGCACTAGTTTTTGGGACATGTATAAAAAATGTCTCACTCAGGGATCCGCAGGTAAATCGTACTCGGGAAAAACTTACACATGCTGGTCACACGAAAATTTGACGACTCAGGACGAGTCTGGAAAAAGGGGAGGGGTAGTGTTGCGAATCTGGAAGCCATGAACACACAACAGCCAGGTCCTATAGATCAGTTATATCAGTAAGTACGTGTTTCTAGTTCGGGTCCCATCCCAAGTCGAATGGGAATTAAATGTTCATGCACTGCAGAGTTATTTTGATAGTCAGGGTTTTATTTCACATAATTACATCACCAACAACTACAACACCTTCTCTCCACCCTGACACTCTGCTTGCGGAATTTTCCGCGCTCTTCGCGCGCTCACGAAGCGTTTCATTCTGGCCTGGTGCCAAATGAGGGTATGCGTCATTTTTCAGCCAATGGGCGCAGAACGAGCTCCAAGAGAAGCTGAGCCTCTTCAGGAGGCAGGAGATCGAGGCGCCCTGACACACCCCCCGACCAATCATGGAGAGACGACCGATTTCACCGGCGAATGAGGTGTGCGGAGGGGTGAGACACGTCCCCCCTCCCCCCCCACCCACGACGCAGAGAGGGAAGAAATAAATGGGACGGCGCGGTGTCTTTTTTCTTCTGGTCTCATCTCATCGCTGGCTTCTGGTCTCGTCTTGTCGCTGGCTTCTGGTCTCGTCTTGTCGCTGGCTTCTGGTCTCGTCTCGTCCCTGGCTTCTGGTCTCGTCTCGTCCCTGGCTTCTGGTCTCGTCTCGTCCCTGGCTTCTGGTCTTGTCTCGTTGCTGGCTTGTGGTCTCCTCTAGTCGCTGGCTCTAGTCTCTTCGAGTGCCGGAGGAGCGTGCCTTAGCCCGACGCTGCCCTCCGTACCCGGTGCTTGCAGCGGTATCGAGTCCCGCCGATCCAGGACGTCGAAGACCGCATGAGGCAGGAAGGTCCGAGATAGCTCTGGTTCCCAGCTCATCTTCCATTGAGCTGGGAACCTTCAATAAAGGCCACGGCCATCACTTATTTTGGGTATTTGTGTGTGCGTGTGTATGTCTGTGGGCCCAGTCTATAAGTAGCAATTGTTTAAGTGCCTTGTACATTATTTGCATTTCTTCTTATAGTCGGATAACACTGCTCTTTCTGTGTCCCCCCCCCCCCCACCCATTATAAATAAATCCCCTGTTGAATGTTTCAGCTCGTTTTTGTGTTTCTTTCATTAGTTTAGCACGATGCGTGTTGAGAAATTGCGAGGGTAAATTGTGTATTTGGACCGACGGACCTTGGTAACCATCCACTCGGGTTATGCACGGTTCGAACATGCTAACGGCTCGTTCTGCTCGAACTCCGCCGACGGTGAATTTCCCTGGTAGTTTGGACTGCGTGAGTATTTAGGTAAATTGAAATTGGCAATCGACCCTATCCCACGCAGTCGACCTATTGGCGATCTTCAGTCCGATAAGGGACCCGTCGGCTCCGGAGTTATCCGGGGTAACGACCTATAAATTCCAGGTGTTCAGTGGAGCCGACTCTACTGCTCCATTGAGCGGTCGTGTTCGCCGCCGAAACTCGGCCCCACAACAATATAGGCATGATAAAAGAGGAAGGTTGGCTGGCGCATTGTGGGAGGCTTCCGACTACTGTATCGGACAACAGATCGGCGTGATCGAAGTAAAAGGAAGGCAGGTTGCACATTTTTAAGAGGAAGAAGGAGTTGGCTTATGCATTTTGTGAGAGCCATTATCAGAGTGGAGGCACAAGGTGCATTGTTTGGAGAGGCAAGAGCGGAGGTTGAGCACACACCAAGGATGACAACATGGCCAATGAATTCATGTTGAGGCGATTTGGTTCACGTGGTGAAGTAAGACGCTGGCTTTTTGCTTTGGTCGGGTCGACAAGGACGACTGGAGCACACGGAGCCGTTACACTGGAGATTTCTGAGGAGATTAAATGTGCGCACAAAATGGCCGACGAGCATGAAATGTTGATGATTATACTTGATAGTGATCCTGTGGAAGGAAGCGAGTCGGGGGAGAGTTGAGTGATAATGAGAGAACGAGTCTCCCCGTCTCAAGCGTCGGTCCCTCTTCCCCCACAGTGGTGGAAAATGAGACCCAAGGAGCGGGGGTGATGTCCAAACAGGACTTGTTTCATTTATTAATAGAAAAAAATGAATGGAATGGAAAACAAAATGAGTGAACAAATGAAGGAACAAAGGAATGAAATGAAAGAAATGAATGGACGGTTGGAAGGAAAAGTTGAAAGGGAAAAATAAAGCATCACTGATCAAATGAACAAAATGAATAAGGGAATTACACAGGAACTGGAGTTACGAGTTGGGGAAGTGGAGGAAATGGCAGAGCTCCAAATGAAGGACAGACTGGGACAATCCGAGACAGAATTGGTGACCCAATTTAAGGAAATGGAAACAAAAACGGCAGAAGGATTTGAGTCAAATAGGGAAGACATGTTGGGAAAAATAGAAGAGGGTCAAATCCAGGTGGTCAGAATGGGAGAAAAGTTGAAAGAACAAATTGGGTCTACAGATAAAAGAATAGACCAAGTAAACGAGGACATGGAGGGCTATAACACCTGTGTGGAGGCCATAAGGCAATGGCAGAAAGAGGAAATGGAGTTTTGTAAGTGCCAGAGTGGTGGTTTAATTGAAGAGGCGACAAGAGACCTTCTTGGGAAGAAATTTGTCTGCACGGGCTCAGGTAAAGGCCTATTGGGCACAATGGCAGATGTTGGGATTGAAGGATGACCATTTGTATAGGAAATGGGTAACACCAGTAGGTGATGTAGCTTCCTGGTTGATCGTGGCACCAGACAAATTGAAATAAGTGGTAATTGGGCGAGGACAATGGGACATTTGGGCATGGCCAAAACTTTGGCAAAATTGCAGTAAAGGTTCTGTTGGGTGAATTCGGGCAGGGACATTCAAAATTGGGTGAGATTCTGCGATCTTTGCTGCGGTAAGAAGGGCCCTCCCACCCCCACCCCCCCCCCCGCCATGTGCGTGCAAGGCCCCGCTCCATGTGTACAACATGGGAGCGCGACTTGAGCGGGTGGCAGAAGATGTGGTTGGGCACCTGCCAGCCACCCGCCGAGGGAACAGGTACATCATGGTGGCAATGGATTGTTTCACAAAATGTTCAGAGTCCTTTCCATTGCCCAACCAGGAAGCCCAGCTGATAGCTCAAGCTCTCGTTGAAGGAGTCTTCTTGCGATTTGGCGTCCCCATGGAGTTGCACACTGACCAGGGCCGGAACTTTGAGTCCGAGATTCTGCGGTCGGTGTGCGAGCTCCTTCAAACTAACAAGACCCAAACAACTCATTTTAGGCCCCAGTCGGATGGAATGGTGGAGGTGTTCAACAGAACCCTATTGACTCAGTTGGCCCTCTTCACCTCCAAGCACCAGCAGGATTGTGACGATCATCTCCCCTTTGTGCTGAGTGAATGCACAGCATGCGACCACTCGGTCCCCCCCCCGCCTTGTTGATGTTCGGTCGGGAAATGTGAGTCCCCACAGATTTGTGGGTGGGATCATCACTGGTGGAACCAGTTGGAGCATCCGTAGAAAGTTATGCCAACAAATTGAGGAAGAGCATATAAACGGTTCACGAGTTTGCGAGGAAGCAAATTGGCTTGGCTTCCTCGCACATGAAATTGAGATACGATATCTGGGCCCATCCACCCCTTTTTCTCCCGGGGGACCTTATCTCGCTTTACTGGTCCCAAAGGAAAAGGGAGGTGTGTCCAAAACTCACATCACCCTGGAAGGGTCCCGGGGTGGTGCTTCAGCAAGTTACTGATGTGGTCTTCAAACTTCATATGGGCCTGCATAACCTTCCACAGATAGTCCATGGGGATAGATTGACTGCCTATCAGGGTAAGGACACTCCTGGGTTGATCGGAAGGGTGTGATGAAATTTAAAAGGGGTGGTTGACATGCTTAGACCTGACTAACCTATAATGACTTCCACTTAGGGTCAGGTGCCTTGATGCTTACTGTACCAAGGGTTCAGTTTTTGCTATGAATTGAGACGTGTAATTAGGCTGAGAGCGAGTGAGAGTGACTCATTGGTCGGTAAAGTTATTGGTTTGGAACCCAAAATTGTCTTGCGGAATTGATGTCTGTTATGTGTAACGAGTCAAATTGTTTTCGGAGAATGAATGTTAATTATAATATGTAAGCAGGCTGTGGCAGTATAGGAACACAATCACTATTTTTGCATTGCATTGTTTGAGAATTATAAGCCTGGTGTTGGCTTAGTGGGTGGGGTGGTGGCTTGGGATCCCAGGGTCCTGAGTTCAAGCCCCGTTGGCTGCTGAATTAACAGCAGGGGGTTGACTCAGCCTGTCATCCATCCAAGGTTGGCGAAATGAGTACCAGTGTACTGGTCCCGGTGTATGCCCCGGTTACAATAGGTGTACCATATCCCTGTGTGTTGTGGGGGAAAAATTTATATTAATGTATTCTAAATTGTAACAAATGGAGCTTTAGAAATGTAAGTTTTATGCTATAAGTTGAATTGGCTGTCCTTTCTGGCCAAGAGACTTTTGCCCTAAATGTTGATAAATGTCTTGGTCTGGAGCGGTGTGACCTGGGCTGATAACAGCGAACCTTTGCCTCGAAATGTACGTAGTGGCTTCTCTCCTAAAGGACACGTCTGCAGTTTGGGTTGGTAGCCCCCACCACTCTCCCATGAAAGTATAAAATGCTTTGAAATGTAAAATTGTTTCAGTGCAAGCACGTGAGGAAGTCTAAAATCTCAGTGGCTTGTACTCCTTGGGACTGACCAAGTACCAAGTTCGAATAAAACTCTCTGATGCAATGTGGCTGTGAATTGAATCGGGTTGGTTTAACTGTTAACTAAAAGTAAGAATAAATGAAATAGAACCAAATAATATTGCAACAAATGGGGATTCTTAAGTTCATTGTACGAGAGTGAGAAGTGTATAGTGGATAATTAGAAAATAAATTGTTTCACAAAGAAAGGACTTGTGTGGACATCGGTTATCAGTGTCGGTGGGTTTTATGCAGGATTTTATAACCAAATCGGACAAACGTTAAACTCTGCCTGAAGTCAAATAGGATTCCGCAATCAACCAGGAAGAATCCTTCAACGATCACAATGGGGTGGGTGAAATAAATCCACAACAGTGTCATAAGAGGCGACCAGGGTTGGCGTCAGGAAGGGCATCCGGCCATAAAACATTGCCTCAAGAAATAGCCCAACCCCTGCACAGCAGGGAAAAATGGCTGCAAAAATGGTCATTTTATTGTTTGAGAATTGAATGACAGTGGGGGAGGAAATGAGATGTTGGATTGTGTGGGTGGGGAAGATATGTGGGACCAGAGGAATGGATCAAGCTCTGGAGGAGCGGTGACTGTGCCCCCCCCCCGAGGTAATTTGTCCCTGACAGCTGGTGGTGTCTGGAAATTGAGACCCGTCGGATGGGGAGGTCTGGTTAGGCGACCGGTGGTAAAGAGACCCCTGGCGACATGTGTGAGGCCGAGAGAGCCTGAATCTGAGGAGACCGTCCCCGATGGGACATACAGCAAAAGAGCTGTTTGGCTGTCAGGGACCGAATTGTTGAATTGGGGAGGGGGGGGACGTGATGAAGTCTTAAGTGGGGCGACTTGATTTTGGACTGCGGGTATCACAATCACAAGAATCCCCACCATTTTTGTTGTACAGTACCTCCCTGCTGCCCAGTTCAGGATCACATATGTGTGTAATCACATTTAAGTCATGGTCTTGCAGGGTTGGAATGAATGGTTAATATAGGGTTGATGTATCAGTGTGTGAGGAAGGCTCACTAAATCCATGTCACTAACCTGTACCAGAGAGACAGGGCTCATGGAAATTTGTATTAGGTAGATTGGGATGGCTCCGCAGGTAACGTTGGGTATCATGGCATCCACCGATGAATGCAGTCTTTAGAAAGGGGTTGTACAAATGTTAAAATTTACTTTTGGTTAAGGTTTTGTCGATTATAGTAGTTTTTTGTGTGCTTGCTGACATTTTCTACCCGCCCCAGGAGATAGGAGCGAGGATCCAAGAGTTTTGCAAATATTTGAATTGTTGTGTTTAAGGGGTGTAAAATGTTAAGGGAAATAGGTAATTGAGGTACGGCTCACTTCCCACAGTCCCTTCTAATTGATTTCATCAGCTAATTAGGTGTGAGTTGGTAAGTGGTAAGGCTGGAATGGTAACGCCTGCATCGAACCTTGCAGGAGCAATGATTCTGGTGAGGTGGCTGTGTTATGATTGTGGGGATAGATGGAAGAATCTAATTGGGAAGATAGCATTGTGTGGAATTGCTTGTTCCGTGGATAAGTAGGAGGCATCTCGATGTAAGTAGGGAATCTGTGAGCTTAAGTGTTACGTGACACCAAACGAGGGGTGGTGCGGTGTTAATTAGCCTATGGAGTAAGAATACGTTCCCTCGTTTGTGATTGCCCTCTGTGATTTTTCCCTATGTTTATGTATTTCAGGATCGGCAATAAAGGTGGGGAACGCGTCCTTGAAACCACACCAAATGGGCAGAAAGCTCCACCTTCAAAGGTTGACAACAAGCGATGTCACACCCCCAGGGGACGATTGATGTGTGTTTTGTCCGAAGCTAGCTGAGCAGGCAGAAACATGCCTTCCCGGGTAAGAGGAGGGTTTTTCTTTTTATTTTGTTTCCCTGTTGTCTGTATATGAGTCTGGGTGCGAGGCCTCCACTGTAGGATTTATTTATTTCATATGATTATCATGTCCTTTTGAATTATCATCCTTTGTGAATATTTGTTTTATTTTTCATTAAATGTATTCCTTTTAAGACACTAGCATTGTGCTGTCTTGGTGCAGCGCCCCTGTGCTGTGCTCCTCCCCATGCTCCTCCTGGGTGGATCGTCTCTCCGCCGTTACCCCATGGTAATGGTAAACGTGAACACCATCACCTGACCTTGGGCTGTTACGCTCGTCTGCTCAGCCACATGCGATGAGAGTTGGGGTGAGTTGAGATGTGTTTTGGCCTCGTGCAGCTCTTGCGACAGCTTCTCTGCTCTAATTCCCTGTTCCTTTTCTTTCTGTTTGCATTTTTTACAGCTCAGACTTTTTCTTCCTGTCGATGTCTTTTCATCACCTTCTGGATTTCAGTCTTGGAGGACTGCAGTTCAGCACGCAACACTCTGATCTCCTGGCTTAAGCTCTCTATCAGATCTTTTTCATCGGGTCCTTCTGTAATGCTGAGTTCTGGAATCAACAAAGGCTGTGGTTCTGGTTCAGGTTCAAGTCCGACTCCTCCTCTCCTGGAATCACCATTACTGGACTCACATGCTCAACCAGTGCAGATCCCCTCGTGTGCGGCCCCCGCTCTCCATCGCACCACAGTCGTACCTCCATGGGACGGGAGACTCGGAGACTCGGATCTATTTTGACCTGTGTCATGGAAATAGCACACAGCTGATCCAAAGATGCAGAGCCTGCTTAAAAACTGCTAAGCTCACCATCCATACAGGCGAACATCTCCCCTATCAGCCAAAAGACGGCACCAATGCCACTCTCTCCCTCAGTGCCAAGGTCTCCGTCCATCACTGCCAAGCCAGATGGAAAAACCGGCCACCCAATGTGGCAGTCAACTTTCTTTATATTCAACATGATGTAGATGGCCACAAGCCAAGCACAACGGTCATGATGGTGGTTCCACACATGACCAAACTCCCCCAGCTGAGCAACTGGAAGTGAGGAATCCTGCGGAACATTGTGGTGCCCACCACGCAAAAGCTTGTGGAGCAAATTGCAGAACTTCCAGCTGAGAACAGAGTTGCTGTAAAAGGAGAAATGCCTGCAACATGGCAGACGGTGTTGGCACCTTGTTCTCGGTGGGTGCCCATGACGCAAATGCGGACATGTCTTTCTTCAAAGCCTGCACTTAACTCACTCCGGCATAATTCCAGGTGAGCCTCCTGCTCAACCCACTGTAAGCTACCATTGCTGCAACTCTCCTCCACTACATGTCCTGCAAGTGGTTCAAATATTGGCTCTGCCAAATCTGCTCGACCCCATTCAACAACATTCCCAGTGTCAAAGTACTGCAAGTCCAACCTAACTTCATTCGAATCAGTCAGTCTAAGCATGGTCTCGACAGAACCATCAAGGACACCATTGAGACTAATAGAAACCCTTGGTTCTATCTCCTCTCCCTTTATGGCTTTGTCCCAAGTATTCAGCTGCTCCTGTAACATTCCATACATCCTTTCCCAGTCAATTGTGGCTCCCACAAGCCTTTATCAGCTAACACCAGCTCTTGTTCTGTGACACGAGTTTCCAACTTTTGCTCCAAACTGCCATCCTGGTGCTTACAAAATCCCAATTCCTCTACCTGCCGGAGCATTATGGCATCCGCACGGGTCCGATAGCCCTCTAGGTTGAATCCTCCCATTTCATTCCTTTGTTCATCAATTTCGTCTTCCAATCGTTCATTCATTTCCATTATTTCATTCGTTTGTTCCTCATTTTATTCGTTAGTTCATTCATTTTGTTTTTCAACTGTTCATTCATTTCATTCTTTCATTCCTTTGTTCATTCATTTTGTTTTCTATTCCATAAATTTGTTCCTTCAATTGTTCATTTCTTTCATTTGTTCATTCATTCGTTCTTCCCTCCATCCATTTTAATTAACATCTCATATGGCCTGGATAGTCATCGCACCCACTCTGTGCACCTCATTCTCCACCACTGTGGAGTAGGAGGGAGGCTCCTGCCCACTCATTATCACTCAACTCTCCCCTCAACTCGCTTCCTTCCAATGGGTCACTATCTAGTACATTCATCGACATTTCATGCTCGTCCGCCATTTTGTGCACGTGTTAAATCTCCCCAGAAGATAATTATTTATTTAACTTTCCAAGCGTTCTTTTCTTCCAACAACAAATATCGTAGTTCAAATCCTGCACTCCCAAATGAGTCAGGGAGTGGGAGGGGAGGCCTTCATATCCCACGTCCTGACAACAATTGTCGATCAGGGTTCAAATCCCACACTCCTGAGACCAGATGTCGATCAGTCTGATGGATTCTACCATCCCACCCTGATGCCAAATGGTGTGGTGGGGGGGGAGCTCGAAAAATTCCGCTCCGACACAATTTATCGGAGCCAAGGTTCAAATCCCACTTCCTGATAACAGTTGTTGATCAAGGTCCAAATCCCACTACCTGACTACCATTTGTCGTGTCCTGGGGTTTAAATCCCTACCTGGTCGGATGGCAAAGCTTCTCCCTTGAAGGTTACAACCGAGACACAGAGAGCAATGTGCGTGATTTGGCTCGCATGTTGAAGTAAGATGCTGGCCTTTTGCTTTTGGTCGGGTCGGTGAGGACGATCAGAGCACACGAAGCTGTTACACTGGGGCTTTGAGCCTTGATGTGGAGTGCCGCTCACGGATTGCCTGGCGTGTGTTCATCCCGCTACGAGAGAAGCGCCTTGATTCCAGTTCCACAAGGATCAGCTCTGGGCCAAACTAAGTGCAGGAATAGTTAAAAAGGAAGGTTTTTCTTTTCATTTTGTGTTCCCTTTGTCTGTATTTGAGTCTGTGTGAGAGGTGCCTCGACTGTAGGATGTATTCACTTTATTATTATCATTACCTTTTGAATTATTCTCCATTGTAAATGTTCACTTATTTTCATTAAATGTATTCCTTTTAAGTCATGTGCTGTCCTGGTGCAGCACCCCTGTGCTGTACTCCTGGGTGGATCATCTCTCCGCCATTACGCCCCATTAACACACGTGCATTATTCTCCGAGTATCAGTTGTAGCCTTCAAGGGAGAAGCTTTGCCATCTGACCAGGTAGGGGTAAAACCCCTGATATGTTCTCGTGGATCGGGCATGACATGGCAGAGGTATGCGCTCCACCGAGTGCCCTTCTAGTTTTTTCATTGATTCTTCACCATTGAGAAATGAGGCAAAAACGGTAGAGTACGATATTTCAAGAAGTTGTGGACGGATTTTGATAAAACTTGGTACATGAGTTGGGTATGTGACAAGAACAACCCGATTAGATTTTTGTAAGGTCCGAATGCAAGTCCCACCTATCAGTGGGATACAAAACGTAAACTCTTCAGCCTGGCAGAGGTATTTATGCGCTCCACTGAGTGCCGTTCTAGTTTACGTTGAGTTGTCATCACAAGTTTTTGAAGATTCTGATCAATGAGATTGCTAATTCGATTCAAGATTGCTAACTGACAAGCATGGTTTCTTCTCACCAAACTAAAGGGGCTGTAACACCTTGACGATTTAGCCAGCGTATGCCGATTTATGAAAAATTTGTCTAAAACGCTAGCACACGTCGAATACATTATGGGTACGTTATGTGTACGTCAGGTGCACGCTGAAAAACACTACCATAGGTCGTATTACGCTGGTTTAAAACGTACTTTTTGGTTGTCCATAACGTACGTACATTATGCATTTGTCAAAGTCGTTTTTAATACTTTAAAAAGCCTGGTGTGTTGGTGCAGTGGTTAGGGCAGCGGCTTGGGATCCAAAAGTTCCTGAGTTCAAGCCCCGTTGGGCCACTGAATTAATACACCAGGGGGTTGACTCAGCCTGTCATCCTTCCGAGGTCGGCGAAATGAGTACCACTGTACTGGCCCGGTGTATACCCTGGTTAAAATAGGTGTACCATATCCCTGTGTCGTAAGAGGCGACCAGGGTTGTGTCAGGAAGGGCATCCAGCGTAAAACATGTACCAAATCACTATGCGGATCATACGGATGATCCGCTGTGGCGACCCCTAACGGGAGCAGCCGAAAGGAGAAGAAGAAGTTTTTAATACTTTAAAAGTAAAACAAAGAAATATTTCATCGTGGGAATGAGGAAAAAAAATTCGCTGAAAAGAACATCAAACAATGGTGCAAAGTAGTCTCCTATTCGTGGACAATAAGAGGATCCATCATCACCCACACCCTCCCCATCACGCTCACATACTACTACTACTACCAATGCTACTACTACAACTACTACTACTATTACTACTGTCACGCACACCAACTGCTACTAATAGTATTACTACTACTGATACTACTGGCATTGACATCTACTCAACATGGAGTCTGGAACAATGATGGGTTCCTCTTGTTTGTATATACCCATTTGTATAGCCCATTTGTATATATTTGTATAGCCCATTTGTATATACCAATTCCCCTTAACGCTGCCAATACGCTATTACACTGTAGATGTAAGTTAGAAACACGTTCAGTAAGTGCTGTAGTCGTCCGGAAGACGTAAATCTAATTCGTCTACATACGACAATGTGCCTTTTAGATACGTTACAAATAGGTTCATAGCATGTTACTCAAAGGTTAGAAGCACGTTATACTTCGGTTCAAAGCATGCGACACATAGGTTAAATGCACGTTACTCAGAGGTTCATAGCGTGCCAGTCATTGGTTCAAGGAAAGTTACAAATAGGTTCAATGCACGTTACTCATAGGTTTCAAGCACGTTAAACATAGGTTCAGAGCACGCTACTCATAGGTTAAAAGGACGTTACCCATTGGTTGAAAATTAGGTTGCGGGTATGTTAAATATTACCTTGACGTGTTTTGACTTATGAGTAACCTACTACACAAGTAACGTGTGTCCGTCGTGTGTAAACGATCGCGGAGCGTGCCAGGAACATATGACAACGCATGCGGAACGTGTTAGCCATACGCCGAGTACGTCATAAAATTTTCAGCATGCTTGAAATTTAACGACGTATTACACGTACCACGTAATTTGACAGCGTACTTCATTGTTTTCCAGCCTACTCTTAACATATACACAACTTACCTATACCTTAAATGACGTGCGCCTAGTGTTTTAGACACATATTTCATAGGCCGACATACGCTGGCAAAATCGTCAAGGTGTGACTGCGATGTTGACACGTCAAATTCTCAGGCGGTTATGATTTTAATCGGCGTCCGGCAGGTTCTTAACAGGCTACGCCACGAGTTCGCCGGCGATACGTTTAGCACGCTATGCGTAAGTTAAACTATCGTTGGGCATAGGTTGTGAACGCCGACAACAAGCTAACCATTCGTTGGTAAAAGTTATCAAAAACACAACGAAATGTTCTGTGCCCGTTAATAATGTTATGCATACGACCAAAACTTAAAAAAAAAAAACATCAAAATTTCAGCGTCCGCCAACGTTTTACATACATTTTTATACGTTGCCATTGCTGGCTAAAACGTCAAGGTGTGACAGGGCCCTATGCTGCATTACCTTTCAACATTGTTGCAACAGTGATGGTGGCAGGATGGCCTCGAGATATGCACACCAACCTCTAAGCTGTTTTGCCTCGGTTCAAATCTCAACTCAGCTATAAACTGTCATTCTGGTGTATCACAGGCAAGGTAATTCATCAATGTGTGTACCTTCTGTTGGATGGACGTTAAATTGGAATCCTGTCTGTTGCCATTCGTTGGTGGGCATTAAAAATCCCATGTTGTCATTCACAAAGAGTAGGCGAGCTCTCATCGGCACCCTGGCCAAATTTCAAATTCCTATCTGAACTACTTAGTCAAGCAACAGGCCTTGCAACTGTGAGCAACTGGTGCCAACTGGTTCCTGAAAGACTTGGGCCATAAACCTCCCTTGGCCAACCCCACATGAATGTGGGAATAATTGTGACAGTTAAGAGGAAGAAGAAGAAGAATTTGTTATTATAGTGGAATACACTGCTGGAGGATTTGAGTGAATTGTTGATGCTCTTAACATCTGTATATTGTAACTTGTGACTGTCTCTAACCCTAAGACTTTTGCACAGCATTGAATGTTTACTTGGAGCATTGATGTATGTGTATTTATGTTTATCATGCCTCAGCAATTTAACATCATGACCCTGTCCTAATGTTGTAACCAAAATTTGGTATCCTTCTGATGGGTGGGTCTGGAGAAGAAGATTTTTGAAGGAATTTATGCGATTTTTCCCAAAAATTGACCAAGTGCACCATTTTGACACACTTCCAGTCAGGTGATCAGCATCACCTTCACAATTTCATATCCCTACCCTGGCATAATCCATCCATCCATTGGGACCATACTCTGTGCAAAGCATTGGTACTGCCTAAGGTGCAAAGCAGTCTCCTTGGCTCTTGGACACAATTCTAGACGGGTCGCCACTCCGACACAGGATACCAACAAGCTGGCACTCATTTTGCCAACCTCGGAAGGATGACAAGCAGAGTTAACCCCACCTGGTATTAATTCAACAGTTGAGTGGGATTTGAACTTAGGACTCTCAGATCCCAAGCTCACCACCCTAACCATTAAGCCAACACCAGGCATCCTGGCATAATGTTGTAATCCAAATTTGGTGGCATTCTGACTGGTGGGTCTAGAGAAGAAGATTTTTGAAGAATTTTACTGTCGGCCATTTTGACCTACTTAAAGTCATGTGACCGGAACGAGCTTTGCAGTTCCGTTAGCAGGCAGGAGAGGGACGTTGCTGCAAAATTTCAGCTGGATTGGCCCAGCGATTTGACCGGATAAGTCGAAAAAGTAGATGGATGGACGGTTGATGTGTGATGACAATACCTTATCTGGAATGTAAATTCCAGATGAGCTAAAAATGAGCACAAAATGGTCTAGGCCTCACCATCAGCCATGACCTCTTCTAGCCTGACTATATTGCAGAGCTGGCCTCCAAAGACACCTGCGAACTGGGCATCCTTTGTCGTCTCAAGTCTTTACTCAAAAAAATCAGAACTCACATTCTTAAAGGCCTTTGTCCATGCTCACTGGAATACTGCGATCCTATGTGAACAGGCACTCCAGCATCACATTTGTCTCTGCTTGATTCTGTGAAGTGTAAAACCACTCTCATTGCAATCTCCCTCGATGAGGCTGAAGCACAGGGCCTGTTGCTTTCACATCACAAATAGGTCAGTGGCCTTGGTTTTTTTTTAACCGTCTCTCCTCTGGTCTAGCTCCTTCTACTTTCTCACTTATCTGACTCTCCAGAACATCTAGGATGTATGCCTTCATCTTGGAACCCCTAATGATTTAATATACAAAATCTAAGCAGAATGAACACCTCTACTCTTTTGTTACTCACTTCTTCCATTTGTGGAACCGCCTCTCATAAACGATCTTAAGCTTTCAGAAACCAACAAATATAACAGGCAGTGTACCATTCATTCCCAATCCTTACCCACAATCTTTTTTACCCCCATTAACCCTTCCGAACCACTCTCATTTGCAATCTCTCTCTCTCTCTCTCTCTCTCTCTCTCTCTCTCTCTCTCTCTCTCTCTCTCTCTCTCTCTCTCTCTCTCTCTCTCTCTCTCTCTCTCTCTCTCTCTCTCTCTCTCTCTCTCTCTCTCTCTCTCTCTCTCTCTCTCTCTCTCTCTCTCTCTCTCTCTCTCTGTGTTCTGTTCATTCATTCCCTTGCTTATTGTGTCCAACTATTGCCCAATGTCAGTTCCTAATTCATACCCTCTGTCATTTGGCTCTTCCATGAGCCTCGATGTTTAGACGAAAAAAAAATTGGAAAAGACGTAAGAGGGAATGATCATGGAGGACACAAAAAAGTAACACAAAAAGTGTGACTGAGGGATCAAGGAAATTTGTAGGAGTGGTGAAATCGAAGAGTGTATGGAACATATAGGTGCTGCAAGATATTTCCATCTGGGATGGGAAGGTGGCAAGACTGATCGATCAGTTGAGCAAATGTGCACTGGAGAGGGTATTTAACGACTGGAATGGAGAGGGCACCACCAGACCTGGAGCAAACCCAACCACGGCTGGGTAGACCAACTCTCACCACGTGTAGGCAGTGGCCCTAGGCTTCCCTCTGTCCCAATTCACAGTTAACTCGTGTTTGGCAAGTAGGAATAGTGATATTTCAAGAGATATATTGCACTACTCACTCACTGCTCAGTCATTATGCATTATTCGAACCACCTTTTTCTTACTCTGTGGCTCATGAGCATCACAAGGGGGATATCATTTGTTTTTAAGGGGTTGGTGGTAAAAGTTGGGGGCTCAACCATGCGTTTCCCCAACTCCCCACCACCTCCACCCCCTTTCACCTTCCAGGATATAATTTGAGCACAGCGAGTACCTTCCATGCCATCCCTCTGTTTTCGACTCCTATGAAGAAGTTAATGAGGGAAGAAGCATAATTGACTGATGGCACGATTCATAAAATCTCTTCTTTTTCTCGATTCTTCACTTGTTTTGCAGTTCAGTTGTCAGACACCAATAGCAGTTGATTCTGTCACCCCCCTACCCCCCCCCCAAAATCAGGAAAACAGCGTTCCCATTCCCAGGGGCAGGGCAGGACAGTCCGCTTTATCCCCCCACCCGTGACCACATTCTCTCAGCACGAGTGCCCAAAATCCATGGCTCACAACATGCGCCAACGAAGAAACGTTTCCTCTTTGTCTGGCAGGAAGGAAGTTATAGATCTATACACCACCCTTCTCTCAGACACCAACTCCCCCCCCCCCAAACCCCCTCTCCCATCCCCTCCAAACTATTCCCTTTACTTCCACCTCCAGTCCAAAGGGCTAGAAATAGGGACTGTGTGTGTGTGTGTGTGTGTGTGTGTGTGTGTGTGTGTGTGTGTGTGTGTGTGTGTGTGTGTGTGTGTGTGTGTGTGTGTGTGTGTGTGTGTGTGTGTGTGTGTGTGTGGGCGCGTGCGCGCGTGCGCACGCTGTTGTTTTTGGACATTTGTTATCTCACGGTGTACTTTGCAAAACGTCGAGAAGTTTTTGCTGCAGTTGACTGAACAATTTACAAATTCCTGTCACCTTAAGTCAAATGTCAGACCTGGCCATTCAGTTGAAGAAAGTGATGCTAACATTCTCCAGCCGAATCCACAGGGTGGCGTAATTGGCGCAATTAATAATATATTGTGGGCACAACTCATTCCCAGGGGGAATATATAAATATATACACATACATAATACATACATACATACATATACAGTATATATATTGCCAGGGGTCGGGTGAGAAGACCAATGGGGGGGAGTTATCTCAGCTCCCACCAGACTCCCCGGAATTGTAGGCCGTCACACATGGATAATTCCGTGATGCGGTGGGTCGTTTAACCGACCGTGGATGCCAATAACTCAACCGCATGACCTAGGGTCCTCCTGTCGATGAGTTAACCGGGTTACCTAATTAATCATGTGATTTAATTACCGGGGAACACGTCCTCGGTACGCCTTGTCCGAACTGGATCACTCTACCACACCGGATCACTTTACCAGATCGGATGCAGCTGAGCGACACTGCCAAGGACATGCTGGCAAAGAGGAACGGATCATTGGGAATAAAGTCCCGGCTAATCTAGGATTCAGACCATGCTGGACCAATAAAGGAAAAGACAAAAACGAGCAGGGAACATTTCTAATAATGATTTATTAACAAGCAGGTGAGGAAGCCAGGGTATGTGGTACAATCAATAGATTTATTGTGGTGTGCAAGCAGAGATAGGTAAGAGAGGTGTGGTGCAGCAATAATCAAGCAACTTATAAAAGTGGTTAATATCACGGTTAATCCGAACACCCATTGGTCGGCTCATCATCTTCACCTCGAGCTCCTATTGGCTAGAGCAGAATTCGTCGATGATTGACGTTTGCAACCGCATCTTGGAGAGAGGGGGGATGGGTTTCCCCAAAGGTCCATTCACTATTTGTTACCGTACTTCCCTAGATTTTTCCATGCTGAAAGAGACACAGAGATCGCACAAATTCCTTTTGACGACATAATATTGGATCGGTGGTAAGGATGAAGGTTGCTTCCAACATACGGAAATGAAGCAAGTTCTGAACTCGGCTCAATATCCTGAACAATATCCTGAAGGACAATCATCATGAAGGTTTGAAGTACAAATCAAACATATTGTATCCAACACGTTTCTGGCTGTGCAACCCTGAGTAATCTTTACCGCTCGCTGTTTGCTGACGTCAGTCAACCAGGATGTGCAACCCACCTCACAAACCAGCAATGATATTTATGAGTTTAAGTGCCAATGTGAAGCTCGGTACGTGGGCCGCACAACACTAAGATTGGCTGATCGGATCAAACAGCACATCCCCTTTAGACCGGGAGCCCGCGGGGCTTAGCTCAATCAAAGAGGGGAACAATTGCCGTCCTCATGGTAAAAGATGCCAGATAATATTCTCACCTCAGAACTCTGCGTCTGCCGGGACACTGCTGCTGGGTTGACATTCTGTGGTCAATATCCGTAATGCATAATCGGCGCTAGCTCAACCTGGCAGCGGAACGGCCCCAAGTTGGTTTCTGATATTATTCGTACAGCTTGTAGCACGGTATAAACAATGACAGACGATTTCGCCGCTGGAATACCAGTGACAGACGCTAATTAGATGCCGCAAAAATCACGCCAGCTCAACCGAACAGCGGAACGGCTAAAACCAACGCAGAATACTGGTAAGGGGTCCCCTGAGTACAAAAGGAGCACTGACAGACAACTTTGGTCGCTGGGTCCCCCAGGACAGACGCTTCCAAGTTCGGGATCCTTTGGTTGCGCTAGCTCAACCGAACAGCAGAACGGCTAAAACCAACGCAGAATGGTAGTACCAGGTCACCTGAGTACAAAAGGAGCACTGACAGACAACTTAGTCGCTGGGCCCCCAGGACAGACGCTCCCAAGCGGTACGTTCCATGTCAAGTGCACACATTTTTCAGCGAAATTTTGACACATCGTCTTAGATTTCACTCTTTTTTGTGCAAGTGTTTGTATCCACATTGAAACATTATGTGTCAATTTTCAGACCTGGGGGCCAATCGGGGCCCATTTTACCCCCCCCCCAAATTTGGGCACCCCCGGTTGACCCACATTCTTCCAGTGGCCATATCACAGGTTGTAGTGGTCCGATTTGGATAATCTTGGTATCAAAATGCTCGTAAAAGCGAGATCTTTCAAATCGCGTAAAGCAAAATCACTCCGAAACAGTAATTCAAAAAGTTATAGTTTGGGGCGCCCTTTGACCTTGGGCTCCCGCTCCCCAACCAAACCGATGGTCCCGATTTTTTTCGTGTGAGAATACCCCTTCATATACTCCAACACCTCAGCGTAAATGAAAATGGGATCTCAATGGGTTCAAAGTGTGATGATGGTTTTATTGTTCAGGGTCCACATATCACTAATTCTTGATTGGACATTGGGCGACGTTTTCCGTCATCGTTCCAATAACTTCACCTGCAGGCAGGCGACTTTATGTCTGAAATTGACAATCATCATCTCTGGACTAATATATATATATATATATATATATATATATATATATATATATATGTACATATATATATATATACATATATATATATATATATATATATATATATATATATATATACATATATATATATATATATATATATATATATATATATATATATATATATATATATGTTGCATCATTTGTGAAAAATTATTATTCTGATTGTGTCTTGATTTTTAAGTGCACATTTTTTGTATAACAATCATCGAATTAAGTTATAAATGGGATAATCTCAGTTTTTGCATATTTTGCAGTAAGCATGGCGACTGAAAATCGAAAGGAGTTCCGAAAATACTGTTGCGATCCGTTCAGCTGCCATAAAACGAAACAACGCAAAGATCTTCGCAATGTGTCAAATGATATGTTGATGAAATTTTCTTCAAAGGTGAAAAAAGATGACAGACTTTGTAATTCGTGCAGAAAAAACTTTCTCAGTTGTCACCAGAGCGTATTGAAGAATCATCTTCGACCAGTTCGAAATTATCATCAGAAGGTACTATCGAAGGCATTGCAGAATCTGTTTTGACAGATGAGGACGAGGAGGTTTTTGAGCGAGAAGCAGAAGTTGACCTATTAAACCAGTCGTTTTCGATGATAGGCGAAAGCCCATTCGACAAACGAAAGGTGGAAAGGAACCCAGGGTACGTTCCTGAAAAGCGAAGTAAAGTGGAAGATTGTGTGCAAAATAAATTAGAACTTGCTGCTGGACCAAGCACTGCGGAGAAAACAGAAAATACAGCGTCAAAATGTGATGAAAACTGCATGCCAGAGGTGATCAAAGCCTGAAAGAAAAATACGTTGTTTCGAGCCGTTCAGAGCAAATACGTATACTGACAGTACTTTCTAGGAATATGAGCATCAGAGGGATGATGAGTGAATTCAGTTGCTCCCAAAGAATGGCTGTGCAAGCCAAAAATTTAGAGAAAGAAAATGGTATGCTATCGTCTCCAAATCCCAAACAGGGTAAAATATTGCCTGACAAAGTGAAATCCGCCGTAACCGAATTTTACCGAAGTGATGAAGTCAGCCGAATAATGTCGGGAAAAAAGGACTGTGTGGTGGTCAGGAATGAACATGGAAAAGACAAAATTCAAAAGCGCTTGGTACTAAACAATCTCAAGGAACTGTTTCAGAAATTCAAAGAGAAGAACCCTGGCTTGAAAGTTGGATTCGCAAAGTTCGCCATGCTCCGTCCCTCGGAGTGTGTCCTGGCCGGTTCAGGTGGTACACACAGTGTATGTGTGTGTACGATACATCAAAATGTGAAACTCATGATGTTTGGTTCCAAAGTGCCACAGATAGCCGAACTTCCTAGCTATCATCATGTGATTGCACACATAGTTTGGAACCAAGCACAACCGGCATGGTATTTCAGAACTTGTGAAAGTTGCCCATCAATTGAAGACTTCAAAACCGAGATACTGAGTGCTTATGAACTAGAGGATATTGATGAAATTCAGTTTAAATGGTGGACATCCACCGACAGATCTGAACTGAGCTCCATGGTCCTGCCTTTGGAAGAATTCATTAATCGATTCTGTGAACGCGCGGTGAAATTAGTGAGACACGACTTCATTGCCAAGACCCAATCTCAGTTTCTGAAAAATAAGAAAGACGAAATCGGTGAAGGAGAATTTGTCATTATTGGAGACTTCTCAGAGAACTATTCGTTTGTCGTACAGGATGTGGCCCAAGGATTCCATTGGAACTGCTCTCAAGCGACAATTCATCCCTGGGTTTACTATTTCAAATCAGATGATGGCAAATTAAACCACGATTCGTTCACGATTGTATCAGAATGCAATACTCACGACGTTGTCTCAGTCCACCTCTTCCAAAGAATGCTCATTGAACTCTTGAAATCTAGCTTTGGAAATGTAAAGAAACTTTACTATTTCTCAGACGGTTGCGCTGGCCAATATAAGAATTGCAAAGCCTTCATAAACCTATGTCGTCACAAATCAGAGTATGGTATTGATGCAGAATGGCATTTTTTTGCCACAAGTCATGGCAAGGGCCCTTCAGATTGCGTGGGAGGTACAGTCAAACGAGAAGTAACACGTGAGAGTCTGCGTAGACCTTACGACAGTCAAATTATTTCTCCAAAAGATCTTTTCACCTTTGCTGAAAATGGTTTGAATGAAACGAAGTTCGGTTACGGGATCCAATAGGCGTATGACGAGGAAGAACGAAATCTGGAAGAAAGGTTAAAAACGACTCACAAAATTCACCTTTCCGGTCAGGATCGTCTTCATTTAGAGCGTGGATTAATTTTGGAATGCAACTTTTCCAATTAATTCGCTTCAAAATGCGATGGGCGCTTTATTTTGGGATTCCTGTCTCACGAGCCATTTGTCGTACAGATTTCCGTGGGGATCGGTGGAGGGTTTCCAGCAATTGATTTTCCTTTGCGGGGGTGGTTGATGATCGTGGTCTTCCTGAACGCTCCTTATGGACGTCATGCACAGTTCCATCTGTTTCAAACTTATCTCGGATGCGAGCAATGGTGTGTCGCATTGGTGGATCTTTGTGAAAATGTCTTCTAAATTGTCTTTGCACTTCCATGATGTTTTCGTGCTTCCAGTAGCACTTTATGATCAATTTTCTTTCTTCAAAACCTAGTCATACTTCTGCCATTATTATGCTCAATTTGATCTGAAAATAAATGAAAAAGTCAATGAGTTATGAGGAGCCAAAATGTGAGTACATTTTTTTGGGGACACCCTGTATATATATATATATATATATATATATATATATATATATATATATATATATATATATATATATATATATATATATATATATATATATATATATATATATATATATATATATATATATATATATATATATATATATAAATATATATATATATATATATATATATATATATATACATACATGTATATAATATAATTACATATGTATATTTTATTAGATATATATATATTTATATATACATATATATATATATATATATAAATATATATATATATACATATATATATATACATATATATATATAGATATATATATATATATATATATATATATATATATATATATATATATATACATATATGTATATATATATAATTACATATGTATATTTTATAAGATATATATATATACATATATATATATATATATATATATATATATATATATATATATATATATATATTGTTGCGAATTCGCGCCCGCCGGCGTGCAATCGGCCACATAACTCAAATCGCGACACGTCGCCCACCGGAATGGACAATTCAGTCGTGACCCTCTTGGAACTACCGCCAAGGAGCTTTCCACGGGTGGGGGTTTAACCTCACCACAACCCAGTCCGCTTTCAACCCGCGAGAAATAGGGTGAATCGCCGAATGTCGATATACCTAAGTACCCGCGCGAGTATGGTACCGAGGAGTTGTACCACGCTGCAGGTCGATTCCGGACACGAACCGCTTAAGCGGCTCATTCCATACTGCAGAGATAACCGAGCGGAGCTATCGTCGACCTCGACGGTTCAGATTACTTATCGGGTGTTTCAACCCGCTACCAATCCCTTACGTGATGCAAGATGGAGCTTTCAAATAAGGGAAAAAGACGCAACGAAAAGGGAAACAGTTCAACAAGCAAGCACTTTATTACACACACACACAGACAAGCACGTATTCACAGCCATACAGTAATGCACATATAACAGTCAAGACAAAATGCAATGAAAGAAAAAGCACTACGACATATATATATATATATATATATATATATATATATATATATATATATATATATATATATATATATATATATATATATATATATATATATATATATATATATATATATATATATATATATATATATATATATATATATATATATATATATGTAATTCATCCACAAGAGCATTAGTGAGGTCGGGCACTGATGTTGGGCGATTCGGTCTTGCTCGCAGTCGGCGTTCCAATTAATCTCAAAGGTGTTTGATGGGGTTGAGGTCAGGGCTCTGTGCAGGCCAGTCAAGTTCTTCCATACTGATCTCAACAAACCATTTCTGCATGGACCATGCTTTGTGCACAGGGGCATTGTCATGCTGAAACAGGAAAGGGCCTTCCCCATACTGTTGCCACAAAGTTGGAAGCACAGAATCGTCTGGAATGTCATTGTATGCTGTAGCGTTAATATTTCCCTTCACTCGAACTCAGGGGCCTAGCCTGAACCATGAAAAACAGCCCAGACCATTATTCCTCCTCCACCAAACGTTACAGTTGGCACTGTGCATTCAGGCAGGTAGCGTTCTCCTGGCATCCGCCAAACCCAGATTAGTCACTCAGGCTGCCAGATGGTGAAGCATGATTCATCCCTACAGAGAATGCATTTCCACTGCTCCAGACTCCAATGAGATGAAAATTGGTCTGATGAGACAAAAATTGAACACTTTGACCTGAACGCAAAGCACTACGTCTTGCGGAAACCAAGCACAGTTCATCACCCATCGAACACCATCCCTACCATGAAGCATTGTGGCGGCAGCATCATGCTATGGCGATGCTTTTCAGCGGCAGGGACTGGGAGACCCGTAATAACAGAGGGAACAATGAATGTAGCCAAATACAGACAAATCCTTTCGGAGAATCTGCTTCAGAGTGCAAAAGTCCTTAGACTGTGGTGACAATTTGCATTCCAACAGGACAATGACCCCAAGCATACAGCGAAAAACAATACTGGAATAGCTTCAGAATAACAACGTGAAAGTTGTTGAGTTGTCCAGCCAAAGGCCAGACTTTAATTCCATTGAGAATCTGTGGAAAGACATGAATATTGCTGTTCAACAACGCTTTCCCTTCTAACTTGACAGAGTTTGAGCAAACCTACAAGGAAGAATGGGAGAAAATCACAGCATCCAGATGTGCAAAGCTGATCCAGACAAGAAGACTCGAAGCTGTAATCGCTTCCTAAGACGCTTCTACAAAGTAAAGACTTGGGGGGGGGGGGGTTTGAATACTTCTGATGTAAATTAGATTCTATAATTT
The DNA here is from genome assembly GCF_056783735.1 of Eptatretus burgeri. Taxonomy (NCBI): domain Eukaryota; kingdom Metazoa; phylum Chordata; class Myxini; order Myxiniformes; family Myxinidae; genus Eptatretus; species Eptatretus burgeri. The sequence continues at coordinate 30,606,024 of NC_140965.1, forward strand.
GCTTTGAATTAATTTGTAAGCATTTCAAAAAACATGTTTTAACTCTTTCATTGGTGGGTATTTTGTGTAGATCAGTGACAATTTTTTTTAATCTAATCCATTTTAAATTCAGGCTGTAACCCAACAAAATGTGACGAAGTCATATATATATATATATATATATATATATATATATATATATATATATATATATATATATATATATATATATATATATATATATATAGATATACACACACATACATAATCGATATAAACGACCATCTTGCAGGGGGTTGAATCTGCGTGCCCCGCAATCGATTTGGAAATAACAGGTTGTGGTGCCTGGAGAATTCATTAAATACGCCCCCAGGGCGGTGCGACATCCCAAATTCGTTCCAGGCTGATCGTCAATGAACGACCGTTCCACAGTCACCACTCTCGCCCTCAGTCACCAGTCCTCCCACCCCCACCCCTCATGCGTCATCCTCTTCTCTGCTTGCTTCATCCACAGTCTGCAGATCTCTGGTTCATGTCATCTGGGCCAACATGCCAGTGTACATACCACACCAAATTCACAAGCCACATACTACGGTTTCCACGAATGACTCCTGACTTTCCATACAATTGTTCTCAAGTTTTCCTCGAACTCTTTGTTCCATCTACACCGTAGTCCATCGTGTTGATTTTACTCACACTGGAGATCGACATCACACAATGCTTGAAATCCATTGATATATTGTCTGTTGGGAGCCGATTTGGTCATGATACTGGAACACACTTGTGAAGATGCCATGGAACCTTTTGGAAATGTTATCTCATGTGAGACAGAAAGCCAGCTGGTCTGACGTGACTTTTCAATATGTACTTCATGATGCAGTGCCCCCTGCTGGAACTGCATAACAACAGTAGATGAAGTCAATTGTTTTAATTCGAGCGAGAATCATACTCGCGAACAGACAGTTGAGGGGTTAGTATCCAATACACACAGACCTATGCTAACCTCCAAATCTTGCTCCAATAATCCTACTTGTGACCCCCAGCCTACCAAAAGCATTCGGGACGAAAAACATGAAGCAGAATAGTTGAACATTTAATTTGGAAATGTTGTTTTAGATTGCGAGTGCAATTGGACATTTGGTTAAAGATTGATGATTTGATCTCGAAACTTGTGTACAGCCAAAATGAGCCATGGATGGACCACAATGAGCCATGCAAGAACATCAGTGATGCTGGAATTTCCACATGAGCCCTTCTCGCTTCAATTTCCACATGAGCCCTTCTCGCTTCAATTTCCACATGAACCCTTCTCGCTTGCATGTTTATGCATTTTGTCCTGAATATCAGAGACGTCTTTTGTGATCGAATAGTATATCATTTAGTGTTTTCTATATTTAACTGCCAGCAATGTGAGTCATAAGATTCTCTCGGTCATTATGAGATTCTTATAAGATTCCATCCATGATGTGTAAGAAGCACATGAGACATATCAAGTACCATAACCTTGAGTCCTAAGCTAAGAAGAGACCATGGTCTTTCTCACTCAGTGTGTCACCTTGTTTGAGGAAAGATTTTCAGATTGGTAATCTTTCTCTCTCTTACATATTCCATTTTACTGAAATGAGGGCAAGGTTCCTTAAATCAAAAGTTAGAAAAATCTCAAATTTGGCTGTCTTGTTGAAGTCTCTTCATCATGACATGTTAAACTGGAACGGCACTCAGTTGAGTGTATACCTCCACCAGGCTGAACAGTTGACGTTTTGTATCCCACTTAAAGGCCGGATCTGGATTCAGACCTGAACCAAAATTGAATTGGTTTGATCTTGTCACCTACCAACTCATCCACCAAGTTTCGTTTGAATCCGTCCATAATTTTTTGAGATGGTGTGCTACATATTGTTTTGGACCCTATCTCTCAATGGTGAAGATTCACTTCAAAAAAATTCTCGTACCCAAATCCAGATCTTCACCAAAATCTAATCAATTCGTCCTTTTAACACACCCAACCTGTCCACCAAGTTTCGTCCAAATCCATCCTTAACTTTTTGAGATATTGTGACAAATCTCACAGACGGACAAACAGGGGTGAAAACATAGCCTTTGGTGGCAAAGGTGAATATGTTGGGACTCCCATGGAGCTCCAAGGTCAAGTATGAATTAATAGGCCTACTTTTACTCTCCCTCTTCTTTTAGTATCTCAATTTTATCAATATATTATTGTTTAAGTACTAGAATAAGTTGAGATAGAATCATGTTGCCATTATAATACAATTTTTGTCTTGACAAGTACTAATTGTCTAAGTGTATGAATTAATAGGCCAACTTTTACTCTCCCTCTTCTTTTAGTATCTCAATTTTATCAATATATTGTTGTTTCAGTACTAGAAAAGGTTGAGATGGAATCATGTTGCCATTATAATACAATTTTTGTCTTGACAAGAACTAATTGTCTAAGTACATGAAAAATGTGCTTTGGTCATGGTAGAAGTTAAGAGTTAAAGAATTGCTTCACCCTTGTGCTGTCTACCAGTGGCTTTGATTTTGTTAGTTTTTGAGAATTTAAAGCCTTCCATCCAATGGTAAGTTGTGCACAATTTTCTCAATTTGTTTGTTATTTTCACTTTTCAGTTGTCCAGTGAACAGTACTGTGCACAATGTGAAGCCGTGGCCTCAAAAACAATCAAAGTGCAATCATCATGGTTTTGAAATTGCATTGTTAACTATAACAGCATTCGGTAGAGCGCATACCTCCGCCAGGCTGAACAGTTTACATTTTGTATCCCACTGATAGGCTGGATCTGCATCTGTACCAAAACCAAAATCTAATTGGCTTGTTTTGTTTGACTCCATCTTCCCTATCCAACTCTTCCTTCGAGATTTGTCATAATCCATCCACAACTTTTCGAAATCTCATGCTATATATCGTTTTTGGCCTGATCTCTCAATGGTGAAGAATGGTTTTGAATCAAAAAAATTCTTGTAACCAGATTCGGATCTGCCCCAAAATCTAACCAAGCTGTCCTTCTCACACACCCAACCTATCCACAAAGTTTTGTCATAATCTATCCACAACTTTTTGAGATATCATGCTATATATTGTTATGTTTGTGGGGTAGATGGAGGAACTGCATAGTAAAGGTAGGATTGTGTGGAGAAACATGGCCTGTGGACGTGTAGGAGACATCTCGATGTAAATTAAGTCGGGAAACTGTGAGCTTAAGTGTTACGTGTCACCACACGGGTGGTGGTGCTGTGTTACATTAGGTAGAGTTGAAGGCTAATTTCTCCTAATATGTGATTGCCCCCTGTGACCTTTTCCCATGTTTTTGCATTTCAAGCCTGGTGGTAAAAAGGAATCGTGTTTTTAAAACAACAACTGAGCTGGACATTTCCGAGCAGGCTTCATCTAAACCCCACCTCCATGAATAACAACTAGCGAGACCACACCCCTGGGGTGGATGAAGGATGGGCATGACGTCAGAGGGAAGTGACGAGGATGAAAGCAGGATCGGCGGTCAGGACAGAAATATGAGCGTGAAGGGAGGTTCTGTGAAGTACGTGCCTGGAGATGGAGGGCTTGTTTTTGTGGCTTCCCCTCGACACGGTGAAGAAGGCTGCATGTTTCTCGTGTTCGTGCTGAGGCGGATTTGCCTGCATGATGGAGCAAGATGCTAGCCATTGACTGTCCAGCTGGGTCGTGTGAGACCGTGCCTTGGAGCCTCGTGTTGTGCCATCGGGGAAGAAGGCGGCACCATTTTGCAGAGGAGTGGCGTCGGCAATTACAATTGTGAAAAGAGACTGCACGGCGGTTCCTGGGCCCTTAACGAAGGGACCATCTGCATGAACTACCTCCGTACGCTTCCCACCCAGAGAGCGAATGGGTGCCATTTTGCGAGCTTCCTGCGCAGGACGATGTGGGTTCGATCACCCAATCTCCGAAGAGACCACTTCTGGACACGAAGCTAAGTGCCAGAAGAAAGCGAGGGATTTTTCTTTTGTTTTATCTTTTCCCCTTGTCCGTTTTTGTAATTGTCTGTGTGGAGGCTCCTCAAAGTTAGGTTTAGTTCACCTCATGTTTCATTGTTATCCTGTTTTGATTTATCTCCATTATTAATATCTGATTTATGTTATTAAACCATTATTAAGATTGCTTGTGTCTGTCTATTTGTTGTGGGTTCGAGTATAAACTCTCGTGCTTCCATCTGCTACGCGTCCTTGCTGCCCTCCGTCCCGCACATGCCATAATCTCCGAAGAGCTCGGCTATTCGCCTCCAAGGGAGAACTCTTCGGTTATTCGTCCAGGTCGGTCTTAACCAGCGTGGACACGACAATGTTTTTGGCCCCATCTCTCAATGATGAAGAATCACATGAGAATTTCTAGTGTCCTGCAACAAAATTTCATCAAAATCCAATCATTTCTTCCTTATCACACACAAACAATCTGTCCACCAAGTTTTGTCCGATTCTGTCCATAACTTTGTGGGATATCCTGCTCACAGACATGCAAGCAAACTGACAGACATTGGTGAAAACATAACCTTGGCCCACCTTCAGTCACAGAGATAAGAGTAAGAATTGCTGTGCAATACATGTTCCCTTCCGAAGTGATATTTTCTCAGTCCAAAAAGAGCATAACTCTGTGAAAAATAGATGAAACATCCTGAAACTTGAATTCTTCTGTATCTTATCATAATAAAGTCATGCACCAAGTTTCAGTTGAATATGTTAAAGGGTTGGGGGGGGAAAGTCTGAAGAACCTCAGGTGGGACATACGGAGAGCAAACTTATCGTCCCCTCCACTGAAACTGGAAGGGGACTAATCTTACTATTATATAATTCACCGTCTGTTCCTGGTACCGCAAAAACGGCTGAACCGATCGCAACCATATTTTGGGTGTGTAATCCTGGGACTCCTTGGAGTAAAATAGGCATTAACATGACCCCCCTTGACGGCTCCCATAGGGAGCGAGTGCTTCTAGTAAATATAATAACATGACCCCCTTGACGGATCCCATAGGGAGCGGGTGCTTCTAGTAATAGTAATAGTAATTTTTTAGCTACATTTGCTCCTCAAACCCTTGAGAATGAGTGCAGCCACATGTGCAATCAGGCCAATTTTTGTGCATTTGGTGTTCATTTTATTTACACTCTTTCTATTCATTCTATTTAACGGGTCATGTCTTCCTTGAAAGGTGCCTTCCACTTATATTTGCTGAATACAGAAGGTGTTGGTGGTGGGGAGGTTGGTTTTTTCAGTATCACAGCTCGACCCTTTCCATAATCAAGTGAGTTTACAGTCGATCAAGTTATCCACAAGTGAGGCTTTTCTCCAATGCTGATTTCACTCTTTTGAAGAAGCACAGGTGTCTGAAGAGAATTGCTTTGCAATACATGTTTGCTATGAATGTGAGATTTTCTAAGTCCCAAAAGGGCATAACTCTGTGAAAAATTGATGAAACTGGAACATCCTGAAACTCGAACTACTTCTCTATCTTATCATAAAGTTAAAGATTCTTCCATCTCTTCTTCCTTTTTTTTGGATTTCATGTGTCTGAAACCATGTAAAATGTCATTTAATTCAAATTGATATGTTATTAAATGACAGAGATATGAGAATCAGTAGTTTTTCACAACTTTATGGCAGCCATGTTGGATTTTCTCAGTGTTGATGTTTAGAAATGCAAAACCCACCTAAATATGGTGACGTGCATGCAGAAGAAGGATAATAGTGTTGCGGACCGGAGGTCCGGTGGCGAGAACGACCACTAGGTGGGGGAGGTTACGTCGTCTCCCACAAGATTCCCCAGAATTGTAGACCATCCCTCTCAGGTAATTCCGTGAGGCGGTGGGTCGTTTAACCGACCGTGGACGCCAATACCTCCACCGCGTAGCGTAAGGTCTTTTTGTCTAGAACCAATTTACCTAATTAACTACGTGGTGTCATCTACCGGGGAACCACGCCCTCAGTACGCCTTGCCCTAACCGGACCACTCTGCCGACTACCAACTGCCAACTACCTTTCTGGTTCGGATGCAGCAAGCGGATCTGCCAAGGTCGTACCGACTAGAATGAACAGATTATCGGGTATAAAAACCCAGCGAAAACTCATATCCGAACCATGCTGGACCAATGAAAGAAAGGACGGAAACAAACTGGGAACATTTCTACAGTAATTAATTTCAATAAAGAAGACACAGAGCAAGACTTATCATGGAATATACAGTACAAGCAAGAATTTCCAATGTTCAAAAACACTTACACAGTTTCTACTTACAAGACGGGCCCACACACTCAAACGCACACTCAGATGATTTATTAATAGACCCCCGCAGCCAGAGAGGGAGAGACGAGCTGGGGATTGCTGTTCGCTTGGATACCTGCACATTGAAGGGAGGGGTGCTCCGCAGTGCGGCAACTGCTAATGGTCGTGCGGCTCGGCCCACAGTCACACACGTGGGGCTCGTGCTTATGGAGGAACCCGAGCGGGGCAGTCGGAGTCCCAGGGCGGAGATCAGGGTCGCGGACGGGACCCAGGAAAACTCCAACGAATGCTAGCCAAATGCAGAACTCCACTCAAACGCTCCAGACTCCAGCTCAAACCACACGACGCACACCAACCACCTCAACTCCTCCAAAAAGCTGACACTCTGAGGATCGCGCCGTATTTTTATGCACCTCCCCAAACGGGGCGGGGGTCCGGTGAAACAGATGTCACTGTCCGCCCTGATTAGACAGAGCCTTCATGGGCCCCTTTCTGGGCGGGACCTCGGCCAAACCGGGAGCCCAGCCCCCCCCCCCCACGCGTGTGGACTCATCAAGGGGAAGATCCAATGTTGAAAAGGAACGTTTGTAGAAGTGCAAAGGAATGGTGGACTGAACATTTTTGCACCGTATGCTGTGGCCAGCGAGGCGAGGGTTGCAAGTGCCGGAAAGTACTGTGGTTGGTTGTTGGATGATCGTTGGAGGGTTCGTTATATGGTTTGTTGAATGGTCATTAGATGTAATAACCTACCGAAAAGGACATCGCAACACACACCTTTGATTCTCCCACTAGACCAGCGTTTATCAACCTTTTTACCCTTGTTAGTCCATGGGCCCAGGCATACATCGGTACTATCTGAGGAAACCAAACTTTAGGGCTACTAAGTTATTGGTAGGGACTATATGATTATTTCAATATGTGATAACCGTTCCAGAAGAGCAGCCTAGTGTATGTATTTTGCATTTTGACCATTTTACCATTCTGAGATATTGATGTTTTGGGGGAAAATCAAAAAATAAAAAATAAAGAACCACTGGGAGGAAGTGACAGAGCTGAAGTCCACGCAGGAGGAAGCAGACACCCGAATGCTTCTGCATGCTCTGCATGCATCAGAGGCTGGGTACAAGGCTGTGGTGATCACTGCCGAAGATACAGATGTCCTCGTGCTGTGTCTTGCCTTCAATAAGGACATCCCATGCCCCATGTATCAGAAGTGTGGTACGCAAACCCGCACACCGTTCCTAGACATTGACAAGCTTGCTAGATCGATGGGAGACTGCACGTGTTCTCCGGTTGTGATACAGTTAGTGCCTTTCCAGGCCGGGAAAGATGGGCGCCTTGAAGCAAATGAAGTCGGATAAGATCTACCAAGAGGCCTTCAGTCAGCTCGGTCATTCATGGGAAGTATCCACCGAGCTCTTTGAGAAGCTGCAAGAGGTCACCTGCCACATGTACGTGCCGTCTACCAACACCACGAAAGTCAATGAACTCCGACATAAACTCTTCTGTGCCAGACGGGGAGAGATAGAGTCCAGTCAGCTTCCTCAATGTGAAGACTGCCTATTCATGCACGTCCTCCGTGCAAACTACCGGGCTGCTATTTGGAGGCGCTGTCTACAATGCCAACCCTATGTTCCAAGTCCCAAGGGTTGTGAATGGACCACTGATGATGACGGGAAGCTGGCCATCGAGTGGATGCAGGGTTCTCCAGCACCGGATGCTGTGTTGCAACTGCTTTCCTGCAAGTGTGGATGGGCATGCAAACTCCCAGACTGCATGTGCCTTGCCAATAGCCTGAAGTGCACTGACGTGCAAGTTGCGAATCTGCAGCAACCAGCCCGCTGATGTCGAGGAAGAGGTTGTCGACCTCGAGGACTCTGATGCTGATAACAATGATGAAGACTAGACTACTGATCCATGGTGTGAATGTTTTGGCACAATCACAAGGACATTCATGGCTACAAATATGCATGAGTAAAACATAGTACATAAACATGCCACAGTAGCGTGGTGAAATTTGGGTTATCCGTAAATTTCACATTTTGGACGCTTGTTGGAACTAGGGTAGGGGAAGGGCAATTCCTTTAACTGTGGTAAAAACTTGTAAAATTTTCATAAATGTTTTCCTCATACAACATGTGCATGTTGTAGGCTACTGCGGTTCAGTAGCACTACCCAATGAACTTGTATGACAATATTATAAATTAAAATATACTGAAAATCACTAATCAGCAACATTTTGATAGGCCCTATTGTTCGCCCCTTTCTGCCATAAAACAAATTCTGCCTTCAGGAATGACAGAAAGGATTATTCGGATGGTATAAATAAAGCATTTCAGACATGTATTTGTGGTTTGCAGTTCATTCTAGCCCCATGTGGAAACAACAATTGCATCATTCGTGAATGTTTCTGAGTTTGCCTTTTCGCTTTCATTATGCGGAGAGTGGGTACATTCCAGAGATGATAACTACCAATAAGCTGCCAGTCTGCAATGGTTATCACATCAAAATATGATCTATATATATACACCAATTCAAAAATCATAACTAGGATTGGTTTCCTGAGATGGTACCGACAAGTGGAATTTCTGGCCTGGGCCCATGGACTATGTGGGACTCTTGAAATAGTTTTCATGTCTCAGGGAACCCCTGCATAAAAAAATATTATATACCATTATTAATATCTAGCTCTTTTATATTTTTATCGTAATTCACGTGGTAAATATAATTTTTTTTTTCGGATACCTGGTTTAAGGAAAAAATGACCCCCTTTTTGTCAAATTTATTGGCAATGAAAAAAAAACATACTGCTCATTTGTGAGACCTCACACCGAAGTTTTAAATATTCGATTAAAAAAAAAATAAATAAAAAAAATATATATTGTTGCGAATTTGCGCCCGCCGGCGTGCGAGCGGCCACGTAACTCGAATCGCGGCACATCGCCCACCGGACGGACAATTCTGTCGTGACCCTCTCGGACTAACGCCGGGAACTAGTCACGGGTGGGCCTTTCGGCCTCACCACGATCGTGCCAATCAGCCCCCCGCGTGGGATAGGGTTGTTCGCCAAATTCGACCTACCTAAGTACCCACACGGAGGGTAGACCGGGCGATCGCACCTCGCCGCAGGTCAACTCCGGACACGGGCCACTGAAGCGACCCGTTCCATACTATCGGGATAACCGAGCGGTGTTTATCGTCGACCTCGACGGTTCCGATTAATTATCGGGCGTATTTAGCTCACTACCAACCCTTTACGTGAAGTAAGATGGAGATTCAATTAAAGAAAAGACGAAGCGAAACGGGAAAAACTTCAACATGAGGCACATTTATTCCACGGCACACGGAAAGCACACATATACAATTACAACAATTATGCACCAAAAGCAATTGCAACAAAAGAAACACAACAATGCAGATCTACTACCGACTACGCGAGCACACGGCAACATTTACACAGTTTTACTTTGCAGACGGCGCCGACAACACATATACTCAAAAGCAAAAGAAAAGGGCCACCCTCAACGACAAGGGGGCAGACGGGGCCTGTGGGCACGAGACCGGGTGGAGCCTACCCGTCTTGTGATGAGCCGCAAATGTGGCGGCGGTGCCCCGACTCCGCGCTCCTCCGCGGGTTTCGTTGGCACTGCTTGGAATGGGGTGGGAACGGGGCCCCCTTTCCGCACTATCTCAGCGCGGGGGGGAAAAAGGGGGGAATTGTTGATGCTCTGGGGAAAGAAGATAGCTGGCTTGCTTGGGTCCCGTGACGAGCGACTCCACTGCGACCTCGACCGCGCTCCCGGCTTCCCCTCTCTGCAGCTCCCCGACAGACTCCGACCTCCGACAGACTGACTCTCCTCCAGACCCGTCTTGACTGCTGCTGCCACACTCCGCCGCCGCCACACCTCTCCAACTCGCCCGAGCCCAAAAACTGACTGAATTCGCCCCGCGCTCGGCGCTTTATAGTACGGCAGGAGAACCCATATACAAATTTCCGGATCAGGATGAGCTCGGGGGCGGAGCCACGCTCGCCCATTGGATGCAGGAAAAGTGGGCGTGAACCTCCCCTGATCCTCGAATTTGCATATATCGATTCTACTCCGACGCGCCTGGAGGCGGGGCCAAATCGCCCCGCGCTTGCTGATAGGACGGATCAGAAGTGGGCGTGTATCATTCCTGATCCGACTTCTCCTCGGAAAGGCCACTTTTTGCACCCGCGGCTCGCGCGCGTCCCGCACGAGGCCAGGACAGCCTGACGCTCGGCGCCCACAAGCGGTGCGGGAATGGCGGCAGAAGGAGGAGAGGTGAAGGTGGTGGAGGGTCTAAAGTGGCGGTCCCTGGCCATGATGACGCTTGGAATGGCGGTGATGTGATGGTTGCGGGATGGTGTGCTGTGAAGGTAAAGGTCGTGGCTGTTGGCGTTGTTGTTGTTGTGAAGCGGCGTTGCGGTTGGTGGTTGTTGTGTGATGGCGGTTGAGACGTGGTTGGCTCAAAATAAAGATAGAACAGAAAAACGGCTATCTTAAAGGGCCGCAGCCTGAATGAATCACATTTATTCCCTCTAAACAACGGGTTTGGGCTAACTACACATGTACTTACAGAGATATTTCACCTACAGGACCTGAATGGTGGTTTGCGAATTTCCTCAACCACAACAATATATATATATATATATATATATATATATATATATATATATATATATATATATATATACATATATACATATATCTTAGACTTATGCGCTTAGGTTCCAGGGAACCCTGGTTGAGAAACACTGCATTAGACAAAACGAAGGGACCTGTCTCACATGTACTTAATGGAATAACTGACTCTTGGGACATCTGTATGTTTGAATGCATATGGTTTCCAGATCCGTAACAATAGGAAATCCATATACCATAAATGGCAAAATTGATTTGGATTGTTATCGTTTGTAAATGAAGGGATAAAATTGAGATTTTCGTCAAACAACCAATGTCTTTTATGATTAAAATACACTGCAAAAGTAAATATTTATCATAAATACATGATCGATATATCACTGGACAGCCAATCCAATCAGCTGTCATGTGATTAAAAACATTCATTGATTGGTGCATTAAAGCCTGTGAATCAACCATACCCCCTAAATTTTATGACGTGAAAAGCACATGAAAGAATCATTGGAATGCCTATCAAGAGTGGGTTTAAAGTATATGTTCATCCCTATATTTTTCCTGTTAAGCTCTTTTATCTCCACAAGGACATCCTAATGAATGATTAATCCCATTGCCTCTCCGATTTTTTTTTCCTCGCCATCCAATTATATGCGGACTGTATATGGATTGTTTATAACATATTGTTGCGGCCACGGGTACCAAGACACAAGCTTGTCACTCAGGGGGATTAATCCCTGGTTGTCCTCGGTAGAGCCGGACCTGGGGCCACGGCTCACATTTCAATGTTGTGGTATGGTGGGTTGTTTTAAAACCACGAACGCTACCCAGTTAACCACGAGTTCCAGTGTCCACCGTCTAATTATGCCGTTTAACTAGAGGTCACGTGGTTACCTGAGCGGGGAGCGCACCCTCGGCAAAGCACCAATGTTATCTCGATTAGATTTTAATTCGGGTGGTCGAGCGTTTTAATCGCTGGTGCGTGCCGACTATTTTTGGTCAAATCTGTGGTAATTACCTCCCAGTCTATCTCGGTTCAGCAATGCCAGACCAATGGAAGGAAAGGACAAACATGGACAGGTGGAAATTGACAAATAATTTATTAATAATTAAAAAAAAGAACTTTTTATTTTCTGAGGTAAATAAGGAATGAATTTCAAAGCAAAATCAATCAAAATGCCAGGAAAGAGACAAAGAGCAGATGCTTATTGGGGGTTGACTTACTTACAGATAAACACAGACATGGGTACCCAACAGATCATTCGAGGGTTGGGGGGAGGGGAGAAGAATCGTCTCACTCACCAGAGTAGTCGTCCGTGAAGTGAAAACGTTCTGAAATGTGTGCGTATGAGTCACGTCCGTCGCCAACACCCAGCCTTGCCATTCACCCTCTCGCGAACAGCATTGAATGCCAATCGACGTCTGGGAGGGCACCGAGATCGTCTGTCACGGGTTTCGACCCTGGTGCTGCGACACGCGCAGTTCCTCACACTTCACGAAACTGGTGACGTCCAGTGACCCACACGGTCCTTCGGTGACTGACCCACACGGCCTCACTCGTTGGCGCTTCTCACACCCACACGTGCACCACACACTCGCTTGCTCACTTGCGGGCTTGCACACTTCCTCGCTTGCATGCTTCCTCTCTGGTTCGCTTCTTCCCTCACGCGCTTCAACTCTCGCTTTCTTTCTCGTTCTCTTCTCCCTCCTCTTTCTCTCTCACCCTTTTACTTCTCTCGCCTCCGCTTTCCTTTCACTTCTCTCGCCTCTGTTTTCCTTTCACTTCTCTCGCCTCTGCTTTCCTTTCACTTCTCTCGCCTCTGCTTTCCTTTCACTTCTCCGGCCTCTGCTTTTCTCCTCAGAACGAACCTCCAATTCGTTTTATATCTGTGGGCCGTCTCGGCGGCGCAATCCGCCCCAAGCTCACCCCGCCCCACTTGCGCACGGTTACCATGACGACCCGTGCGCTTTCAAAAAAGGTGGGCGTGCTAGCGAAATGCTCGTGAAAGAACATTACTGAGGAAAAATAAGGGCGGGATTCAGAGCTCACGAAAGAAAGGCTGAGGAAAAATAAGGGCGGGCGTCAGAGCTCGTGAAAGAAATGCTGTGTAAACGTGTCTGTCGTAAAGAAAAAAGCTTCCCATAAGAGAGGAGATCTATTCTTTACCCTTCTCAACGCATTTTATTTTAATATCCCATTAGACATGGGGATGGGGCTAATGCTCACCTTCACTCTTTCATTCCTCTTTTTCCCCGCCTTTGGAATAAACTCCCTCACTCTATTCTTTCCCATTCTTCCCTCCAGGCCTTCAAAACAGCTGTTCACCACCACCTCTTATCATCCCCCATCCAAATCCTTGATCTTTTCTACCCCCGATAATCCACCCAAGCCCACCTCTTTCAAATTCCCTGCTTTCCTTCCTGAAAGTCCCTGTAATGTCCATCTTCTATTCCCCATGTTCCCCGTCCAATCCCTCTCCCTTCCACAGATCTCCTAATGTCTCTGTTCCCCACTGTTTTGTCCTTCCCACTCCCTCCCCTATTGTCTCATGCCCCCCCCCCTTGCTGTGCGTTGTGTGTTAGCTCTCACACGAGCCTCGACAAGGTATACAAAAAAATATAAAAATCTGAAGATGAATTTAAGGAAATAACTGTCTGAGGACCTGGATGTGTGGATTCATTCAATCAGACCGGATTCTGAAATCCGTAACAATATATTGGGGCCGCCTCATATGTGCTTTCTCTCGGCCATGGTTTCAAGTGTGATGTGTGATATTTCCACCGACACGCTTACAGCCCAATTTTGACCTTTATTTGATGCATTACCATATTCCTAAGGTTCAATAGCATTTTGATACTTGCCAGAGGGAAATTTGGAGAATATTTGATGTACTTGTGCATGGGCAGTGTATCAGCCAACAGTCACTGGTGCACACACCTATCAGTGCTATTATAACCAGTTATCCAGTTCTGAGAAGTTGTGGATGACTTCTGGTGACATTCATGATCAGATATTTCCAAAAATTCCAATCCTGAACTGCTCTCCAAAGCTCTGGCACAGAGACAGCTTGGTTGCAACTTTTACCCTACCCATTGGGGGAGGGGGGAGTGTTCCATTACCAAGTCGTTTGCTATCACTTGCCAAGCCAGCCGTTTTGTTGGAATGCTTGTTTAAGTGCTTAAACAGCTTACCCCAGCCATCTCCATAAAAACATGGAAATAATTGCGGCCATGCAACAATAAGAGGAATATTAACAAACTGCCATCTGCATGGTGCGCTCGTACACGTGATCCCATCTTGGTCTCTCCCGTAGGAAGTGGGTGTACTGGTAAATAAAATTAGTTGTCTGTCTATCTGTCTGTCTGTCTGTCTGTCTGTATGTTCGCGTTTATTACAAAGACCCGGGGCGACCAACTACCACATTTAGCACACAGGCCGAAGCTGACCCGGGGGATTGTCCTAAGGATATTTTCATCCATCACCTCAACCTTAATAGACCCCGAAAGTCACTCATACACCGAAGACCCTTCAGTCCCTTGAGACCCTAAATATCCTTAAGACCGCAAAGACCCTTCTTTTTTTAAACTACAATGCTTCAAATATCTTCCTCTGCAATTCCTCATCCACTTTTTCCTGAAGCACCTTCTTCACAAAACACATGACCTCTTTTGCTCTCTTGCACAGCACATCTTTCTCATTTGACCGGAGCTCTTCCTCTTTTTCCTGTCGCAACGCTTCTCACTCTTTCTGCTGCAGCTCTTCCTCCTTTTCCTGCTGCAGCTCCTCTTTATTTTCTCCTGCAATCCTCCTCCTTTTTCTGATGCAGCACTTCCCGTTCCTTTCATTGCAGGTCTGCTTGCTCTTTCTGGTGAAGGTCTTGCTTTTTGTGCTACAATTGTTCATTCTCTTTATATTGAATTGCCTCTCATTCTTTCCAATATTCACTCCTCTTGCTCATTCCCATCCACTGCCTCCTGATTTTTCAATTGCAGTGACTGTTGCTTCTTCCACCATCGATCCTTTAGTTGCAGGTCAGCTCGTTCTTTCTGGCAAAATCTTTTTACTTTTTGCATCACAATTATTCTTTCTCTCTATATTGATTTGCCTCTGGCTTTTCCAATGCCCTTCCTCTTGCTGAATGCAATGCCGTTCCTCCTCCTCCTCCTTTTTCCATCGCAGTTGCTGTTGCTTCTTCCAACATCGATCCTTCCACTTTTTCTGGTGCCACATCTTTTGCTCCTTCTTCAGTAAAACTTCCAGCTCTTTCTACCACAGCACCTTCTTGTTTCTGCACGTCCATCCCTCTTCTTTTTTTAACTATAATGCCTCCAATCTCTTTATTTGCAGTTCCTCATCTGCTTCTCACCTTCGCATGTCTTCTTTCAGAAGACACACATCCTCTTTTGCTTTCCGAGATAGCACATCTTTCTCATTTGACTTTCGCTCTTCCTCTTTTGCTCTCTTTGTGCGGGACATCTTTCTCATTTGACCTTAGCTCTTCCTCTTTTTCTTACCACAGGGCATTTCCCTCTTTCTGCTGCAGCACGTCTTCCTTTTTCTCCTGCAATTCCTCCTCCTTTTTCTGATGCAGCACCTTCTGTTCCTTTCGTTGCAGGTCCGCTCGTTCTTTTTGTTGAAGATCCTCTTGTTTTTGCACTACAATTCTTCTTCTTTGTATTGCATCTTATTCACCACTTCATCTTTATTCATCACCTCTTCATCTTTATTCAGTACCACTTCATGATTACCTACGTCATCGAAGGTGAAGGTGGTTATGTTTTCACCCATTTCTGACTGCTTGTTTGTATGTTTGTCTGTTTCTTTGTTTGTCAATTTGTTTTTGTGCAGGATATCTCCAAAAGTTGTGGATGGATCAGGATGAAATTTTGTGGACAGGTTGCGTGTGTGACAAGGACGTTTTTGTAACAACAACAGCCATAATAACATGCCGCATGTCCAAGCAGGAGAGAAGCCCTGCCTTCCCAGCTTTGTGTTAACAAGCCATGCCCTGAGGTGGATGATTGATGGGCGTGACGTCAGAAGTGAGGAAGAAGAGCAGTTGGTTTTTTTTTTGGAGGTTGAGTTTTGGTGTGAGGGAGGTGGTCGAGAGATGACGAAGCTCGGAGATGGTGTATAAGATTAGGACATTACGGCTGGCTTTCCTTAGACGCATGAAGAAGACGCCATGGTTCTCATATTCATGCTGAATCGAATTCGGCCACGTGATGGAGCAAGAGACTGGCCATTGACTCTTGGTTGGGTTGTGAGAGACCGACCTCGAAGCCTCGTGTACGTCACCAAAGATAGAGGCGCCATTGAGTTGGAGGCAGCAGCATCGACAAGCATGATCGATGAGGAAGCTGCATGGTGGTTGTTGGGCCCAGTCGTCGTATACCGCTTCACATACGTTTCCCACCCAGAGAGCGGCTTGGCACCATTTTGGGCATGTCTTCCCACACCGGACGAAGCGCCTTGATCCCAAAAGTTCAATAAGGCCAAAAAAAAAAAAATGTTGCATTGGCGTAACCCGCCCGACCCTAAAAATTCCGCCGACCCTACGTTTTTTTTTTGTTTTTTTGCTATCGATTTCAAGTATCTTGTTGATTGCGATCGCGATCGCAAAAACCCGGAAGTGTTTCGGACAGAACCCGCCGACAAAAAGGGTGGTACTCGAGCCGGGGGAGATTTTGGGAGGGATTTATTAGGATTTATTAAATTTTTGGATTTATTATCCAAAAATTTTGGGATTTATTAGGAAAAAAAAAAAAAAAAAAAAAAGATCCCGACCGACCTACCCTATTTTTCAGTGACCCGTTACGCCAATGCAACATTTTTTTTTTTGGCCTAATGATCATCTCGGGACAAAGCTAAGTGCCAGGATAAAGGAAGGATTTTCTTTTATTTTGTTTCCTCTTGTCTGCATTACAGTCCAGGTGTAAAGGCACCTTGACTTTATATTAGGCTTTAATTGACCTCATGTTTTATTATTACATGTTGAATCATCATCCTTGTAAATATTTGATCTATTTTAATTAAATCCCCTTGTCTATTTTAAGTTGCTGGTGTCCGTGCATCTGTCGTGGGTTTGAGATAAATGATAAAGGATGCACAGCAAAAGCGGACGGTTTGCTGTGCATCCATCTGCTCGGTCCATGCCACAATTCCTTTCTCGCACACGCCATAATCTCTGAGGATCATGTGTTCACCTCCAAGGAAAACCGCTCAGCAATCCGGCCTGGTTGGTGTTAACCGCCCATCCACCACAATTGGGTTGGGGGGGATTAACCAAACCACCAGGACCGTGACAATATCTTGGTTGGATATGTGTCCATCCCCCTTTATAAAAGCAATTGTACATTAGCTCAGGAGTAAACAATCACCTTCAAAATCACAAACCAAGTTAATTGGCCTCCATCTGTGTTGAATTGGAGTGATTCTGATTATTTCAGAATAAAATCAGCTATCCGTGTAAGTTTCCTCTGCTGGGTAGTGCATTTCACAGCAAAGACTCAACCATGAGCCCCAAGAAGCATTCAAAAGAACTCCAGGATAAAGTTGTGGAAAGCCACCGATCAGGGGATAGGTATAAAAAAATATTTCAAACGCATCGAATGTCTTAACTGCATGTGCTACAAGGGATAATCATTAAGAAGTGGAAGGCATGTTATGGTACCACCAATACCCTGCCTAGATCAGGCCGTTCCTCCAAACTGGATGACCAAGCAAGGAGGAGACTGATCAGAGAGCCCATCAAAAGGCCAATGACAACTTTGAAAGTCACAGGCCTTTATGGTCAGGACTGGTCACTGTGTGCACCTGACAACAATATCCCAACCATTCCATACGTCTCATCTGTATGGTAGGGTGGCAAGAAGGAAGAGATTACTCAAAAAGCCCAACTTGTGTCCCATTTGAGATATGCAAAAGAACACTCTGGAGATTCTGAAGTCATGTGTCAAAAAGTTTTGTGGTCTGACAAAACCAAGATCAAAATTTTTGGCCTAAATGCAAAACATTACATTTGGCCAAACCCAACACAGCACATCACCCAAATATCACCATCCGTACTGTGAAGCATGATGGTGGCAGCATCATGTCATGAGGATGTTTTTCATCAGCAGGGACTGGGACAGGATAGAAGGGAAAATGGAAGGAGCAAAATACAGAAAAATCATAGAGGAA
>NC_140965.1:30629105-30631605 GCF_056783735.1 Eptatretus burgeri
AGTTGTACTGGGCCCGGTGTATGCCCCGGTTAGAATAGGTGTACCATATCCCTGTGTGTCGTAAGAGGCGACCAGGGTTGCGTCAGGAAGGGCATCCGGCGTAAAAACCTATGCCAAATCATTATGCGGACAACAAAACGAATTTCCATACCGGATCGGTCGAGGCCCGGGTTACCAACGACCGCCACCGGTACCGGTGGTCAGCAGGGTACCAGTGGAAATTGTGCTACTGCTGGGCGAAGGAGGAGAAGGAGACGGGGAAGGCGAGTCCGGAGGCAGTGGGAGAGGGGGAAGGGTAGAAGTGTGGAGGTGAGAGTTGGAACTCTGAATGTTGGGACGATGACTGGCAAAGGGCGAGAGTTGGCTGATATGATGGAGAGAAGAAAGGTGGACATACTGTGTGTACAAGAGACCAAGTGGATGGGGAGTAAGGCGAGGAGCATTGGAGGTGGTTTCAAACTGTTCTACCATGGTGTGGATGGGAGGAGAAATGGTGTCGGGATAATCCTGAAGGAAGATTATGTCAAGAGGGTATTGGAGGTGAGGAGAGTGTCTGACCGAGTGATGAGTGTGAAGTTGGAGATTGAAGGGGTGATGATGAATGTCATCAGTGCATATGCCCCACATATGGGGTGTGAGATGGAATATAAAGATTTCTGGAGTGAGTTAGATGAAGTGGTGGAGAGTGTATCCAAGGATGAAAGAGTGGTGATTGGAGCAGATTTCAATGGACATGTTTGGGAAGGGAATAAAGAGGATGAGGAGGTGATGGGGAGGTACGGTCTCAACAAGAGAAATGTGGAAGGGCAAATGGTGGTAGAGTTTGCAAAAAGAATGGAAATGGCAGTGGTAAACACGTATTTCAAGAAGAAGGAGGAACACAGGGTGACATACAAGAGTGGAGGAAAGTGCACACAGGTGGATTACATCTTAAGTAGGAGATGCAACCTGAAAGAGATTAGTGACTGTAAGGTTGTGGCAGGGGAGAGTGTAGCTCGACAGCATCGATTGGTGGTCTGTAGGATGACTTTAGTGGTGAGGTTGAGGAAGAGAGTGAGGGCTGAACCAAGGACCAGATGGTGGAAGCTGAAGGAGGAAGACTGTTGCGTGAAATTTAGGGAGGAGGTGAGACAGGCGTTGGATGGTGGTAAAGATGGGTGGGATGATTGGGCAACGACAGCAGAAGTTGTGAGGGAGATAGCTAGGAAGGTACTTGGTGTGACATCTGGACAGAGGAAGGAAGATAAGGAGACTTGGTGGTGGAATGAGGAAGTACAGGAAAGTATAAGGAAGAAGGGGTTGGCGAAAAAGAAGTGGGATAGTCAGAGAGATGAAGAAAGTCGGCAGGAGTACAAGGAGTGGCGTCGAAAATCAAAAAGAGAGGTGGCTAAGGCCAAGGAAAAGGCATATGACGAGCTGTATGAGAAGTTGGATACAAAAGAAGGGGGAAAGGATTTATACCGATTGGCAAGACAGAGGGACCGAGCTGGGAAGGATGTGCTGCAGGTTAGGGTGATAAAGGACGCAAATGGGAATGTGCTGACGAGCGAGGAGAGTGTGTTGAGAAGGTGGATGGAGTACTTTGAGGAGCTGATGAATGAAAAAATGAGAGAGAGAAGGTTGGAAGAGGTGGAGATAGTGAATCTGGAAGTGGGGTGGATCAGTAAGGATGAAGTGAGGACTGCTATGAAGAAGATGAAAAGTGGAAAGGCGGTTGGCCCAGATGGTATACACGTGGAGGCATGGAAGTGCTTAGGAGAGATGGCAGTGGGGTTGTTAACCAGATTGTTTAATAAAGTCTTGGAAAGTGAGAGGATGCCGGAGGAGTGGAGATTAAGTGTACTGATTCCGATTTTCAAGAACAAGGGTGATGTGCAGAGCTGTGGAAATTACAGAGGGATAAAGTTGTTAAGCCACACCATGAAGTTGTGGGAAAGAGTAGTGGAAGCTCGGTTGAGAGGAGAGGTGATGATCTGTGAGCAGCAATATGGGTTTATGCCAGGAAAGAGCACCACTGATGCGATGTTTGCTTTGAGAATGTTGATGGAGAAGTATAGGGAAGGCCAGAAAGAGTTACATTGTGTGTTTGTGGATTTAGAGAAAGCTTATGATAGGGTGCCAAGAGAGGAGTTGTGGTATTGTATGAGGAAGTCGGGAGTGTTGGAGAAGTATGTGAGGATCGTGCAGGATATGTATGAGGACAGTGTGACAGCGGTGAGGTGTGCGGTAGGAATGACGGACCGGTTTAAGGTTAAAGTGGGATTGCACCAAGGATCGACTCTGAGCCCTTTCCTGTTTGCAATGGTGATGGACAGGTTGACGGACGAGATCAGACTGGAGTCTCCATGGACCATGATGTTCGCGGATGACATCATGATCTGTAGGAGAGTAGGGAGCAGGCTGAATCGAGCCTTGAGAGGTGGGGGTACGCACTGGAGAGAAGGGGAATGTTAGTCAGTCGGAGTAAGACGGAGTACATGTGCGTAAATGAGAGGGAGGG
>NC_140965.1:30636605-30714105 GCF_056783735.1 Eptatretus burgeri
CATTAGCCACCAGGTGGTGAATCTCCTTGAAGGGGGTCGCAATTCACGCACACCGTGAGCTTCAGCAATCCCTGCGGACAAGCACATCATCCCCACCCACAAAACCCACATAACTCCCCCACCCCATCGGCCTTACATGTGACACCTGCATTTCTAACACTTCGCTGACCATGACCTTCCCTGTTACCACACCATGTCCAATAAAAAATCAACGTGTGCACCATACATTTCACTTCTTAACTTGAAACAACTCACACAGCACTTCTCACCCGATCCACGCACCAGCCATTGGACAGCCACTCGTGCCCGCTTTGTTTCCAATTACCCACTGTCCCGATTGTCACTCTAAAACCCAGCAGAACTCAAAAACCCTCACCAATTTTCCCACAATTCATTTTTTTTCCACCAAAGGAGGGCACTTCGCCACAATCTCAGCAGCCGAGCATGGCCGTATATGCTCAATCCAATCTAGTCTCCCCGACCCCCGACAGTGATCTCCGGACCCGACCTATGAAAGGGCATCTCGAATAGACCTGGCGGTTCAGCAGGAGGATTCACCCTCTCCGAGTCTAAAAGTCTATTGGAGGGTCCCTCCATCGCCGGTACTGGCAATATCGTTGCATGTGTCCTCTTTGCCCGCACCGGAAACAACTCCCCATAAAAGGCCCCCGTGGGTATCGGTGTAATGTGTCTTCCAGTTCCGGACCCCCTCGGCCATAATCGAATTGCTCTATTGGCTGGGCTGGACTCCGCCGCTTTGGCACACCAACTACCGAATTACCCCTGATCAAACTTAACAGTTTCTGGCAAATTTCCTGAAACATTTGGGTGATGCCAATTTCTCCCAGCCCCCCTCCCTGATCCTGAATCTCTGCCTGTCGGATCGTCACTGATGGCCTCTCAGGCACCCGACCCGGCCGACTCCACGAGGCCAGCCTGGCTGCGCACTCGGCCGCTCGGTGCACGGTGGGTGGATCCTGTAGCTCCACTCGCGCTCGGACCTCAGGGTCAGGAAGAGCAGCTAAAAATTTCTCTAGTGCCAGTCTGTCCCATGCCTCCACTGTAAGGTCCCGATATGCGATCCTGACTGATTGGTAAATGTCCTGTGCCAGCTCCTGCACTGTCTCACCCGGCTTTAATCTGCGGTGCTGGAGCTGGGCCCGCACCAGATCACAGTTTGCCGCGAACCCAAACCGACGGCTCAACGCCTCGCAAATGTGGGAGCTGGTCAACATCCCCTCCGCGATCACGTTTAACACATCTGCGGCTGGTCCCCGCAACGTTGCACCAAATTCCCTGTACGTTCCTGCTCATTCCACCCGTTTAGTCGGGAAATGCACTCAAATTGCGTCAGAAAAGCTTCAACGCTCCCTGACCCGTCGAAATTTACCAGGGGATCACTTTTACGGTGGCCCGCTTCTCAGTTTCTCCCTTGTCCGAATCCAGCCCAGGGATCAAACACCCTTGTGGCTGCGTATCCAATTTCGGAGCCCACTGTGGCCAAAGATGTTTTGTGGTGAGGGTCTCATGGGTCAATTTTGCCTCCTGTTCCAAACGTTGAATGGACCGATTCACCTCTTCCCGCAGGATCTTCTGGGCCCGCACAACCTCCTCCAAGGCTCCGTCGCGAGTTTGTAGCTGCTCCTCAACCAACCCGGACACTCTACTTACAAAAGACGGCTCTACCAGGCCTTTATCCAAGACTTCATCTTGGCTCATAATTTTATCTTGTTCGTCCAAACGAGCCTCCAATCCTTTTATCTCCTTCATCTATCTCGAAATTCATCCCTTGCTTCCTCAGCTCTCCCCACTCTTCAACTTGCAGCTGCATACGAGCATCCACACAGGCACGATGACGTTCCAGGCTTTCATCCACTTTATCAACCCGAATGTTCGTTGCATCAATTTTATCTACCAATTTTTTTCGTATACTTTCCCCCTCCAATGTAATTTCTACCTTTGTTTCCTCCAATCTATCCTCGAATTTACTTTGTATTTCTCCCAATTTAACATCCACACACTCCTGCATCTCAGTTTTCATTTTCTCCATCTTTTCCCCCAATTCATCCCTCATTAAATCAATCCGTGCACCCAACTGTTCCCCCATTACCCCCAATCGATCTGCCATCTCTGCCCCCTGTGCCGTCATGTCTGCCCTCTGTGTCACGAATTGATTTTCCATTTGTGCCGTCATTTCTGCCATTTGTGCCCCCTGTGCCGTCATTTTTGCCCCCTGTGATGTAATTGCACTCATTAAACGTTCCAACATTGTCCAGATCGTCATCGTGCCGGTTTCCGGCGCTGCCGGCTCCGTTACGGGCGATGAAGCACGGCCCACGCTCGGAATGGGGGAGGTTCCAACCCTACCCCCCGTCTCTCCCTTCTTCCCCCGACTCGCTGCCAGACACGTGGCCTTCCTCCTCAAACATCTGCACATCCGCCATGGTGCAGAAGTCCCGTTTGCCGCCAATTCATTTAAATTTGAAAAATCCCGCCAAAATATTCCCGCGCTCGCGCGCTTTTCTGCAGTAATTTTATATTCCAATTCGTGGCGAGATTTTAGTCTTGGTATATTCTCCCGATACCAAATATAATTTAGAGGGGTTCGAACATCCAACACCCTGACACCAATGTGACGTCCACGGGACTTGAACAGTCCCGCCAACGTAGAATGAGCCGAAACGATGGAGGCGGTTTATTTATAACCCAAACATGGCGGTTCTAATCGCTCTACCGCAAACGGGACGAGAAAGGTGGCACGAGTCACTTTTCACTGAGTTGATGATGTTTATTTGTTTTTATTATGAACCAGAAATAACAAGACTCGGCAAGAAGAGGGATCCGGGGCGATTCGACGGGATGGTGTGGGATCGGGCGTGGGGAAAAACACAGACAATTCCAATGAATATACAATTCTCAAACCCTCTAGGGCGCCAAGTACACACGCGCACACACACACACACACACACACACACACACACACACACACACACACACACACACACACACACACACACACACACACACACACACACACACACACACACACACACACACACACACACACACACACACACACACACACACACACACACAAAACGTAGCTACTTCTGGTGGTCAGGCTGGACCGTGGTGTGGACGCAACTGTCCCTGGATCAGCGTCGGACGAGCTGGCCTTGCTCTCGTCAGGGGGGGGCAGGAGAAACCGTGGTGCTGTCGACCTCCTGGTCCTGGCCCAAGTCCGCTCACAGCCGCCAGGGAACCAGTTCTGGCGCCAAATTGCGAACAGGAGAGGGAGGCAGGTCCGCCCGCCATTCGACCCCGTACTCCGAGTCAGCAGAACCCCAGAGCCAACCAAGGTGAGGCACGATACGAGGCTCAGCAAGGCTCCAAGACACGATGAAGAACACGATCGAATCAGCACAACAACAAGTACGCTTCCCGCGCAACAGTCTCCACACCAAAAAAACACGATCTTTTTGTCCCGATCTTCTTCCTCTTCCTTTTTGGCCCCGAACAGAACCTTTTTATCCTCCCGTCCTCGTCACTTCCAATCGAGCCGTTTTTATTGGCCCACCGCCGTCGCCTTCCGCCAATCGTGATCACGGGGCGGAGCCATCCGCAGCACTGTCCTGTGACATCACGGCCAGCCTCCAGATATATATAATATATATCTATATTATATATATATATATATATATATATATATATATATATATATATATATATATATATATATATATATATATATATATATATATATATATATATATATATATATATATATATATATATATATATATATATATATATATATATATATATATATATATATATATATATATATATATATATATAGATATATGTATATATTGCTGTGGAAATGGCCCTTAGTGTGTTATTAAATATAGGATTAGCCCAGATCCCCCATTAAATGCATGTTTAGCCAGGTTGTTCGGTTATTGGACGTTACATGTGTGTCGGAAGGTGTAGGAGGCTGTTCATTTTTCGTACAGTGGTGGTGTACCGAGAGGTTTTTCTCCTTCCTTCCCCTCTCCGAACGAGTCCCCGCCCAGCGCTGAGAGGGATTGGCCTCGAGAAGCGAGCTCCAGGAAGGGAAGGTGGAACTGAGAGCGCAGAGGTGGGGTGATCGGCTGTACAAGGGACGGCTCTGTCTGTTTGCGATCGACTTTTCGTGAAGAGCGAGCCGAAAGAAAGGCAAGGAAGGGACTGCAAGAGGTCTGTCTGCCATTGGCTGGAGGAGAAACTGCTAGCGTCGGTTGACGATCTGCTGAGGGAGTAACTGAACCTGAGGGTGAGTCGGCGATCTGCTGAGGGAATAACTCGCGGTGCGTGTGGTCGGCGATCTGTAAGAGAGGAACGGCCTGAACCTGAGGGTCGAGTCGGTGATCTGCCGAGGGAGTAACTGAGCCTGAGTGTCGAGTGAGGATTCTGCTGTATAGAAACGACTAGTGGGAGGCTGCAATCTGCTTCGAGAGGAACTGGCTGCTGTGTGAGTCGGCGATCGACTTTTATGAGGAGGTCCTTGACAGGTTCATCCAGAGTCCAGTGACGGAGCCTCTGACTGTCCCTACTCACGGCACGGCGCGACACGTCTTGTAATCTCCTCGATCCGCCTGCGGAGCCAAACACCCCGATTTGGCCTGATTTTGTGAACAGGCCGGGCCTGGATTCGTATGCTGGACCTTTTAAAAAGCCAGCTGGAGCACACGTGGACCTTCCGCTCTTGTGCCGTCGACCTTACTGGGGCTGAACGTGCTGAGGCTGCTTGCGTGGGCGGTGCGACAAAGGAGGACGACGCTGCCATCTTGCCACGCTGCATGCTCGAGCTGGGTGCTCGAATCCGTTGACATTGGCTTATCACAAGCCGCATTCGTGCCTTCGACACTTTTCCTCTCGTCCATGAGACATCACCAAGTACTCTGTGTCTTGTGTGCATGTCTTGTCTGCATGTTGTCCGTGTCTTGTTTGCATGTTGTCTAAGGTTTATCTCGCTAGGGTTCCCTTCGAAACCTGTAATCCATAGCTCCCTAGTTAAGAATGGGTTATCGATTAATTATAACATTGTCTTGAATGCTTGGCTTGTGTTGTGTTCCCCGATGTGTCCCCAATAAATCTGGCTGAGTTATACGAGATTTGACGCCTTGAATTTATTCGTGCCGTGCCGAGGAACGATCCGCACGATTTGGATATAAAACCCAAACGGGCTACGGACTGGCAGACTCCGCTCGGTCTCTAACAAATCCAGTCTGTAGCCGGGGTCTATTCCCCCAGCTGGCAAGGCACAGACGTATTTTGGTTTCGTGATCTGAGGCGCGTTACCCGAGACCTGTGCCGAGCCAGCCGGCGTTATAACCCCAGAGACGGCGGTGCTGTTAAGTGAGGCCGAATCTTCAACATTTGGCTGTCAAGAGTCGGGTGCGAATCCCGCCACCGCCGAATCCTTAACACTGGTGTCAGGAGTGGGATGTGAACCCATCCACCTCAATAAATTTGCAGGACACCAATTCACAATATCTGGTGTCGTTCGCACTTCGAACATTCGTTACGAGAGGCACGAAGGAAAAAAAAAATGTCGCTCGCAAATTCCAAATTTGCCTGATTTTATTTTGTGCGGATCGGGTGTAAAACCTTGAAATTATAAAGAAAAATGGAGTCGCAAAATGGCGGCGCGGCTCCACCTCGGTGCGCCGTGAAGCGGGAGAGGGTTACTATGAATAGCGCAACGAGCCGCACGGCACGAAGAAAACGTTCTCACCCACCGGTTGAAACCACATGGTCACAGCATGCGTCATGGCAAACGAAGCAGGATGACAACGCGTACATTGACGAGATTCATGCATGATTGGCGGATACCTTGGAGCAGAGGAGGTGTGATGGCAATTACATTGAGGAGTTACAAATTAAATTGGACGAGGCATTATGGTACGCAGACGAGGTTCGGGAAAATTATGAGCACGGAGAGTCACAACAATTGGCCGATGCACAGGAATGAATTTGGTGGCTGGAAAATGACTTGGCCAACACAGACGAGGAACTACGTGGAGAAATGATGAAAGTAGAGTGGCTTACCCTTGTGTTGGAACTTGAGAAGAGCGAACTGAACAAAAGAATAGTGGAGGAGCAAATTAGTAATTCTCGGGAGAGGAAGAGCTTGGAGGAAGAATGGAAAATAAAGCTGGAAAAGGAAAAACGGGAACACGATTTGGAATTGAAACAACTGAAGGAAGAGGTAAGATCAGGCAATCAGATAAGACAAAGCCTAGAACAGAGGATAAAAAGAGGAGAGAAATATCTGGAGCGAAGGAAGGAAGAATTGTTGGAAAATTCAAGACAGTTCAAGGAACTACAGGGAGAAATGAGGAGAGTAGAGTGGAGTACCCATAAGTTGGAATGAGTGAAGAGCGAACTGAACAAAAGAATAGAGGAGGAGCAAATTAGTAACTCCCGGGATAGGAAGAGCTTGGAGGAAGGATGGAAAATAAAGCTGGGAAAGGAAAAACGGGAACACGATTTGGAATTGGAACTCCTGAAGGGAGAGGTAAGATCAGGCAATCAGATAAGAGAAATCTGAGAACAGGAAATAGAAAGAAAAGAGAAATATCTGGAACAACTAAAGGAATACGGTAAGAGAATGGACAAAGAGAGGAAGGAAGCATGCGAAAGAGGTGCGGAGATGAGAAAGGAATTGTGGGAAAAAGCTTCTGAGTTACAGAAACACCAAAGCAAAGAGAGGGAATTACAAAACGAGCTGAGGATGTTAAGAGAGGAAAGAACGAGAACCGAGAATGAAACGTTGAGGAACCGCACTGTGCAGATCAAACAGTTTGAAGCCAAAGCAAGGTTGGAGTGTGCAGAGATGGTGAAAGAACAACGAATGAAGCAGGAAAGGGAAATCAATCAATTGAGGGAAATGATGATATTGGAGAATGAAGAACATGAGAGATGATGGGATAGGAAACAAAAAGAACATGAATTTGAAATTGACCAACTACAGGAGAGAGCAAAGTTGGAGTACGCAGAGATGGTGAAAAAACAAGGAATGAGGCAGGAAAGGGAGATCAACCAATTGAGAGAGACTACGAGATTGGAGAAGGAAGAACAAGAGAGACAGTGGGAGAGGAAACAAAAAGAACATGAATTTGAACTTGACCAACAAGGAGAGAGCAAGGTTGGAGTACGCGGAGATGGAAAAACTCCGGAAAGATAATGAACAACTAAAAAGGCTCGGAGAGGAAGAACGACTCAAATGGAAAGGAAAATGGAGCCAGGAAGTAGGACAGCACAATAATGTGGGATGTGTGGCATCACCACAGGGAGGAATGTTAGTGGTGCGGTACTTGATTGACATCACTCATCAGATGACACCACAATTAGAGCAAACCCTGGTGAAGGAGACTTTGAGGGAGCATACGGGGTTGTTGACGAATGAAACATTTTGAGCAGGACCAGCATGTGGAGTTGACAGCCCCAGAGGAGTGTGGCGAACCGATGATGAGCAACCTGCTGGAGAGAAGCGACCGGACCGAGGTGACTCTGGAACGAAGCAGGTACGAGGGCAATGCTACCGATGGGTCGTAAGTCGATTTGGTCGAAATTCGGCCAACCTTTATTTTTAGCTTTATTTATAGTGTACAGGCCTATGTACTGTATCAGCCTATGCAAAAATTACCGTATGTATATTATACTGTATAATGATATAATAATAATCATCTGTCTGAAAAAGACTTCTCACCTTCATCTGCATAGTAAAAAGGTGTCAAGGTGTCCGTTTTTGGATCTGATCTTCCATCCAAACATGCAGCAATTTCTACATTTCATGGATGGGCCCAGTCCGTTGCGTTGTTATAATTGTCGATCGCATGGGTGCAGAACCTTTCACGGCTTCACGAATCCTTTCTTTGTCTTTCAAAATGGTCGACACAGTAGAGTGTGATAACTTAAGATCACGTGTGATCGCATTCATTTCCTTTCCTCCTTCATACTGTTTGATCACCTGCATTTTTGTGGTGAGATCAATGGCCTTTCTTTCCTTCTTGGCAGGTTGAGGAGTAGACAAAGATAATTTCCTCTTGGTAGATATCTTGGGGATGACATCTTGAGAACACACTAACACGCTAGCAATGGCGGGCACTGGGGCGGAAACTGAGCAGTCTGAGTGGGCGGAGCATTCTGGTCGTAAAGTGGTCGTAAAGTCGAACAGTCGTAAGTCGACGACTACCTGTATACGTAAAACTGCACACTTGAAGGAAGAATAAATGTTGTTTTGCAAAAAAAAGATAATTGTAAGGATCTTAAAAGAAAAGTAAACAGAACAAGAATTGCAAATGAAGAATGGAGAGAGAGCAAAGAATGATGCTATAAATCACCGACAAGGGTTGTGACGTGACGATTGTGATCGAGACTCTCTCTTTCTCTCTCTCCTACTCTCTCTCTCTCTCTCTCTCTCTCTCTCTCTCTCTCTCTCTCTCTCTCTCTCTCTCTCTCTCTCTCTCCTCTCTCTCTCTCTCTCTCTCTCTCTCTCTCTCTCTCTCTGCCACTCTCTCTCTCCCACTCTCTCTCTCTCTCTCCCACTCTCTCTCTCTCTCTCCCACTCTCTCTCTCTCTCTCCCACTCTCTCTCTCTCCCATTCTCTCTCTCTCCCACTCTCTCTCGTGCAGCCTGTGGCTGCTGGTTGCATCATTGGTTGGGACGTGGCTATGCCGCTGATGCAGTGTCCCCCTTACCAGTACACGGGTACTCATTTTGCCGACCTCGGAAGGTTGACAGTCTGAGTCAACCTCTTGACGTATTTTAATTCAGCGGCCAACGGGGCTTGAACTCAGGACCCTAAGATCCCAAGCCACCACCCAAACCACAAAGCCAACACCAGGCTAATCCATCCATCCATCCATCCATTAGGACCATACTCTGTGCAGAGCGTTGGTGCCGCCGAAGCAGTCTCCTTGGCTATTGGGAACAATCCTGGACGGGTCGCCACTCCGACACAGTATACCAGCATGCTGGCACTCATTTTGCCGACCTCGGAAGGATGACAGGCAGAGTCAACCCCACCTGGTGTTAATTCAACAGCTGAGCGGGATTTGAACTCAGGACCCTAGGATCCCAAGCCCACTACCCTAACCATTAAGCCAACACCAGGCATAGGCTAATCGATAACCACTGTATACTCGGGATTGTTTAATAACATGGCAGCAAAATCAGCAACTTGATTTCTAATAACATTGAAGATGCACTAATTGTAATATAAGATCATACCACTCTCGGGGTGTTTCCAGAAACTCAAATTGATCTCGAATTACATGAAGAAAAGGCCCCTCTCGATGACTATTCTATCCTGCCTGCAGATGGCGGTGCAACATTCAGTGTTCAGTGAAAAACGCCATGATTTCACACCTGTATTTTTAACCACACAAACATAAAAATTATTCCACTATACAACGGAAAGACCAAAGTTTCGTTTGCTTTTCCATTTTTTATTTTTTTTGACCACATCACTTCATCCCAGAAATATTAGTCTGGTGTGGTGCTTCCAAACAAAGTGTTCTTTTTTTCTAATGCAGCACATGGCTGCGGGAAGCATCATTTGCTGGGGGGAGGGGGGCGGGGGAGGGGGGCACAGCTGTGGCACGATGCAGTGCCCCCTGTAGCTTACAGTAGGAATTTGGAATTTGTTCACGGTGTGGGCGATAACTCACCTTCTCTTAGCGAAGGACATCGTGGGATCTTTATCATCACAAACGAAAGTCAGCAGATGAGACACCCAGTTAAACGTTAATCTTAGGGATGGAGTGTCCATCCTCGGGACGGACGGGGAAACACCAGGGTGACAGTTTATGTCTGGGTCGAGATTCTTACCCAGGCGAGACAGCTCAGAGGTGAGTGCACATACTTCTAGGCTATTCCTCTCTCCCTCCAAATGGAGTGATTTGACCATTTTTTTAAACGGCTATATCGATGGGTATGACGACTTGAAAATGCCACAGGCATTCTTCTTTCTGGAATTGTGACATCAAACTAACTAGGATGGGGCACACTCACACACCAAGGATAAATGTCTTGGATTACCTCCATTCCCGACTCAGCGATCGCATCATCTCAAACCGTTTCCCTGCATGCTTTGATGAAGGTGTCCTCTGGCCACCAATAATCCAGGACGTTAATCCGTGCCACCTCTCATGAGGTTTTCCGAGGGAACAAGAGGGCCCCCAGGTCATTTGATGACTTGAAAACAACGACCTGGGATAACCGACGCCGTATTCGCCGAAACACTTTGGGGAATGTTTGAATGTGTGCACACTGATACGTGCTCTCACGAATTAGAATGGTGCTCATGTTGAACATCTCTTAAGGAGAAAAAAAAACTTGTCGTCTTTTCTTCGTAACGTGGAATCAGGTTTATGTTTGTGTCATTTTAGTTCATCACTTATAACTTGTAAAATGATGGCATTTTATCACGAACACCCCCGCATTTCATTCTTCATTCTCAGATACCCCTTATTGCCTGAACTAAAACTCTTTTTTATTCTTTTTCAGAAACTTTTATACCCTTTCACCTTTATATCACCTTTGATGGTGGCTTTGCATCATGGCATGAATTGCACAAGACATCCTGGGGTATTTCTTCTTTATTTTATGAATGCACACTAAATTCAGGATGACTGAAGAGCTTAAATTCAGGCTGATTGAAGAGCTTTCACCTAATGAGGCATGGGACATTATACATCTTTGATTTTTGAAAGCCAGGTAGATAGCATGAAAACAAAAACCCACTCTGACCTTCAGAGGGATGTTCAGCCAAATGTCCCATCTCCTGGTGTTTACTTACAGACATTCAAGATCCTTTGGTACATTTCAAAAAGAGCAGGACATTGCATAATCACACATTGATCAAATTCACTTCCGGTTGCCAGTCTCCAAAGCCAGTTGCCGACTGGGCATCATCCATCATGCAAAGTCTTTCCTTGCCACACCTGAAGTCTTATCCACCTACAAGGCCCTCATCCACAGCTTGATGGAATACTGCTCTCCCCTCTGGACTAGTGCCCCTGCCTCACACCCTGCTCAGCATTAACCATGGAAACCAAGGCCTTCAAGATCATTGGAATCTCCTGCGATGAAGCTGAATCTATGGGTCTATCACTTTCTCATCTCAAACAGGTCAGTGGTCTCTCTGTCTTCTATTACCTCCTTTCTGGTCTTATTTCCTCTGCTCTTTCCATGCTCTGCCCCCCCTCCCAGGTTTCTGCATGGGGCATGCAGTCCACAAACAGCCCCTTTCTGGTGAAACTTCCAAAATCTAGAATCACTGCTCACCTCCACTCATTTGTTCCTCTTTGTTCCCACTTTGGAACCAACTTCCAAGTCTTTAATACAGCTGTTGATAATACACATTGTCTTTAATACAGCTGTTGATAATACACATTGTCTTTAATACAGCTGTTGATAATACACATTGTCTTTAATACAGCTGTTGATCACCACTGTCTCAGATCATCCCCCATCCAAAACCATAATCTTTTCTACCCTTGTTAACCTTCCCCAAGCCCACCACTTTCCAAATTTCCAGTTTTTCTTTCCTAAGAGCTTCCTTCTGTATCCATCTTGTTCACTTCATGTTTCCTCCCCTAACCCTCATTCCTCTCCACATCCCTTATTTGTCAAAGTCTCCCTCTATTTTGTCCCTCAACCCTGCTGTTGGTGTGTTTCCCCCACCTCTCTTTCTACTGTTGGTTTTGTTTTGTTTTGTCCTGATCCATTCTTATGTTCTAGCTACTCCATGAGCCTCGACTTTACACACAAAAAATGAACAAATTACAAATTTGAGCCGAGTTCAGGATTAGCTATCACTCTACAGTTGTGATAGCTAGTCCTGAACTTGGTAACTTGTTCTGGGTTACTCCGCAGTAACCTGTGCTGGGTTCATTCTCAGTTATGATAACGTTCACAAGCATTCTTGGCTGTGTACATTTCCAACACGAGATAATAATAATAATAACAAGAAAAAGAGCAATCAGAGATTGCAGACCCTCGCCAGGACTTCTTTTGTGTGGTGTATTTTGTCTGGCGTTTGTGTACTGGTGTGTTCCGTAATTAAGAAGAGACATAATTAGAACTACCACTTTATTACTGCTGGCAGGGATGACCGGGTACCAAGCTGTCCTGCTTTGATCGGACACTTTACCCTGACCCACGACGTGTTTTTTATTATTATTATTATTAGTCATTATTCAATTGAATATAGAATGGGATTAAAATAAATTCAATTCAAATCAAATGGAATACCAAATAGGTACAGTCCTGCATTGGAGTAATCACCCAAACCCAAACAAGCAAAAAGCTAAGATAAAGTCATTAGGAAGAACCTGGATAGGATTCACATTTCAGCTGCTACTCCTCCACACTCAAACCCATCCAGGCAGAGCCCAAGTGAGCCTTATTCAAAAAACAAAAAAAAAACCATATCAAAAAATTCAATAATTCTGGCTGCCAGACCATGTGTCTGATCAAGTTGAAATTTAAAACATGTATTCCCCATCATCACTACACCGTAAATGTGAAATTTCATGTTGATTGATTAAGCGGTTCCAGAGAAAACATAATTGAATATTTTCTTCAATCCAATATTGCTGCCAAACCATGTGACCTATCAATTATTCCTTTACAAACTTGTACACCCATCGCTTGAGGTACATTTGTGTAAAGTTTCCCCCTCAATCTGTACAGCCATTCTGGAGAAGAAGATTTTATGGGTTTTTGGATAAATCCAATATGGCTGCCAAACCATGTGATCTGTGACATATGTGTGAACTTTTTGCTCCTCATGGATAGGCAGTCATATGTGTAAAGTTTCACCTCAATCTGTTCAGCCACTTCAGAGAAGAAGATTTTTGAAAGTTTGTTTCTAAAACAATATGGCTACCAAATCACGCAACCAATGACGTCATCATTTTTTTTTTTTCTGTGGACCATTTTATCCCGACATCCATCCAATCAGCCATCCATCCATTCATCCATCAGGACCATACTCTGTGCAGAGCGTTGGTGCTGCCTAAGGAGTCTCCTTGGCTCTTGGGCACAATCCTGGATGGGTCACCACTCTGACACAGGATACCAGCAAGCTGGGACTCATTTTGCCGACCTCAGAAGGATGACAGGCAGAGTCAACCTCACCTGGTATTAATTTGACAGTCAAGTGGGATTTGAACTCAGGATCCTCGGATCCTAATCCCACCACCCTAACCATTAAGCCAACACCAGGCATATCCCAAGATGACCCTCAAAATTTTTCATATGGATCAGATATAGTGTTCTACGTATGCAATTATGATGTCATAAGGAAGGCACCTATGATGTCGTCAAAACATCACACTTATTCCCCATGAGGAGTGCTTGCATTGTGCCAGGTTTCAATTTTTTCCTTTGTGCGGTTTCAGAGATACAGAGGTCCAAAGTTTTTTTTTCTGTTTTTTCCAACGTGGCTGCCACACCACGTGACCTATGACGTCATATTTATGATTACAACATTCTACATGAGTAGTTGAATCTATGGTGAAAATTTCGTCTCAGTCTGACAAGCAGTTGCAGAGAAAAACATGAAAGTTTTGTACAGACAAACAAACGGACCCAAACGCAATACCCTCTCCTTCGGCGAGGGTAATGATATCTTATATCGGCTATACATCGGTTTAGCCCCAACTCTCAATGAAGAAGTGAGTAACTTTAAAAATATCGGATCCGGATTGGGATCTTCTCCAAAATCGAAGCAATTCATGATTGTCACACATCCAACCTATCCATCAAGTTTCATCCGAATCCATTCATTACTTTTTGATGTCCTCACAGACAGGCAGACAAACAGGGGCGAAGTCAGATAAACTCCATCCACTTTCGTTGGTGTAGGTAATTACAAAAAACAATTGTCGCATCATTCTCTTCCCACATGTATCTCATGTTTGTGGCATGGCTGAAGCAATCACTATCACAGTGTCAGTTGTGGGAATACAAGAAGTTTGAAATTTGACCTGCATACTAAAACATACATAAAATTTATACCTGCATACATAAAATCCACTAACCACGAAACAAGAAGAAGATATCGTGCAGAGCGCGATACTTGCACAATCCATAAAACAAATCTGGTGGTTGAATTCAGTGACCTGATACGCAAATCCTGTTCAAATTTCAAGTCAATCGGATGAAAATTGAGGATTTTAGAAATCTCACCTACATTGTTGACCTTTGGCCTATGTTGACCTTTTGGCCGAGGTGGACCTCAAAAATAATGGGAGGTTGAATTCAGTAAGCTGAAATATTAGTCCTTTTGAAATTTCTAGTCAATCGGATGAAAATTGAGGATTTTAGAAATTTGATCAATTTGTTGACCTCTGGCCTATGTTGACCTTTTGACCTCAAAAACAATAGGCTTCTTGCTTATGACAAACTGAACCATGTGATGAAGTTTCGTGAAGATTGGTTTAAAATTGTGACCTGTAGGCGATTGACAAACAGAAAGACAAACAGACAGACAGGCAGACAGAATAACAAAATCGACGAACAAATATATTTGAAAAATATTCGATTTTGCAAGTAGTAACAATGGAGATGACGAACGTCAAGGTGTCTCAACATCTTGTCTGTGGTTCAAACTCAAACAATGAAAATACACTGCATCCCCAATCTCGCCAATTACTGCTTCCTTACAGTTTTAAAACTTTACAACTACTGTAGATAGAATTAAAACGTATGATTAGAAATTAAAAAGAGTGGCAATGTCGAGTCTATTGGAAATAACATTCGATCGGAAAGATAATGATCAAAATTTGATTTTTTTTTTTTCGATCCTTTATTCTTTGAAGATTACAAATATTACAAAGTTGAGAAATACATTATTTACTTTCGGTACATTCATCGTTGTTTAAACCTCAAAAATATTGCCTTCATCTCTCTGTAACCCACATCGTTTTCATTTGGCAGGTCTTTGGAAAATGATATTTTTATCCCAAGAGGAAACGAGGTAGATCACTTCGGTCAAAAGCTCGCAGGATAGCCTCGAGTTATGTACACTGCCATCTTAGCTGCATAGCCTGGGTTCAGATGTCAGACTCGCTATAAACTGTTATCCTGGTGTTTCCCATGCAAGGTGAGGCCTCACTGCATGTGCAGTCTCTCAAATGCATGTTAAACTCGGTGTCCCATCTGCTGCATTAGTTTGTGAATATTAAATATCACACAGCGTGCTTCGTGAAGAGTGAGCTTGTTGTCACCTGCACCTTGAGCAAATTCCAGCTCAAACCAACAGGGGACACTGCTTCAGTGGCACAAGGGTCTCCTCCAGCAAATGACGTGAAGCACCAGTCACATGCTGCACACAAAACGATGACGATGATGATGATGATGATGATGATGATGATGATGATGATGATGATGATGATGATGATTACAGTTTTAAAAAGTATAAATGATTGTCTTCTCAAGAATAGAAAGTGATGAAGATGTATTTAATTGAAGGATCTGTCAATGTGTCTTCACAGTGTGCTTCCTCCAACAGGAAGAGCTCCATAAAGGTGAAGATACTTTCAGATCAGGTGTACCTTTACAAATGCCCTTTCTCAGATTATGGAACATACTCTTCAAGGAAGG
Organism: Eptatretus burgeri; assembly: GCF_056783735.1. NCBI lineage: Eukaryota > Metazoa > Chordata > Myxini > Myxiniformes > Myxinidae > Eptatretus > Eptatretus burgeri. The sequence goes on from NC_140965.1 coordinate 30,652,269, forward strand.
TATGCCATGTTTTCTGAGTATACATTGAGGCTAAACGTGTAAGTGTAATATAAATAGACCAATGAGCTCTTCCATGAGCCTGGTTCTTGCAAAGAAAAATATAACAATGTCGACAAACAATTCAACAAAATGTAAAGGAACTAAGTCTTTTCTTCATCCTGCTGCTAGCATTTGATCGTTACCTACTGAATGCTCCTTGTATCCTGGACCTCCTGAGTCTGTGTTGTCAGGCTGACCTCCTGATCCTCAGTTAATGTTAACAAGATCAGAGGCCTTTGTTGCAGCTTTTGCAACGGGCTTTTGTGCAGCTCAATAAATATGCCAGATTAAGGCATAACTAAAGAATGTTGACCGAGAGGTGTGGTCCAGTGAACTTATCAGCACCTGCAACAGGGTTTGCTTTCGCTTGAAATCCACAAAGTGAGCCCTTTCTTTGCACCTCCCTGTCACCTGCATGCCATAAGCAAGGATAGATTGGGTGCCACTGCAACAATCAGGAAAGGGAGAGCATGTAAGGAACAGTGGTGTTACACCTGCCTAAAGATAAACAATTCATGCATCGACAGTTGGCGTGCGACAGGACTGCTGATAAGACCTCAGGAGGAACGCATGAAAGGGGAGAAGATATGAAAGGTAGGAGTAGAAAGGTGGAGTTGGGATAAGGGCAGGAAAGAAAGAGGTGTGGAGGTTGACGACAGTCGAGGTTTGTGGAACGAGGGTGGGGAAAGAGTTTGAGGGAGGGGGAGGGGCAGGGGAGTGGGGAGGGGGTTGGGGATGGCTTGTTGATTTTCTAAATGCCTCGTTTGTTGGCGTCCCCTGGAGGGTCATTAACCTCCGAACTCTGACCTGCACCCTCCTCACCGCCCTGTTCTTATTCAGATTTTAGTCTGACCGCTTTGTCGGTCTCACTTTCCTTTTGTCCTTTGCCTCTGACTTGTTACTTTGAGCCACATAACAGGAAAAGGCTCAATGGATCTGTGTTGATTCCTCACCCACAAACCTCTTTAGCAAAATCAACTACTGTGAGTCGAGCATCTGTACGAGGTATGTTATGTTGTTGAATCAAATATTTAATTATTTGGACACCTGTTTTATCTCTCCCAGGTGTAGACAATAAACGTTCTCGATAAGCATGGCAGACATCATTTCTGTACCATTTTACTTTGTGGTGCACAGATATGAAATGTATCCGATACTTTCATGGAAAAATAAGAGGAGACTAAGAAAAAGACCTTGATTGTCACATAGCTCAACAATGTCCAATATACAGTACAGCACATGCATTTATACCTCAACATCGAAGGCTTGAACCCAAGAACACAACATCCAAACAGCATTATGGGTTTTTATTCTGAACAAAAATAGGGTGAGAAGAAATGTAGGAAGGCACAGACAGGCGATAGACACACACACGCACGCACGCACGCACACACAAACATACACACATTTGCCCCAGCTATCTTTATCTGTATATTCTCATTAATTTGGGGGTTTTATTGCATTCTTTTCTCATTGGTGTCTTGAGCCCAGTCTTGTTTCTCATATACGTAAATGACCTCTCTGATTCTCTGAAAAAACCTCTCTTCTTGTTTTTTTTTACAGATGACTACATTGTGTCATACAGTATCCTATCCCTCTGCTAGGCAGATAGCAACTGAATCTTGCTCTGCTGATCTGGAAATTACGAGAGACTGCTCTGATAAATGGAACGTCCTTCAATTCTGGAAAATCTCAGTCTCACCCTATCATTCTGGAATGTTCATCAAACGACCTCACCTATCTATTTCCTTTGTCATCCACTGGAAGAGACTCAGTCACTTGAACCTTTCGGCCTCATCCTTAGCATGACCTTTCCTGGGCGAACCACACAGCAAAGCCAGCCGCAGATTGGGCATCCCCGTCGATCCAAGTCTCTCTTTGGAAAATCAGAGCTACTCAGTCTACAAGGCGTTTATCCATCGCCCAATGGAGTACTGCTCTCCACTATGGGCTGGCACTCCAATATCACATCTGTCTCTCCTGGATTCTGTGGAAGCTAAAGTTCTCAAAATTATTGGAATCTCCTGTGTTGTGGACAAAGCACAATGTCTGTTGCTCTTACATCACAGGCAGGTCAGTCATCTTTTTGTTTTTTTTTACTGCCTATTCTCCAACATAGCTTCCTCTGCTCTTTCAGTTCTCTGATTCTCCTATAAACTGAATAATGCATACATTCTTCCAATCACCCCCTCCTCGTTAAACTCATAAAATCCAGGCTGACTACACACCTCCACTCTTATTCCTCACTTCTCCCATCTATGGAACCACATTCAAGATGCTGTCCTGTCTCACTAACTTCAAGCAAGCAGTGCACCACCATCTCCAATTCTGTCATCACCAATTATGACTTGCAATATTTATTACCCAATTAACCTTTTTAAACGGAACTATTTTGCTTACAAGTTTTAGTTTCTTCCTTCCTCTCCTCTTTCCTGTTCGTTCATTCCCTTGATGTTTGTCCCACCCACTTATATACCTTGTTCTTCCATGGGCCTCGCTCCTTTGAAGAAGAAAATAATTCCTATGTAAACTGAGCAACTGTCCTAACAAACCTTCCTCCTTACAGACCATGTCACATGCGAGGTACTACCTTGAGTAAAAAACATCCATGCTCATCTCAATTATAGTTCACCTTTTCTTCATCTACATTTTGTACCTCCTAATTATATCCCCTACTACAATTTAAAAACGTGTCGGTGTGGTTTTTGGAAATCCCCTGGGGTGTCGCATTCAACACATATGGAATCCCTAGGTTAGATATTTCCATAATAATTATGTATATTTAGGTTACCCATCCCCTCGTATCAATGGACAGGAAAATGCATTGCATGTGTATAGCAGGTTCGATCCCCCTTTGTAATGTTTCCCTTTCTAAAATCCCTCTCTTCATCAATCCCTTCTAATCCCCCTCCACAACCCTCTTCACCCTCTCCTTCCCTGCACTTTCCTACAGTGCAACCATGTACACATTACATTTCATTCCAAAATACACACAATCAAAATCAGTTCAGCATGACTATCATCACTCTGCAAGCCCATTCCAGTGCTTCCACAGTGCGTAATCTAAACTGCACCCGTTCCAGCGCAACCACAGTGAGGAATCCCCACTGCACCAGTTCCAGCACTACCATGGTGCGTAATCCACACTGTGCCAGTTGCAGCTCTATAATTGTGCAGTAAACTGCAGGACTGATACTCCGAGTGGCTATGGGCAAGTAATGTGCTGTGCACGCCAATGAGAAAGCAGCATGCACAGGTCAAAGGATGCTGTGGTGACCTTCACTCCCAGAAGCCATGCCTCGCCCAGGAGCCATAAAAGGAGATGCATTCAAGGCATTGCTGCTGTTTGCATCTGAGGAACGGGATGAGGAACTGCTTTTCTCAAGGAGATGAATCGGGATGAGCTGCGCCACCCAAACAAGGGCAAATCTCTGCCAGGGTGAGCAGGCTGGACCACGAGTGTCCGACTGGACGAGCAGCACAAGTTCCTTGGATGCAGCAATCAGACACATTGATTCACGCAATCTGTTCTTGTTATCCATACTTATAATTTGTCTACTTGAGACATATAAAAGTGCTCACCGATTACCCCTTGACTCGTCCTGGCGGGGTTATTGATTTGCACTCTAACAGTTTCTTCTCTGCATATATCTGCATACATTTGCAGACATCTGCACCTCTCCTGATATGCTGTACCACATCACCTTCCTTTTCCTCCCTCCCCTCCACACTGGGATCCACGTGGACCTGCTGGTTCATGCGTGGGTGAGCAAGGGATCAAAACCACGCCCGACTCTTCTTCCTCTCCTTGTATCCCTTGTCTAATTTCCCAGGTGAATGAGGCGCACTTGTGTTGTGTTCTTAGTGTTAAGGCCGAATGCTTAAAGGATTCTTCTGTGTTGGGGTAAGACTGTTTCTTTGTGATACAAGAAAGTATTTACAAGAAGCAGTAAAGACGTGCCTTTGGTGAATCAATATATAAATTTTCCAAACCTCCTTGATTGTCTGTTTCCACCATTGGTTGCATGTAGTGTGTAGTAAATAGAGAGGAAGTTGTACCCCACTGTTTCACTGCACTAGATTAGCTGATGTCCCACCTATGGTTCTTATTGGGCATACATAATTAATAGATAAAGGTGGGAAGTCGAGCGCACAGTTCCCTATCTGGGATAGCCAAATGATCGTGACGGTAACGAGAGAGTTGGGCGTGGGGACCCTCCCATATTTGATTGTTTCAAACAGCGTCCAGCTTTGCAACCAGCTTTCCCAGTTTCAGAAAACTTCGCAACCGGTCAGATCGCAGAGTTATCCATGGGTCGTCGGCTTCAGAGTCGGAGGTTGGGAAGCAGGTCTGAGTCACCCCCTCGTGATCCCCGCAAGTCCAAACCCATAACAGTATATTTCCATTTAAACTGTCATATTAAATCTATTGTATTGTTGTGGTTACCAGATTCGCAAACCACCATTCAGGTCCCTTAGGTGAGGTATTTCGGTAAGTGCATGTGTAGTTAGGCCCAAACCCGTTGTCTAGTGGGAATACATGTCATTTATACGTGCTGCGACTCTTCAGGATAGCCGTTTTTCTTTTACTATCTTTATTTTGGACCAACCGCCATGATTACCATCACAACCACAACAACAACCACCAACCACAACTCCGCTTCACCACAACCGCCACGACCTTTACCGTCACAACTCGCCACCATCGCATCACCGTCATCTCGCGCCACTCATGGGTACCGGTGTTGGACTCATGCAGAACGCGCGTCGAACAGCGTGTACAAAATCACGGATTTTGTGCTTCAAAAACGGATCAAAAACGACACACGCCCACTTTTTGCCGTCCAATCGGTGAGCGAGGGGCGAATTGGCCCCGCCCCCAGGGCGATCGATATATGCAAATTTGTGGATCAAAAAGCCTTCACGCCCACTTTTTCTCGGGCCAATGGGGAGCGAGGTGAAAGGTCAAAGGGAGGGGGTCAAAGGCGAAGTTACGGGGGGATAAAAGGACGGTGTTCGTCAGTCGAAGAGGAGAACGAGAACGAGAACGAGAACGAGAACGAGAACGAGAACGAGAACGAGAACGAGAACGAGAACGAGAAGGAGTCGGAACGAGAAGGAGTCGGAACAAAAAGGAGAACGAGAACGAAAAGGAGTCAGCAGGACGAGAAAGGAGAACGAGAACGAGAACGAGAAGGAGTCGGAACGGAGGGGACGAGTGTGGAAGTCTGGAGCCCGAAGCCTGCAGTGGCTGGAGAAGCTGAAGAGAGTCGGACGAGGGGGTGCTCGCGTCGGTGCCGGGAGCTGCACGCCCGAGGGAGGCCGGCAGCACGACCTGGCCGAGGTGGAGACGCACACCAGGGATAATAAAGATCCTCTATACCCCGAGCATCAGCAACCCCCTCCTGTTTCCCCCCGCGCTGAGATAGTGCGACCAAGGGGGCCCCGTTCCCACCCCCTACCAGACACCGTCCACGAGGCCCGCGGGTTGCGGGGCCATCGCCGCTCCGCGTCTCATCACCAGACGGGTAGGCGCGACCCGGTCTCGGCCTCAGGCCCGCCTCATTCTTGGGGATTTCTTTTCCTTGGTTTTGGGTATGTGTTGTCGGCGCCGTCTGTGAAGTAGAATTGTATAAGTGTTGCCGTGTGCTCGGTAGTCGGTATTAGCTCTGCAGTGTTTTCACTTTTATATTTCCTTTTGTGTAAATGGAATTGTGTTTTCTTTTTTTGTGTGCATTTGGTGGAATTGAATGTGTGCTTCCGTGTGCCGCGAATAAATGTGCTTTATTGTTGAACTGTTCTCCCGCTTCGCTTCGTCTTTTTCCCCCATTGAACCCTCATCTTGCTTCACGTAAAGGGTTGGTAGTGGGCTGAATACGCCCGATAATTAATCGAACCGTCGAGGTCGACGATAACACCGCTCGGTTATTCTTGATAGTACGGAACGGGTCGCTAAGTGGCCCGTGTCCGAAGTCGACCTGCGGCGAGGTGCGATCGCCCGGTCTACCCTCCGCGTGGGTACTTAGGTAGTTCGAATTTGGCGAGCAACCCTATCCCACGCGGGGGCTGATTGGCTCGATCGCGGTGAGACCGAAAGGTCCACCCGTGACTGGTTCCCGGCGTTAGTCCGAGAGGGTCACGACTGGATTGTCCGTCCGGTGGGCGACGTGCCGCGATTCGAGTTACGTGGCCGTCGCACGCCGGCGGGCGCGAAATCCGCAACACTGGTGTCAGGAGTGGGATATAAACTCATCGCCCTCCTCGCGGCACTGGTATCGGAGAACAGGAAAACAGGCTCTCCTGTCTCCGGCTAAATTCACGGGAATCGGTCCAGGGGTGAGAGAAGCGACCCCCGATTCCCTCCAAATTACGAGCGAGCAAAATTAACCCTTTAAGAGAAGCAAGATGGCGTCTCAAGGCGAGCGGGAGCCGGGGGTATTAGAAATGGATGTAGAATGTGTAGAATCCATGGTCCAGGATGGAATCCCCGAGCAGGAAATGTTGATTGTGCAGGAACACGGACTCGCCCAACTGAACCCAGGGCCCGAGGTGGGTGCGGCAGCGGCCGCGGTGTATGACACCTCCCCCCCCCCTCTCCACCAAGACCCTTCCCCAACCCCTGCCGAAACGGCTCACTTGAGTGCATCCGACATGGCCCAGCTATTCACCATGCTGGCACAAATGAATGCGGCAATGACAAATGAAATAAAAAACGAAATGAAAGGCATGAACGAAAAGATGGATACAAATACAAATGAAGTGAAAACGACGATGGATGCGAATACACAGCAAATGAGGGAAGAAATGAAAGAGCTACGGGGTGAGACGCAGAACATGGGCCGATGCCTGCAGGCGGGCATGAAGGCAGTGACCAGGGAGCTGGGAATGGCGACTCCACGTGTGGGAGCAAACGAGCTGGAAGGGGGTGCAACGGCTGACAGGCCCGCGGTGGAGGCGGGTAAAAAAATAATTCAGGGGGCGTGTTCGGCGAGGGTCGTGACAGAGGAATCGACGGTGACCAAAAGGGAAGAATTAAATGGGGAGACCAAAACGTGTGAGACGAGACACGAGGTGACGACGACAGAAAGAATAAAATGTATAGAGACACGGGAGACAGAAAAAATAGAGACAATACGATGAAGACGGGGTAAGTGACGCGCACACACACACGGAGGTAGTGGAGGATAATGGGGGTGAGCTGGCGGACTGGGTAGAGACCCAGTGCGAGCACCTGGATGGCCTCCTCCAGGAACGAGGGGAGGGAGTCTGCCCCCTTGAGGTGAGTCACGACCAGGTGAGTTCGGTCGTGCTTTGCGAGGTTGAGGGGACGAGTGCTGTGGACGGGTGCACGGAGAGCTTGGGGGGTGTAGAGGCCCCGGAGACCCTTGTAGGGACACAAATCCCCAGTGTGGTTGTCCCTGTGTGTGTGGTGCAAGGTGTGAGTGCGTCCCCGTGTGTGGAAGAGACCGCGTGTGTGAGTGTCGCCGTGTGTATGAGTGAGGTACCGCGGGTTAGTGCCCCCGCGTGTGTGGATGAGGCACGGAGTGTGAGTGAGGCACCGCGGGTTAGTGCCCCCGCGTGTGTGGGTGAGGCACCGTGTGTGGAAGAGACCGCGTGTGTGAGTGTCGCCGTGTGTATGAGTGAGGCACCGCGCGTGAGTTCCCCCGCGTGTGTGGATGAGGCACGGAGTGCGAGTGAGGAACCGCGGGTGAGTGCCCCCGCACGCGTGAGTGAACGGCCGTGTGCAAGGTCGCTGTGTGCAAGGGAGACCGTGTGTGTGAGAGAGCGGTATGTAAGGGAGATGTCGGTTGGCATGCGGGAGCACACAGCCGCGTCTCCCGGTGTGAGTTTAATGGTGTGGACTGTGTGCGTCGTAACACGCAGGTATGCGTGTGTGGAATGGAGACGGAGACGGCGACATGTAAGGAACGAAAGCCGAGTAGCGGCTGTAGCTATTTCGTGGACCGTGCCGGGTTCACCCAGCAGTGAGCACGCGGTTCGTGCTGTGCAACGCACGAGACCACCACGTGCTCGCTTGCGAGAGTGAAGTCCCGGTCCGGAAACGCCAGCGGTGGATTTGCCGATCCCGCGGACGGACAAAGTTTAGGCAGGAAATGGATTTGGACCGGACGGGTTCTCCACGCGATCGTGTGTGTTAAGCTCCAACGGGCAAAGCACATGTGTTCGCGTGGGGAACCCCTCGAGACGTGGGGCTTGTGTTTTTTTTTTGCGCACGGTGACGTCATGGCTGCACGTGGGGTTGGAATCCGGCAGGAGGGGTATCTCTGCCGGATGGTCCCGTCCAAGGAGGGACGAGGAACACGTGCAGCTGCATGACGTCACGGGCAGGTGCAAAGTGCGCGAGCTCTGAGTTGCCGCGCAGGTGCTGCGCATGGAAAAAAAAAGAGAAAAGCAAGCCTCACTTTCGGGTGTACAGGATTCCTGGGCAAGGGGTGAAAGACTCCCTTACCCGGGGCACAGGATGAAAACTAGTTAGGGGGAAGGGTTAGCTTAGCTAGACCGACTTCATGGGGCAGGGGTAAGTCCTCATGGAGTCCGTAGAATGGATTAGTTAGAGGGATTGAAGCCAGATTTAGGTGGGGAAATAAAATGATTTATTTGGGGACATGGACAGACTTGTGAATGTGTAGAGGGGACGTAGCTTAGCTACGTAGTGTTAAAAGGAACGTGCTGTAGTTTAAGGGACGACGTGGGAGCACGAGTTAGTTAGGGGAGGTAGTTAGAAGGATGGCAGAGTTCAGCGGTGTGTGTGTTGAAGAGTTGGAGAGTTGTGAGGTGAGTACATGATGAGTGAGTGAGGCCAGTGGGTCTGTGTGTGTGTGGAGTGAATGGGGAATGCATGGTGCGATGAGTGATTGGGGGGAGGAGTGACTCCCGCCCAAGGGACCCCGGGGTCAGTGTAAAGTGAGTTAGCTGGGTTAGTCAAATTGAAAAATGGAGGTCGTTTTGTTGTTGGTGGGAAAGTAGGCTCGAGACCCATTTGGAGGGGTGCAGGAGCCCTGTTGACGGGCTTGGGAGCGTGGCTGCGAAAGGTGAGTATCGCTGAGTGGGTACCCCGGGCACCAGGCTAGTCGGCCGTGGTAGGCCATGGGCCCATGGGGGGCCGGGATAGAGTAGTGGGCACGGGTGCGCCTGCTTGGTGCGGGGGCCCGGGGCGCCATTAGCCGCGTGGGCAGTGTTGTGGGCACGGGTGACCCTCGGAAAGGGGCCCGGGAAGCCGGCCTGCCACGTGTGCGTTTCAGAGGAGGTGCCATGGGAGGCACTCCCCGGTGTTAGGGAGCTGGTAGGCTCGGAGGCAGTGTAGTGCCCGGGGGTGCCATAGCGGGAGATTCGGCAGAGGGTCGTGCCTGCCAAAGGGAGCCACGTGTCCCAGCCAGGAGACCGTGTGAGGGCACGGAGCGAAAATTGGGGGGCGAGGCCCGAAATTGTAAGGACACCAACACAGGCGACGGGAATCTGGGTTGTTAGAACCAATAGTTTAAGCGAGAGGCGCTTGTTGAAAGCCCCGGGGTAGTTTAGCAGTTAAATGGTTAGGGTAGATTAGGAGATGTACCCCTCCGCACCATCCATCCCCTCGCTGTCGTTGTGGGCCGCTGGACCCACTTGGTGTTAAGATCGCCAAACTCTGGGGAGGCCATTCTGAGGCTTCGTTGGGCCTCGGCACAGGACGTTAGCTCTCCCTTATTCCCCTCCGGGAAGGGAACGTAGGGGTTGGGAGTAGGCTAGGTGACAGGATAGGTTAGCCGAACAAGGACGATAAAGGGGGTTAGTGGACGATTTATAGTGGGGGAGTAAAAATAAAAACAACAAAAAAATAAGTTGGGGCTAAATTGGGGTTTGACAAATTAAGGGAGTGGGTATGTACAGTGACAGGCAAAGGCGATAGGTTGGGAGGGAGACGGGTAGGTAGGTCCGAGCCCGCCTTCCAAGTGGCCAGCACCACCGCACTCCCTCCACCAACTTCCACTGACGGCAAAAGCTGGCCAGCTTCATCTGCTGGCTGTGTTACTGCAAGGCCTGTGCCGGCCAGTTCATCTGCTGGCTGTTTTTCTTCGAGGCCTGTGCCGGCCTGGTTCTGCGGGCTGAGTTTGCCTGCAGCGGCCTTCTTCTGCGGGCTGTTTGCCTGCCACCTTTGCCATGCCATGCCCACTGCCCACGTTCACCAGCCCCGTTCAATTTTTGCTTTGCCCCCCCTGTTCATTTCCATGTGCGCCAGGATCAAGGCAACAGTTTGCAAGCTGCGAGAACTGCCCTGTTGGCAGCTACAACACGGGCCTGCAGTGGCAGCCCGTGCACCGTGTTTGTGTCCATGCATCCATTCGTTGTGCTCATTGCGTGTGCCACTTGAGCTGGCACGGAGACTGCGTTGTGCAGCCCATGCACCGTTGTGGTTCACTGAGTTCAGTTCAAAAGGGAAGGCCTTGGACTGCGTGTGAGCAGCCAGCCACGTTCCCTGTCACCTGCATTGTTTGAGTCGGAGACTGCATGTGGGCAGCCTGGCTCCCTGCTAACTGCTTTCTTTTTGCAGAGTTCGATGATCCTGGGCCATGGTTTAGTGTAAAATTTGTAAGTTAAGGTTAAGATGTACTGTACATATGAGTGCGCCCCCGGCATGTCTGTCTTAGCGCCGGCAATTTTATTTAAGTCGTCCGTGTGAGTGAGTTTGTTTAGGTAGTTACGCAGCCCTCAGGTTATTTATTTTGGGGACACGAATACCATGAATGTCGCACTCAGGGATCCGTAGGTAAAATGTACTAGGGGAAAACTACACATGATGGCACACGAAAATTTGACGACTCGGGACGAGTCTGTAAAAAGGGAAGGGGGTCGTGTTGTGGTTACCAGATTCGCAAACCACCATTCAGGTCCCTTAGGTGAGGTATTTCGGTAAGTGCATGTGTAGTTAGGCCCAAACCCGTTGTCTAGTGGGAATACATGTCATTTATACGTGCTGCGACTCTTCAGGATAGCCGTTTTTCTTTTACTATCTTTATTTTGGACCAACCGCCATGATTACCATCACAACCACAACAACAACCACCAACCACAACGCCGCTTCACCACAACCGCCACGACCTTTACCGTCACAACTCGCCACCATCGCATCACCGTCATCTCGCGCCACTCATGGGTACCGGTGTTGGACTCATGCAGAACGCGCGTCGAACAGCGTGTACAAAATCACGGATTTTGTGCTTCAAAAACGGATCAAAAACGACACACGCCCACTTTTTGCCGTCCAATCGGTGAGCGAGGGCGACTGGCCCGCCCCCAGGGCGATCGATATATGCAAATTTGTGAATCAAAAAGCCTTCACGCCCACTTTTTCTCGGGCCAATGGGGAGCGAGGTGAAAGGTCAAAGGGAGGGGGTCAAAGGCGAAGTTACGGGGGGATAAAAGGACGGTGTTCGTCAGTCGAAGAGGAGAACGAGAACGAGAACGAGAACGAGAACGAGAAGGAGTCGGAACGAGAAGGAGTCGGAACAAAAAGGAGAACGAGAACGAAAAGGAGTCAGCAGGACGAGAAAGGAGAACGAGAACGAGAACGAGAACGAGAAGGAGTCGGAACGGAGGGGACGAGTGTGGAAGTCTGGAGCCCGAAGCCTGCAGTGGCTGGAGAAGCTGAAGAGAGTCGGACGAGGGGGTGCTCGCGTCGGTGCCGGGAGCTGCACGCCCGAGGGAGGCCGGCAGCGCGACCTGGCCGAGGTGGAGACGCACACCAGGGATAATAAAGATCCTCTATACCCCGAGCATCAGCAACCCCCTCCTGTTTCCCCCCGCGCTGAGATAGTGCGACCAAGGGGGCCCCTGCTCCCCACCCCTACCAGACACCGTCCACGAGGCCCGCGGGTTGCGGGGCCATCGCCGCTCCGCGTCTCATCACCAGACGGGTAGGCGCGACCCGGTCTCGGCCTCAGGCCCGCCTCATTCTTGGGGATTTCTTTTCCTTGGTTTTGGGTATGTGTTGTCGGCGCCGTCTGTGAAGTAGAATTGTATAAGTGTTGCCGTGTGCTCGGTAGTCGGTATTAGCTCTGCAGTGTTTTCACTTTTATATTTGCTTTTTGTGTAAATGGAATTGTGTTTTCTTTTTTTTGTGTGCATTTGGTGGAATTGAATGTGTGCTTCCCGTGTGCCGCGAATAAATGTGCTTTATTGTTGAACTGTTCTCCCGCTTCGCTTCGTCTTTTTCCCCCATTGAACCCTCATCTTGCTTCACGTAAAGGGTTGGTAGTGGGCTGAATACGCCCGATAATTAATCGAACCGTCGAGGTCGACGATAACACCGCTCGGTTATTCTGATAGTACGGAACGGGTCGCTATGGCCCGTGTCCGAAGTCGACCTGCGGCGAGGTGCGATCGCCCGGTCTACCCTCCGCGTGGGTACTTAGGTAGTTCGAATTTGGCGAGCAACCCTATCCCACGCGGGGGCTGATTGGCTCGATCGCGGTGAGACCGAAAGGTCCACCCGTGACTGGTTCCCGGCGTTAGTCCGAGAGGGTCACGACTGGATTGTCCGTCCGGTGGGCGACGTGCCGCGATTCGAGTTACGTGGCCGTCGCACGCCGGCGGGCGCGAAATCCGCAACAGTATCTTTTTCCCGAAATAATCACCTCTTCTGTAATGTGAACAGCCTGGATTTTCTAATCTTCCTTCATAATGAAGACATAATTACAGCTCTGAAGCTCTTTCTAATGCAGCTGTATCCTTTCTAAAATCTTCAAGTGATTGGCTAATGCGCTGATTATAATCTATATTATAAGAGAGCGATGTGTGTGTGTGTGTGTGTGTGTGTGTGTGTGTGTGTGTGTGTGTGTGTGTGTGTGTGTGTGTGTGTGTGTGTGTGTGTGTGTGTGTGTCGCCATTTTTCTCAGAGATGGCTGAACGAACCTTTATGAAAGTTTAAGAGGTTCATCAATGAGTACCAGGGAGAGTTTTCGGCAAAAAAAAATTCGATTTTTAAAAAATTTCTTTTATTCGCTGTATAGTGCTGAAGCCTTTTTGATTAATGACAGTTATATTCAAGTACACATGCGAATAAATCAACACAAAATAATTACCAGACATTTAAATGCAAATAAAGCTCTTCTGAAAGCAGTCAAAGTTAGGTGTACATCTTTTTCTTCTTCCTGAACGGCACCATATTTATAGATCGGGATAAAACTTAACCCAGAAACATCAACGGCACATTCATGAGCATCCATTCAATAAATAACATCTAATTCCACTTCTCAGGCAATATTTTTGCAATGCCTCTTAGCCAATAATATAAAGGGTGCTGATAAGTACCGTTCCCCCCTCCGCTGAACCTGATAAATGAATATTGTTGTGGACCGGGGGTCGGTGGCGAGAACGACCACTATGTGGGGAAAGTTTGCGTCGTCTCCCACCAAGCTCCCTGGAATTGTGGGCCGTCGCTCGGATAACTCCGCGAGCCGGTGGGTCGTTTAACCGACCGTGGTCACCAATATCTCGACCGCATAATGTAGGGTCTATTTGTCTATAACCAATTTATCTAATTAACTCTGCGATTTCGACTCCCGGAGAAACCATGCCCTCGGCACGTCTTGCTCGAACCGGGTCACTCTACCGACTGCGGTAGTGTTCCAACAACCGACTACCAACTCCGGTTCAGGTGCAGCCAAGCGGAAACTGCCAAAGCCGTGCCGGCTGGAATGAACGGATTATCGGGGATAAAACCCTGCCTAAACTCAGATCCCAACCATGCTGGACCAATTCAAAAAGGGATGGAAATGAACTGGGAACATTTCTAACAAGTTTTATTTACAGTAAATTAAGACACAAAGTAAGACTTAACACGAATATGCAAGAAGTATTTACAATGATCCAAAAACAGTTATTCAGTTCTACTTAAAGACGGGCCCACACACAAATGAAAAGAAACCCAGACTTCTTTATTGGACCCTCGCAGCTGAGGAGAGAGACAAGCTGGGGGTCAGAGTTTGGTTGGGTTCCTGGCCGTCGGAGAAAGGGGGTACTCTGTGCTGTGGCACCTGACAACGGTTGCTAGTTTGGTCCCCAGTGGGACTCGAGGTTCGTGGCAGAGCTCGGGTGGCAAGTAGCGGAGTCTACGGAGGAGGGGGGGGGTCGGGGTCGCTCTTTCCTTCCTTGTAGAGGGCCAGCAGTGACATGTTCGCCACCTTGATGACCTTCATAACAGCAAAAACCCCTTTCGTGACAGCAAAAACCCTCCAAAACTCTCCAAAAAGACCCACCAAAAACTCTCCAAGACCCCAAAAAGACCCCCAAAAGACTCCTGCCTCAGAGAGTGCTTGGGAATTTATGGACCTCCCTCAGCGGGGAGGGGCCTTGGTGAACACACCTCGCTGTCCTCCTTTGATTGGACAGGGTCCCACGGCATACCTTTCCGGGTCGGGGTCTTGTCCCCTGCCAGGAAACCCCAGCCACTCTTCCACGCGGGTTCATGCTTGACGAGTAACAGTATCAATGTTGCAAAGGTCGTTGTGAAAGAGTTACAACGTTTGTGGAAGCCGAGAAACCGGAACAGCGAGATCTTGCCTGGGCACGTCAGGGTGCGAGATGGCAGCTGGTTGGTGGTGGATCATGATGGGCCGAGGGGTCATGCAGATGGGATGGTTGTTAGATGGCTTGTTGGAGGGTTTGTTGGATGTAAAGATTTAATAACCTAACTGAAAAGAAATCGCGACGCACGCCTTTGATTCTCCCACTAGACAAAAGGAAAGGGATCTGACTACACACATACTTAACGACATAACTGACTTTTAGGACATCTGGATGTTGAATGCAAATGGTTTCCAGATCCGTAACAATATAATGAACACATAAGAGGTATAAATGTAAGCCATTAATACACGAAACTTATATTGTCATAAATGCCAAAGTATTAATGTTAACATGAACGTATATGTGTGTGTGTGTGTGTGTGTGTGTGTGTGTGTGTGTGTGTGTGTGTGTGTGTGTGTGTGTGTGTGTGTGTGTGTGTGTGTGTGTGTGTGTGTGTGTGTGTGTGTGTGTGTGTGTGTATATATATACATATATATATATATATATATATATATATATATATATATATATATATATATATATATATATATACATATGTATATATATATGAAACGTACCAGGGTAGAAGATGATTGGGGGGAGGGAGAAGAAAGGGGGGGGTGGTATCGGGACCCTGTGACCATCCTTTCGGGTACAGTACATGTCTGTGTGTTTGAAGCTGATTTTGAGATCTCTTGTTTTCAGATCTCATGGTCATGGACACAAATGACAGTTGCAATTCCATGGGATTTCCACAAATCTCACGGATTGTGAGTTGGACAGGCAACTGTGACAGGCCATTTAAAAATATCTCTATTGTGCCTAAGCCTTTGTAGCTACGTGAAAGGTAATATTAAATGATCCCTGACCTTTTTCTTTAGTGGGCGCAGGGAAGCGTTTTTGGCCCCCACAAAAATATACCGGACAACGCTGGGTAGCCCCGCTAGTCCATATATAAAAGGAGCCGAGTTTTTCCATCCGTACCACTTTTCGAAAGACTTTATACTGTCATTCAATAACATGATTGGTATTGTCAGAAAGGTAATAATCCATTTACTTGCAACATAAATTAATTCCTTTAATCACATTTACTTGCCTGTTTTCAAAGCCCATGTTTTTTTTTT
Source organism: Eptatretus burgeri (assembly GCF_056783735.1). Taxonomy (NCBI): domain Eukaryota; kingdom Metazoa; phylum Chordata; class Myxini; order Myxiniformes; family Myxinidae; genus Eptatretus; species Eptatretus burgeri. Next base: position 30,667,997 of record NC_140965.1, read on the forward strand.
CCTGAATTTGAGGAAGAAGAAGCAGGACCTCGAGGTTTCATGTGCGGTTCCAATATAAACATTTTTTTACTCCATGACAGCAGTAGCCCTTTACAAGGACACGGGAAGAGCAGATGAAAGAAAATATAGAAAAAAGAGTTCTCGAAGCAATATAAAATTTGATAAAAGTACAAGGAAGGAGCACATAAATAACTACGTGTTATAAAAGTTCCTTTTTTGCATGTTTTACTTAATTTTACATCCTCATTGACACTCACAGATAGACATGCAATATGTTTGTGAAGTACATGTTACCTTTTGATTAAATCCATCAGCGAAGCGACGGGTCGGCGTGCTTAGTGCTCATAATATGCAAGGGATGTGAAACACTTTTATCTTTTCTGGCATTTTTGTCTTTTTGCTTCTTTCAATACATTGTTCTGTCGATACTTTATATCTAACTTTCTTTGTCTCATTTTACTTCTTTATTATTACTTTGCTTGTTCTATCATTGCAAGTTAAGGAGTTTTTTTGTTTGTTTGTTTTTTTTACGTAGTTTTTCCATGCTGTCACATGCATGGCATCCTCAGGTTTTAGGTCTTCTTGCATGAACCTCATCATAATTTTTCCCCCCTCTTACTAATGGTGCTATAATCACGTAATATGCTCATATCCATCCATCCATTGGGACCATACTCTGTGCAGAGCGTCAGTGCTGCTAAATCAGTCTCCTTGGCTATTGGACACAATCCTGGACGGGTCGCCACTCCGACACAGTATTCCAGCAAGCTGGCACTCATTTTGCCGACCTCTGAAGGATGACAGGTAGAGTCAACCCCACCTGGTATTAATTTAACACCCGAGTGGGATTTGAACTCAGGATTCTCGGATTCCAAGCCCACCACCCTAAATACTCATATAGTGGTTGTAATTTGGCTGATCACAGTTTGGCCTTCGAGCCAGCAGCACGGGTATCACTTTGATAAGCGTTGTCATGGCCGTGCATGATCAGTATTATGTGTTTGATGTAATTATTGGGCTAAAGTGAATGTATTCAGCTTTGTTGACTGTTGTTGACCGACGTACATTAAATTCCATGCACCATTTCCTGACACATTCCTTTAAACATCCGAATTATCTTGCACCTGTTTTTCTCTCATTCTAGCTATATTGTGTAAACTTTACCCCCAGCTTCGTGTCATCTTAAAATTTGAAACAATTATTCATCCTCTTTCGTGTAGATCTTTTTATAGAAACAACAAAAAGAAAATGGACCTTCATTGAACGACTCCAGCAGTTACTCCCTTTCATATTAGCATTTGTGATTTACCACAACTCTCTTGTTTTCTGATTTTTCTCCACTCCATCCACTCAGATATTCTCTTGCTCTTAGCTTGACGAACAACCTCATTATGTGGTATATTAATTGCCAAAAGCTTTCTGAAAATCAACGTACACAAAATATAGTTCTCCTATCATTATCTACCCTGCTAGTTATCTCGAGTTAGGTTTTCGAAACAACACCTACATTTGATTAACCCATGCTGATTAGGCTTAATCATAGTAAACAATTCTAGATGCTACCTCACTAAATCCTGAATTACCTCCACCACTGAAGGTGGACGGAAGTTATATTTTCACCCCGTCTGTCTGTGAACAGCATATCTCAAAATGTTGTGGACAGATTCGGATGAAACTTGGTGGACACGTTGGGTGTGTGACAAGGAATAATTAATTCAATTTTTGGTGAAGATCTTATCAGGAACCGTAGAAGATAACTTTTTAATTTTTGAAGCAATTCTTGATTTATTGAGGGATGGGACCAAAAACGATAAAAGCATGATATTTCAAAAAGTTGGGGACAAGATATGAAAATATACCCATCAGAGATGGGGAATCACCCGCCATTGAAATAAATGTTGACGCTCAGCCGGACGGACGGACAGATGGACGGACGACCCGGGTGACAACAATATCCCCCTTCCGCCACACGGCAGGGGATAAAAACTGGGTGGATGAGTTGGTTACGTGATAATAACAAGCAAATTCGATTTTGGTTCAGGTATGGATCCAGATCCAGCCTATCAGTGGTTTCCTGATTGGCGGTATGGAGAGTTGTATTGGTCCAGAGATAGTACTAACACCTCTTCAGGTTTATTGTTCCTCATTAAGAGCCCTGATGTTGAGGTCCTTAGTTTAGCCGAGATAATCCCGGGGAGGTTTGCCTCGCTCAGGGTGGTCATTTTGTCAACCCCCGAGGTGGATGAGTTGGGTAGGTGACAATAACAAGCCGATTAGATTTTGGTTCAGGTACGGATCCAGATCCAGCATATCAGTGGAATACAAAATGTGAACTGTTCAGCCTGGTGGAGGTATGCACTCCACCGAGTGGCATTCTAATGAAGGTTTGAAATAACTTCCCCACTAGAGAAGTTAAACTTACTATCCTGCAATTCCCCATTGCTTTCCTTTTCCCAATCTCCCCAACATTTCCACTAGAGTTCACCATCCCCTCCCATCAAAGTCTAAATTTACTCAGAAATAGGTGAAAGCCAATTTAAATATCAACGATAAAAAGTGAAGAAAACAGTGAATAGATGATATTGAGGAGGATGTGAAAATATCAATGTTTGATTGATACTCCTAAAAATTCATATTGTCTTTCTATCAGGATCTTCTGTGTTGAAGGCAAAGCGCACATAAACAAGTGTTTTAATCTTCTCAGGAAGTAGGACATTCTTGCTTTGAATGATGCTACAATGCTTGTGTAACCTGCCACCGTGTGCGCACAATTGCTGACACGCGTAGCTCAGACACCAACCGCTGGTAAAAGATTCCGCGAGATCGTCTGCATTGGACTATAGAGGCTGGCACTCACATCCCACCGTGATTCAAGCATCCCACCACGCCCCTTTCTTCCATCTGTCATGGCTCAGCCCCTTTGTGGAGGACTCTTGGGCGGGCCCCGGGTGAGAAAGAGCGTTCGTTTGGTCTCCCCATTCACTCAAACACATTCATATCGCACCCCACTTTCTCCTCCACCCCGTCGCTCTCTGTGCACGGATGCCGCCACTGTTAAACAAGCGTGCTTCAGACTTTGGTGGAGGACAATGGGAAAAGAATTGGAAAATGCAATGTAAAGGAAACTATAGAGACCAGGCGGGAGGGTGACACGGAGGCAAATCAGGAGGATGTAAATTCCAGGATAATAGGTATCAATAGCGTGTCGCCAAAAATGTAAATGGGAAGAATTATCATCGAAAGAAGAATAAAAGTAAAGGAGAAAATGTAATTTCCACCAGCCCGAGTAGTAAAGAGGCTCTTTTGTTGAACATGAAGGAGCAGCAGGGAGTGCTTTGACTCATTGTTGAAGGCAGAGAGAAGGGTAACCCAGGGCAGTTAATGATTGTGCTTTTGCCAGCCAAGTCATACCCCCCCACCCCCTGCACTTTATGCCTTACACATGCTTCCCTATAACTTGCTGCAATTCTTCCCACTTTCAACAGGGTGATGAGTTGCCGTGGTGTTGGCCAAACACCTGCCTTTGGCATCAAGGGCTGCAGGTTCAAATCCAGATTGATGCATCCAAAGCCTACCCATCATGCATCATGGAAGAACACCAGCAGGCATGTGACTTGTGCCAGTGCTCTGCTGTTGAGTAATGTAAATTGTGGGGCTACAGCTGGTCAGCGATACAAGCAAGTGTAAGGAGAAGCAAATCGAGCGCATGGCACAAATCAAACAAAAGACTAAACGGTTATTTCAAAATACCATTGCGGGTTGCTTCTACGGCAAGCAAAACTCATAGCGGATAGCCTGAAAAGAGAAGTGTGCCTAATTCACCCATTGGCTACTTTGTGGTTTAGGTCCACATGGTATTGATTGGAAGTTAGTAAACGATAAAATATTCAGTCCTGTTCACATTTTTTTTTGGTATACAATGTTGGGGCTCATGGAGGAGCAAGAACATCGAACAGATCAAGAGATAACAGAACAAAAGGAGCAATAGAAAGAGAGCGAGAAACACACAAACAGTAGGGTTGAGGGACAAAATAGAGGAAGACTTGGAGAAATAAGGGACATGGGGAAGAATGAGGGCTCGGAGAAGACACAGGCAGTGGACAAGATGGATAGCATCAGAAACTGTCCTAAAGAAAAAAAACTGGAAACTTGGAAAGAGGTTCTGCTTGGGGAGAGTGAATGGGAGGGTCGAAAAGATCATAGTTTTTGAGCTTGTCAGAACAATCAAATATGGAATGAAACTGATTCCCCCCACCCCCGACCCCCCTCCTGTATATGTTTGGATTATTTGAGAAGCAACGTGCATGTTGTCTTAACAACATTATATGATAAATTTATTTTCTCATCTTCACAAAAATGGAAGATAACACTAAAAGAGATCCTGGAGTTTCTATTTTATTCTTCAACTTAAAGGCGATCATAAGTAATGCCGGCAGGCTGGTCAGAAAAGAAGGGCAGAGAGAGAGAGAGAGAGAGAGAGAGAGAGAGAGAGAGAGAGAGAGAGAGAGAGAGAGAGAGAGAGAGAGAGAGAGAGAGAGAGGGAGAGAGAGAGAGAGAGAGAGAGAGAGAGAGAGAGAGAGAGAGAGAGAGAGAGAGAGAGAGAGAGAGAGAGAGAGAGAGAGAGAGAGAGAGAGAGAGAGAGAGAGAGAGAGAGAGAGAGAGAGAGAGAGAGAGAGAGAGAGAGAGAGAGAGAGAGAGAGAGAGAGAGAGAGAGAGAGAGAGAGAGAGAGAGAGAGAGAGAGAGAGAGAGAGAGAGAGAGAGAGAGAGAGAGAGAGAGAGAGAGAGAGAGAGAGAGAGAGAGAGAGAGAGAGAGAGAGAGAGAGAGAGAGAGAGCGAGAGCCCTCGGGCTAAGCTTGAAAGCCCTCGCACCCTAAACAGGATTTAAAGAGCCATCACAAAAGCTAAAGAAGCAGCTATGAGGGGGAGTTTGAAGGAGGAGCATCATAGAAAAAGGGGTAGACTAAGGATTCAGGGTGCTGACCTCTAACCCGACAAAAAAAAAACTGCAGTGCTCTGGACGACTCGACTCACACCTGCCCAGACCCCTTACTCTTCTCACTGGAATGATCTGTTTTTTAAAAATGATAATTTCATTGAGAGCAGCCACCTACACTGTTGCAGCTGATTCTGTTTTAAAAACTTTTTTTTAAATTATAATTTTTCAGTTTTAGTTTCACACAAAAAATCAACATATTTATTCGCAAACTTGGAAATGATTTTAATGGTTTATAACATATAATATGCAGTATTGTCATGATTTTACACCAATTTGAATCATTTGGTCACAAACAATCCAAACAGCACATACACATGGACAGAAATATAACAACAAAGGATGTCCTAAAAAATAAATATATTCAGGATATTTTAGTGCATACTATATATATATATATATATATATATATATATATATATATATATATATATATATATATATATATATATACTAGCGATCCCCGTGCACATGCACGGGATAGCAGTGCAACATAGCTGGTAGCAAACGACAGACCGTACACGGGGAATGACAAAAATACGCATTGTGCAAAATGCAAGTGGTACTATGGAACGCCAAGACTTCCCAAACATTGTCGGCATGTCCTCTAAGTGCCACAGCAATTTCATAGGGATCGTGTGACAACGAGCCGAGTTTTTAGTGTGCAAGCTTGGTATTATAATATAATATATATATATATATATATATATATATATATATATATATATATATATTGATATGTATATATATATATATATATACATATCTATATATATATATGTATATATATATATATATATATATATATACATATCTATATATATATATATATATATATATATATATATATATATATATATATATACATATCAATATATATATATTTCTTCTTCTTCTTCTTTCGGCTGCTCCCGTTAGGAGTCGCCACAGCGGATCATCCGTATGATCCGCATAGTGATTTGGCACATGTTTTACGCCGGATGCCCTTCCTGACGCAACCCTGGTCGCCTCTTACGACACAGGGATATGGTACACCTATTTTAACCGGGGTATACACCGGCCCAGTATACTGGTACTCATTTCGCCGACCTCGGAAGGATGACAGGCTGAGTCAACCCCCTGGTGTATTAATTCAGTGGCCCAACGGGGCTTGAACTCAGGACCTCTTGGATCCCAAGCCACTGCCCTAACCACTGCGCCAAGACCAGGCACCAAGCGCCATATATATATATATATATATATATATATATATATATATATATATATATATATATATATATATATATATATATATATATATATACATCTTCTTCTTTTGGCTGCTCCCGTTAGGGGTCGCCACAGCGGATCAACCGTCTCCATTTCGCTCAATCCTCCACATCTTCCATTGACACTCCAACCACCCGCATGTCCGCCCTCACCGTATCCATGAACCTCTTCTTTGGCCTTCCTCTTCTCCTCCTGCCTGGCGGCTCCATCTTCAACATCCTTCTCCCGATATACTCCGCTTCCCTCCTGTGCACATGTCCAAACCATCTCAATGTCGCCTCTCTCACTTTGTCTCCAAACCGTCCTACCTGCGCTGTCCCTCTAATATACTCATTTCTTATCCTGTCCATCCTCGTCACTCCCAACGAGAATCGCAGCATCTTTAACTCTGCCACCTCCAGCTCCGCTTCCTGTCTTTTTGTTAGTGCCACCGCCTCCAAACCATACAACATATCTGGTCTCACTACCGTCTTATATACTTTCCCCTTTACTCTTGCAGCTACCCTTCTGTCACAAATCACTCCTGCAACTCTTCTCCAACCACTCCATCCTGCCTGCACTCTCTTTTTCACTGCTCTCCCACACTCTCCATTACTTTGGACAGTTGATCCCAAGTATTTAAACCCATCCAACTTCCCCACCTCAACTCCTTGCAACCGCACCATACCACCACCCTCCCTCTCATTTATCTCATATATATATATATATATATATATATATATATATATATATATATATATATATATATATATATAGTTGCGGCCGGGGGTCAGGTGAGAAGACCACTGTGGGGGGGGGGGGGAGGAGGGAAGCTATCTCGGGTTCCCACCAGACTCCCCGGAATCGCAGGCTGTCGCACATGGATAACTCCGTGAGGTGGCGGCTGGCTAACTGGCCGTGAACGCCAATAACTCAACCACGTGACTTAGGGTCTACCGTCTAATATCGGTTACCTAAAAATAATCACATAACCTAATTACTGGGGGACACACCCTCGGTGCACCCTGTCCTAACCGGGTCACCTTAATGGATCAGATGCAGCCGAGCGACACTGCCAAGGAACGCACTGGCTCAAAGAATGGATCGTTCGGAATAAAGTCCTGGTTAAGCTAGGATACGAACCATGCTGGATCAATGAAAGAAAAGACAAAAATGAGCTGGGAACATTTCTTCATAAGCATTTATTAGAGGCAGGTGAGGAAAAATATGCGTCAGTGAATAGATTTATTGTTGTGTGTAAGCAGGGACAGAAAAAAAAATGTGTGGTACGACAACAAAACAAGCAACTTACTAAAGCAGACACAGAGGAGACTTATTCCGATATAATTTTTTTCTGCACTCTTAAGTTAAGCGAGGACAGGCGCCATGGCACACACACACACACACACACACACACACACACACACACACACACACACACACACACACACACACACGAAGAGGAGTTAATCTCAAGAAAGCAGAGGAGATGAGGCTAATGGTCTCGTAATACTTTGCTTGCACGGTTGACCAACCGTGCTACTCAGAATGTTTTGGGGGACGCTCCGCCGAGCGAACCCAGTTAGAGAGTTGGCACGTTGTCTCCTGCATGATTACGATATTGGCGCAGTGCGTGAACCGATCCAGAGAAAGGGCGAGACCGTCAGGCATGAGGAAGGGACTTTAGGTGGAGCCAGGTGAGTGGGTGGAGCCAGTGGTGAGGGAGTGGAGATTCTGGAGAAGGTGGAGATTGTGAGCAAGTGGGTGGAATGGCAGACAGGACTTGCGAAGCAGCAGGCATTTGCAGAGATCGATCCAAGGCCAGGCAAAGATGATGAGGACGGCCACGATGACGACGACTACGACTTCTACTGGACGGCCTCACAATCCGTCCTTTGTAGGTCCAGCGGTGCAGGGCAGAGCGCCACCCCGAAGGGATGCATTGTCACCAAAATCGGGCGCTCCCATTGGGCACCGGCCACAGCACGGCCCGGCTGTTATGGCCGGAAGCAGCCTTATTTTACATCCGGCGAGACATAACGGGGCTGCGGAATTGTGTCGCTCCGAACCCCGTGGTACGAATCGACTTGCACCGAACTCCCGAGCCGTGCTCCAGCGACTGGCCGAGCGCCGCATCGGCCCCACATGCCCACTCGGGCACCCCCCGGCATGCTGCGTTTGGCGCTGATCAATGCGCTTGCTTCGTCTGGACGCCATGCTGTCCGAGCGATCCAGGCCATACAGCATGCCTCTGCTTGGTGGCGGCTGCATCGACACAGAGGTGCGGGAGGATGTCTGCCGTCTACGGGAGACATTGGTGGCCACGGTGGCATGCGAAAATCGACGGAAAGATGCAATTGTGAACCACCGTGCAGACCCAAACAAAGAGGTGCACTATTCGTGCCCCATACTGTGCGATGGATTGACGAAAATTATTGGATATAATTAGGGTTGAAAAGAGCGTGCTGCTTGCATCCTGTACGGCGTTGGGATTTAACGTATGGTTCTACTGTTCCCTTCGACACCGTATCTTGCAGCGGAGGAGTTTTAGGTGTAGGTTATGCTTCCTTTGGTCTCCGCAAGGACTCATTTTTACAATGGAGGATGTTGCTGTGGTTTCCAGAAGCGGCCGTCTGGGTACAGTGCCTGTTTGGATTTATATCAGGAATAAGAGGAAAAGAGTTGGAATGAAGATAGAGATATAATCAGGCCTAACTCTGAGATCCACCAACGCACTTCCTCCCATTTGACCCATTAGACATGAGGGAAATGTCTAACTGCACGTATATTCATGAAATAACTGTCTGCGGTCCACAGCATGATTGATGCCATTGCCTTCGAAGCATGCGTTTTTCAGAACGGCAACAATATATACAAACACACAATATATATATATATATATATATATATATATATATATATATATATATATATATATATATATACACATTTAAAAAAATATTTATATATATGTTTGTTGTTTTTTTTATACACGCATTTGAAATATATATATATATATATATATATATATATATATATATATATATATATATATATATATATATATATATATATATATATATATATATATATATATATATATATATATATATATATATATATATATATATATATATATATATATATATATATATATATATATATATATATATATATATATACACCCATTTTAAAAATATTTATATATGTTTCTTGTTTTTTTATCCACACATTTAAAATATATATATATATATATATATATATATATATATATGTATATATATGTATATATATATATATATATATATATATATATATACATACACACACACACACTGTGTGTGTGTGTGTGTGTGTGTGTGTGTGTGTGTGTGTGTGTACATCGTAAGCCTTTTGAGGCAAACATACTGAAGATGTCCATTTTAATAAACTCAAGAGAGACAAGGTTGGAAAAAGGATAATTTAAGAAACACAATAGACAAAAGTCAAATGCAGTCGGCATGACGGGGTCAGATTGCACTCATTGGTCGAGTTGGGCAGAGGTTATCATGGACGATCAGAAGCCTGGTCTATGATGAGTAGAACTCCCTCGAGATCCCTGGCTGTCCCTAGCTCTGAGATCCCACCTCTACTTCGACACAACCACATGTTCATGATTTGAAGAGGATAACCTGTATGTGCCAATGTTTTGTGTAAATCAACCACAATATGACATAATATCCCAGAAACCTTAATGTTTGGGTCACATATAATGTTGATTCATTTGAGTGACCTTGGTGACATTACTCGTGTTCTTCATTTTACATTTACCTGCAGAAGCCTCAAGGAACAATTGATCTCATCATCCAACTGACTGTTTGACCAGTAGTTGATGTTATCTAGTTATTTATTAACTACTGGTGACCTTTCTGATCAGAACTCTCCAAACATCCCGATCCTGCACTGCTTCCCAAAGCACGATGCAGAGACAGCTTGGTTTCAGCCATGACCCATCCTTACAGTGCATTTCAAGGTCTGACTCGTCCTCTTCTTCCCTGAATCCCTCCCAGCATGGTTGACTTCTCCAGACTTCTGTTTTCTCCACGCGTGATGTGTTTCTGTTTTAGCATCTGTGCTTCCAATAATTCTAACACATTGCAACTGGAAATCACAGAGCATTCACCAGTCTCCTCTTGGTTTGTTTTGTCACATCTTTGTCTTTCCAGATCTTTGCTGATCCTGACATTGCTGTTCTCCCCAAAACTAACCACCGATGAATTTCATCAACCTTAGAACGCAGGAAGATGAAACTTTCCACTATTTACACCTGACCGTCTCCCAATCTGAACACGCTGATCGTTTTGGTAAACAACATTTTAATCATTTTTTTAAGGTTTTAATGAAGACAAGCTTTTTTACTTTCATTCTTCACTATCTGCAGCAGTTTCATCAAAACCTCTTTACTTTCTGCTAACAGAGTGGTATTGTTAGCATACCTTAGGTTGTTCATTCATCTTCCTCCAATCCTAACTCCAGCCTCCATGCCATCCAAGTTTGGTTTCCTCATGATGTACCAACTATACAGATTGAACAAGTAAGGGGAGAGAGAGAGAATGCATCCCTGTCTAACCCCCTTCCAATACCAAACCATTCTGTCTCTCCACACTCTATTGTTACTGTAGCTTCTTGTTTAGTGTTCAGGCTCCTTAGCAGAAATAACAGATGCTCCGACATCCCCATTTCTCTCAGCATAATCTCCAGCAATCTATGATGAACACAATCAAAAGCTTTGATGCATATATACAAAAAGCATGTCCGTCCATGAAGCGTGAAGCCATGAAACCGTGTGACAATGTGTCTACGATTAATTACAAGCTGTTTGAACGTCAGATGCACCTTGACTTCACAAACGTACGTCTATAAATTATGTACTATTAGACAACTGAGTACTATTAGATAACGAACGTCCTTTAGATAACTGAGATCCTTTCAACCGTGAAGACCCAAAGACTCTTAAGACCAAAAATATCCCAAAAGACCCAGAAGACCTCGAAGACCCAAAAGAGCCCGAAAAAACAAATGACCTCGACAACACAAAAGTCACCGAGGACCCAAAAGACGCAGCTGACTCAAAAGACCCAGATTATCCAAAATACCCCAAAGACCGAGATGACCCAAAAGACCCTGAAGACCCAAAATACCCCAAGTACCCAAAAGACCGAGATGACCCAAAAGACCCCGAGGACCCAAAAGACCCTTTAAGACCCCTTTTACCTCAAAGCCCCTTTCAACACTTTAGACACCTAAATCTAAGACACTTTAGACACCTAAAGACACCCAAAGATATCTAAACACGATATCTTTAGATCCCTTCGCCCTCGAGACCTTTTACACCCGTTTAATCCCAACAACCTTTCGACTTTTACACTCCTAAGTCCCTTTAGACCCCTTACACCATTACACTATTTTGACCCCTTTCAGCCTTCAGACAAATTAGACAGCTTTGACCCTTAACTATTTCGAGCTTTAGACCACTTGGACCTTTTTATATCACAAATAAATACAATATCACCAATATTACAAATACATTTCTCCAAAAAAAATGTTTGTATTGTGATTGGTGTAAAATGTAAATCATGAACACAGCAAATCTGTAACGACTCTGTAATGATGTGACTTATGTTACAGATTTACATGATTTACGTTATGTGATTTATGTCATTCTTTTTCCATCATCCACCTCAGATTTGCGATATATATATTTTTTGTATACCTTGTCGAGGTTCGTATGAGAACTCAAACACAATGCACAGCAAGGGGGGCATGAGACAAGAGGGGTGGGAGTGGGAAGGACAAAACAGTGGGGAACAGAGACATTAGGAGATCTGTGGAAGGGAGAGGGATCGGGCACAGAACATGGGGAATACAAGATGGACATTACAGGGACTTTCAGGAAGGAAAGCAGGGAATTTGAAAGATGTGGGCTTCACGTGGATTAACTGGGATAGAAAACATCAAGGATTTGGATGGGGGATGATAAGAGGTGGTGGTGAACAGCTGTTTTGAAGGCCTGGACGGAAGAATGGGATTGAATAGAGTGAGGGAGTTTATTCCAAAGGTGGGAAAAAAGAGGAATGAAAGAGTGAACGTGAGCAGTGTAAATCATGAACACAGCAAATCTGTAACGATATCTAGTACCTTTGATTGATATCTATTACCTCTTTCTCTTCTGAAACCTGCTTCGTCAACACAGACATTTTTCGTTTAATGAAGTCTTCTATTGTATTGAATGATCGTTCCTAATATCTTGCCAGCAGGTGAAATCAAGGTAATGATTCGGTTATTTGAACATTCTCTCTCATTCCCTTTCTTTGACAATGGTATGTAGACTGACTGATTCCACCTTTTGGACATACAGTCGTGCTACAGATCTGTATACAAGACCCTGAGAACCCAAAAGCCCCATAGTGGGGTTCAACAATCCGTGACCATGTGACTAAACAGCTCATTATAATATAACCATGGCGGAGGCTGACATGGATGAGAGGTGTCAAATTAATCTTTAATATCGCATTAAAGGTGTGTTTCCCAATTGGCCCATTGATGGAGTTTGTCGCAGCTTGTGACCACAGTGCGGTCACTCTTGTTTTACTCTGTCTGCTTGTCTGGTAGTCCAACAAAATTGAAAATCAAACTAAACAGGAAACTTACTGTTTTTAAGGACATCATTAAGGACACAAACAACAGACATGAATAACTAACTTAACATATTAAATAAGGTGCTATAAAAGATACTGCAGCAATGATGAGAAATTAAAATAAAATTCTACAACCTTTTAAAGTCTTTATTTTATTTCAATTGAATTATATACTTGAACACTGCAGAACACAAATCACCTTATTGACGCTTTTATAAAAACCTTTCTTCGATCAGTACTTGATGTAAAATGTTGTAATATTTTATCCATCTCGACCAATCAAATTTGCTGCTCGTAGACCCCACGCATGTTCTTTTTTTCTCAAGACTGTACAGGGTAAGGTGTTCTATGAACTCTCTGGACTGCGCGGGGAAAGGTGTTCTATGAACTCTCGAGACTGCGTAGGGTAAGGTGTTCTATGAACTCTCTGGACTGCGTGGGGTAAGGTGTTCTATGAACTCTCCAGACTGCGTGGGGTAAGGTGTTCTATGAACTCTCCAGACTGTATGGGGTAAGGTGTTCTATGAACTCTCTAGACTGCGTGGGGTAAGGTGTTCTATGAACTCTCCAGACTGCGTGGGGTAAGGTGTTCTATGAACTCTCCAGACTGCATGGGGTAAGGTGTTCTATGAACTCTCCAGACTGCTTGGGGTAAGGTGTTCTATGAACTCTCCAGACTGCGTGGGGTAAGGTGTTCTATGAACTCTCCAGACTGCGTGGGGTAAGGTGTTCTATGAACTCTCCAGACTGCTTGGGGTAAGGTGTTCTATGAACTCTCCAGACTGCGTGGGGTAAGGTGTTCTATATACTCTCTAGACTGCGTGGGGTAAGGTGTTCTATGAACTCTCCAGACTGCTTGGGGTAAAGTGTTCTATGAACTCTCCAGACTGCACTGGGTAAGGTGTTCTATGAATTCTCTAGACTGCGTGGGGTAAGGTGTTCTATGAACTCTCTAGACTGCGCGGGGTAAGGTGTTCTATGAACTCTCTAGACTGTACAGGGTAAGGTGTTCTTTGAACTCTTTCGACTGCGTGGGATAAGGTGTTCTATGAACTCTCCAGACTGTATGGGGTAAGGTGTTCTATGAACTCTCTAGATTGCGTGGGGTAAGGTGTTCTATGAATTCTCTAGACTGCGTGGGGTAAGGTGTTCTATGAACTCTCCAGACTGCGTGGGGTAAGGTGTTCTATGAACTCTCCAGACTGTACAGGGTAAGGTGTTCTATGAACTCTCCAGACTGCTTGGGGTAAAGTGTTCTATGAACTCTCCAGACTGCACTGGGTAAGGTGTTCTATGAATTCTCTAGACTGCGTGGGGTAAGGTGTTCTCTGAACTCTTTCGACTGCGTGGGGTAAGGTGTTCTATGAACTCTCAAGACTGTACAGGGTAAGGTGTTCTATGAACTCTCCAGACTGCGTGGGGTAAGGTGTTCTATGAATTCTCTAGACTGCTTGGGGTAAGGTGTTCTATGAACTCTCTAGACTGTACAGGGTAAGGTGTTCTATGAATTCTCTAGACTGCATGGGGTAAGGTGTTCTATGAATTCACTGGACTGCGTGGGGTAAGGTGTTCTATTAACTCTCCAGACTGCACTGGGTAAGGTGTTCTATGAATTCTCTAGACTGCGTGGGGTAAGGTGTTCTATAAACTCTAGACTGCATGGCGTAAGGTGTTCTATGAACTCTCCAGATTGCACAGGGTAAGGTGTTCTATGAACTCTCCAGACTGCTTGGGGTAAGGTGTTCTATGAACTCTCCAGACTGCGTGGGGTAAGGTGTTCTATGAACTCTCTAGACTGTACAGGGTAAGGTGTTCTCTGAACTCTTTCGACTGCGTGGGATAAGGTGTTCTATGAACTCTCCAGACTGTATGGGGTAAGGTGTTCTATGAACTCTCTAGATTGCGTGGGGTAAGGTGTTCTATGAATTCTCTAGACTGCGTGGGGTAAGGTGTTCTATGAACTCTCCAGACTGCGTGGGGTAAGGTGTTCTATGAACTCTCCAGACTGTACAGGGTAAGGTGTTCTATGAACTCTCCAGACTGCTTGGGGTAAAGTGTTCTATGAACTCTCCAGACTGCACTGGGTAAGGTGTTCTATGAATTCTCTAGACTGCGTGGGGTAAGGTGTTCTCTGAACTCTTTCGACTGCGTGGGGTAAGGTGTTCTATGAACTCTCAAGACTGTACAGGGTAAGGTGTTCTATGAACTCTCCAGACTGCGTGGGGTAAGGTGTTCTATGAATTCTCTAGACTGCTTGGGGTAAGGTGTTCTATGAACTCTCTAGACTGTACAGGGTAAGGTGTTCTATGAATTCTCTAGACTGCATGGGGTAAGGTGTTCTATGAACTCTCTAGATTGCGTGGGGTAAGGTGTTCTATGAATTCTCTAGACTGCGTGGGGTAAGGTGTTCTATGAACTCTCCAGACTGCACTGGGTAAGGTGTTCTATGAATTCTCCAGACTGCGTGGGGTAAGGTGTTCTATGAACTCTCCAGATTGCACAGGGTAAGGTGTTCTATGAACTCTCCAGACTGCTTGGGGTAAGGTGTTCTATGAACTCTCCAGACTGCGTGGGGTAAGGTGTTCTATGAACTCTCCTGACTGCGTGGGGTAAGGTGTTCTATGAATTCTCTAGACTGCGTGGGGTAAGGTGTTCTATGAACTCTCCAGACTGCACTGGGTAAGGTGTTTCATGAACTCTCTAGACTGCACGGGGTAAGGTGTTCTATGAATGCTCTAGACTGCGTGGGGTAAGGTGTTCGATGAACTCTCTAGACTGCATGGGGTAAGGTGTTCTCTTAACTCTCAAGAGTCTAGACTGTGCGGGATAAGGTGTTCTATGAACCCTCTAGAAAAAAGGAATTGTCTTTCCCTGATTATCGTTGAAATCAGCATTTAGCCGCTTAATGTCCTCTCTTGATGTGCCTTTGGTTTTCATCTTTCTTCTTCTGCCTGCAATATTCATTGCCTCTTCTGACAGCCATTTAGCCTTATTCTTTATGCTTGATTTTTGAATATTGTTTTTGGCCTCTTCTTTTACAATGTCTTCAACCTCTTGCCACAATACGTCGAGCATTATATCAACCAACTCCAGCTCTGCAAAACTTTTATTTTTATTTTTTACCTTCCTTTCTTCCTTCCATATAAGTGCTGCTTCATCAGGATGAAGATCACTGCACTGTGGTTGTGCACAAGTATGGAACAGCTCTTAGCAACCAAATTGTGCAAATATATACATGTGTGAGTAAAAATATAGGCCAGATGTAATCTTATATCGCTAGCCCCTGCAACACGGTTTTGAAAGCGTCAAGGGAGGATGAAGTGGCAGGGTCCTTCTCCAGGTGGTTCCAATCCGTGCAGGTGCAGGGAAAAAGGATGAGGCATATACCTGAGTACTGCTGCTCGGTATCATGAAGCAGGATCCATGTCCTCTGGTACATGAGGATGCTTCAGTGAGGTATGCACTCCACCTAATGTCCACCAGGTCATAGCGAATGCGGTACATCAAGGCAAGATGGCTTTGGATTTGTCTACGCTCCAAGGTGGGCCGTTGTAGTTCTTCAAGCATGGCTGTGACACTGCTGGTATGACTGTAGTTACTAGTGGTGTTCCGAGCACTTCTACGCTGGATCATCTCGAGCTTGTTGATGTTACACCGAGTGTGAGGACCCCATGCTGTTGCAGCATATTCCACGATTGGTCAGACGTAAGTTGTGAAAGAAGATCTTCTTAATTCTAGGGTTACGTCGGCTCAATTTTCGACTCAGGAAAGCATTGGCGGAGTTAGCTTTCTTGACATTTGCATCCACGTTGGTGTTGAAATTCAGCTTTGAATCGATGTGGCCATCAAGGTATTTGGCTGAGTTAACCTCTTCAAGAGTGTGGTCATTAACATGAAAAGATTGGAGGATGGGCTTCCACTTGTAGGTGATTCGAATGACCTGGCATTTAGATGGCTGAAACTCCATCAACCACTTCCTCTCCCTTCATTATCTTGCCAAAGCAAGATATGTTACTCGATCGGTTTGTTATCTTGCCAAAACGAAGTCTTTGCAAGATATGTTAGTCAGCTTGTATGTTTTTTTTTGTTTGTTTGTCTGTAATCACGTATAAAAAATTCTGCAGAGCACAGTTATCATTGGAAATTTTTGTAACTTCGCATATCAGAGGCCTATAGAGGTCCCTTTGAGCGCATAAAATTTTGAAGGTCAAGGTCAAAGGTCAAGGTCACTTTGTCGCAAATCAGGGGAGTCGACGAAACCCTTATTTTTTGAGTAATTTTGATCGGATCGTCTTCAAACTTCATGGGCATATAGTTCATGGTCTGGCGCTCAGCTGTTTAATTTTTGGTGGTGATTGGCCTTGACCTTCATAGTTAGCGCCTTAGGTCAAACATATTTGACCCCAAGGTCAAATTTTCAAGTTTTAGGAACCATATCATGTAGTACCTCAAATTGAACACCTCGATGAGTGCTTTCTAGATATGTCAAGCTTGAGACATTATGACGTCATTTGGTGACGTTATGAGGCAAACGCATATTTTTCATGGTTACTCTGTAGAACGATTCTCATCGGAATCTCTCGTAGGCAGTTATTCCTCAAGGAGTCGCTCCTGGTGGATAGCAGCTCTGTTCACCTCAGTGTGACCTTAAATAAGTCACACGTGGTCACCTTTTGGCAAGATACGGGTCACCCTGCGGGTGACATTGGTTTATTTGTTTTTTTGTTTATATATTTATATATTTGTTTGTTACAATTGATTTTCAACTTTCAACTTGCTCTCTAAGTCACAGTTCTAAAGCAATGGCTCTCAAACTTGACATGTATACTCGTGAGCGCAATAACTTTCGACGCCCAAAATTTCGAAGGTCAAGGTCAAAGGTCAAGGTCACCAGAAGGTCAAACATCAAAATCAACGAAACCCTTAGCTTTTGAGTAAATTTTATCGGATCATCTCCAAACTTGGTGGATATATAGCATATCGATAGGCGCTTCGCTGATTAGTTTTTGGTGGCGATCGGCCTTGACCTTCATGGTTTGCGCCTAAAGTCGAAGTTGACCTTCATGAAGGTCATTTTTAAATCTTTGACTAACAATATCGAGTAGTACCTCAAATTGAAGCCCGAGAAGAGTGTTTCTCAGATATATAAAAATTTCGTCGTTATGACGTCATTTGATGACGTCATGACGAAAAAACTGATTTTTCATAAAAAATGAAACTCTCAAATCAAGGTCTTATGGCAAGATAACCTTTGGCCTAAGGCCAAGGTACGCTTTTTATTGTATTTTGTTTCGATAGTATGTTTTCAAGGTCATATTTGGTCAGAGTTTTTGATTGTTTTTTTCACATTTCCTTGTTTAACTCATGGCTTTGCCACAAGGAGTTCATGATTTGTATCACAATCTCTACCTGGCTGTGTGTTAGCAGATGACACTGCACTTCTCAATCTTCTATTGATTTGAATGTAGTCGATCTAATTTCTACGTTGCCCATCAGGTGAAGTCCAAGTGTGCAGTTCTGAGAAAAGACTGTGTGTGTGTGTGTGTGTGTGTGTGTGTGTGTGTGTGTGTGTGTGTGTGTGTGTGTGTGTGTGTGTGTGTGTGTGTGTGTGTGTGCGTGTGCGTGTTCAATATAACTTGTCTTTTCTCAGAATAACCATTATTAAAGGAAAGATGTACAGATGGTTTCACATGATCATTTCTTGTGACCATCCCCACCTTGTTTACATACTTTTTGGAGGAACATCCCAACATCCTTTTACATTTATAAAAAATGGTTTTATTACTTGTTTATATCGATAATTCTCCACACAGAACTCCAGCATTTCTTCCCCTGGCTCATTTTGTATACCAAGTTAATGCTTTCCTGCAATCCCTGGTGCTCTTGCTTCTCCAATTTTTGCATTCCAGTCTCCAATAATAATAATAATAATAATAATAATAATAATAATAATAATAATAAACTCCTTTTGGCACCTGTTCTACCAGTTCCTGCAAATTTCCAGAAAACTCATCCACATTTTTTCATCTACTGCAGAAGTTAGAGTGATTGTGATGTTCACTGGATGTCCTTTTAACCTCACTTATATTAACCTATCATTGACTGGGTTGTATCCCAGTGTTGACCGTGCCATCTTCTTATTGCAAATCACTGCCACTCCATTTATTTTACAGATTTCCCGACCAGAAAAAGAACACTTTGTAATCGTCAAATTGAAACTGCCCCAAACCAGTCCATCTAAGTTCACTTTTCCTCAAAATTTCAATTATTGTCCTCTCCATATCTCTCTTTATTACATCTAACTTTTCCTGATTCATTGCTGTGAAAGGCCATTAAACTTTTGTTGAAGACATTCACTTGAATTAAATGAAATACAAGTTAAGTTGATACTTGTGGTTAAGTGATCAACTGTGATGAAATCCAACAAATAGCTAGCTTGCTTATGAAGTGATGGTTAATTTAATATACTGGGAATTCCCCCTCTCTACGACAGTGAAATGTGGTGTCAATGTCCCAACCTTCAGGCAGGGATCAGTGGTTTAACCACTTGCACTGTTCCACATGTACAGGGTGGCCTGAAAGTCGCTTTACCCCTTCTCAAGAAAGTGTTCATTCTTAAACTCTTAATATATGGGTTTTATTGTGCAGAAATTACAACAATTAATCAGTCATTGTATCTGTATGTGCTCCATCATTCTCCTGAGTCAGTGTGGCCACGTACCACGGCAGGTATGGCGGAGGGGAAGGTAAAGATGGAGGTAGGTGTGAAAAATTGAGTACGGGTAAAGCGACTTTCAGGCTACCCTGTACAGGCGAAAATTGCAAGTCATCTCCCCCACCGTCATGGGGAGGGGGAGGGAGTGTTATACCCATTACATGATGCTGGCCACCCCAAGTACATTTGGCAAAATTTGATTGAGATCAGCCAAGCTGTTTTTGATTCTATGAGGTTCACACATACATACATACATACATACATTGAAAAACATGAAAAAGAATATTTGGTAATGCGTAATTATTGTTGTTGCTGCTGTCATCGTGGTTGTTGTTTGTGTGCTCCTTCCATGTGCTTTTATATATTTTTCTATTGTTTCGAGAAGTATTACTATATGTACTTTTGTGTGCTCCTACATGTCATGTTTAAAGGGTTATATTACTGCTCTCGTATAATAATAAATATTACCGTTGGAGCCACTACATTAAGCTCCCATTCCCATCTTCTACTTGAATCAAGATGCGCTTTAAAAACAGGTACCTTTATGATTAAACAGACACAAAATTTTTGTTCCGAGTAAATCGATTATTAGCTTTCCACCAAGGAAATGGATTACTAGCTTTCCAACGGGACAGTTTTTATTATTCTGAGACAGCAGAATCGCTACATGAACGCTCAAGGTCCTGCTTCTTCTTTGCATTGCCGATGAATGGACGGATGCATCTCCTTTTTAGGTCATCTCTTCGCGCATGACCTAATAATATGGGTGTCGATGTCCTTCGATCCTTCCGTCCGTCCGTCCGTTCACAATGAAGTTGAAGCGGGAGATCTGGTCATTGGTGATCCTGATAGAGGTCGATGAGACGTACGCGATGGTATGACTTTCAAGGTCACCGTAGGTCAAGGTCACAAGGCCTTTGAAGTTGCGAAAATGACTATTTTCAAATTCTATCTCCTCCGCCATTTCTCAAGCGACCTTGAATTTGATTGTGGCATATGAATCTATGGGACAATATCTAAATTTGCTCAGGCCGAATTTTCGATATTCGCTTTCGTTTTCATGTCACGTGACTTCAAAGTTGGCAAAAAATGCGAAAATGATGATTTTCAAAATCTATCTCCTCCTACATTTCTCAAGCAATCTTGAATTTGATTGTGGCATATGAATCTATGGGACAATATCTAAATTTAGTCAGGACGGATTTTCGAATTTCGCTTTCGTTTTCGCGTCACGTGACTTCAAAGTTTGCAAAAACTGCCCTACCTTCAGGAGGCTATATATTCTCTACTGGGCATGGTAAAAGTTAGTGAATGGTGTCATTGCATAGCAGCTGACCTTGTATATTATTAGGTCATCTCTTCGAGCATGACTTAATAATATGGGTGTAGATGTCCTTCGATCCGTCCGTCCGTCCGTTGCGAAAATGACGAATTTCAAATTCTATCTCCTCCGCCATTTCTCAAGCGAGCTTGAATTTGATTGTGGCATATGAATCTATGGGACAATATCTAAATTTTGTCAGGCCGGATTTTCGATATTCACTTTCGCTTTCGTGTCACGTGACTTTAAAGTTGGCAAAAAATGCGAAAATGACGATTTTCATGTGAAAATGACAATTTTCAAAATCTATCTCCTACATTTCTCAAGCGATCTTGAATTTGATTGTGGCACATGAATCTATGGGACAATATCTAAATTTGGTCAGGCCGGATTTTCGATCTTTGCTTTCATGTCACGTGACTTCAAAGTTGGCAAAAAATGCGAAAATTACGATTTTCATTCAAAAATGACGATTTTCAAAATCTATCTCCTCCTAAATTTCTCAAGCAATCGTGAATTTGATTGTGGCATATAAATCTATGGGACAATATCTAAATTTTGTCAGGACGGATTTTCGATATTTGCGTCACGTGACTTCAAAGTTTGCAAAAACTGCCCTACCTTCAGGAGGCTATATATTTTCTCGCAGAGATGACCGTCACTCCTGCATGGGGTAATTTTTGTAAAAGTAACACCTGTTCCCTCCAGGAGCTAAAAAAAGACACGATCTCAATACCCACTCCCTCCGGCAGGGGTCAATGGTTGAACCCATTGTGCACTATTCGCCATGTGCAGGTGAAAATCGCTAGTCATCTCCCCACTCTCATGAAGAGGGGGGGGTAGATTATTTGTGCTCCTGACCTCACCCTCGGTATCCCAAATATGTTTGCAGAATTTTATGGAGATTGGCACAGCGGTTTTCGATTCTATAATTGTCAGACATGTGTACATACAGAGAATTGTGTTATTTTACATACCGTTGTAGGATACATATGACAGCTGTTCCAAACACCACCATAAGCTTCTCTCTGTACATTCAGACAAAGGTACACCAAACATTTTCTCACTCAATTATAAATCGTAGACCTAATTTGAGATGTTAAAGATGTCAGGATATATTTTGCGTAAAAAGAGATTGAGGCCCAAATTTCTCATATTACACAATAGGGAAATAATTCTTATGTTTCCGCATAAGGAAAACATCAGACCCATATTAAAATTTACATATGATTCACTGCACATTATGGTAATGAAAACGAGCCAAGGACTTCCATGTTAAAGATCACCTTATATGAGGAGGAGACCTCAATGTTTGGCCAAGTAATTGAAGATGTCATCCACTGAGCGGTGTGGGTTCGATTTCCATGACTCGTCATTCTTGCCAATCAGCAGCATGGTGAGTATGCAAAACAACACTCACAATCGAATTGGGGGAAAGCCTTCTTTCTGCACTGATGTGGGCTGGTTTAAGTTGTTGTTGTTGTTGTTGTTGTTGTTTGTTGATTAGTTCTGGTCAGTTCGGCTCAAACAGGTTTGCGGCATGGAGATAGCTGATCGATCTCCCAGGGGCGAGGCAGAGATCCCTTGGATCTAAAATGCTGTGCTCTTTGTGGAGCCAAGACCGCACATTCTTCCATAATGTGTTTGATTGTGTATGGGGCGGCCTG
The DNA here is from genome assembly GCF_056783735.1 of Eptatretus burgeri. NCBI lineage: Eukaryota > Metazoa > Chordata > Myxini > Myxiniformes > Myxinidae > Eptatretus > Eptatretus burgeri. The sequence goes on from NC_140965.1 coordinate 30,690,619, forward strand.
GCAGAGGTTGCAGATGTCGTCAGTGGTGTCGTCGAGTCTGTTTGTACGGTTTAAGGTTTAAGTATGGGGAAAAGGTTTAGAATAAACGAGGCTTTTATGAGTGATGCACTGGCTATGTACACGTCTTAAAGAATCCCAACATGAAGGGCTGCTGAATCTTCATGATTCCATGATCCACCTCAGATTTGCAATTTGATCTCTTGTACCTCTTCCTCTTCTGAAACCTGCTTGCTCAACACAGGCAATGGGAATTGTTTGAGAATACTTTGAAAATAAATGTATTGTTTTTGTAATGCACAAACAAAACAAGTTATGAGTATAAACAAAGGTTGAAGTCAAACTTAAAGCACTCTTATACTTACATAGTGCAAGGATATTTAACTGCTGTTTGCATTACTCGTGAGGCACAGGGCCGCAAGGTTTGCTGCTGAACCAATGTCCCATTAGATTAGGACAGGAAATTGGAAAGTACTCAGGATTCCATTGAACTCTTAGTTATAAGTCATGAATGAGAAAAGTTGTATATAAACACACAAGCATGTGATTCTCGGGAACAAAGATTCAATAGAAGTCACAATGTTATGACGTCCGATTTTGAGTCGTGCACCGAGCGAATTACTTTCAGCCGCGGTGTAAACAGTTTCGCTGCATCGGTTTCGCTCCGTATTGTATTCTACCTCAAGTCTCGCTCCACCGCCAAACATGAGTCAAAAACGCCCAACAAGTGACAAGAGGCTGATGCCATCAACTGTTACAAAGACCTTTATCAACAGAAGAAAAGATAGTCAGTCCAACAGTCTTTGGATAAAATGAATCAAGGTCAAACCGCAGCAGGAAGTGAAGAAGCCACAAGAGTTTACACATCCAGTTTCACCTAACTAGCCTTTATACATGGGTTCCTGTGGGGAAAAGTGGATTCGCTTTAAGTAGCCCTTTCCAAAAATGCAACAAAATTAAATATATACATATATACAAGGATAGCCAGAAGATATTTGGTGATGCAGTCCAGTGACAACTGATGTCACGGTACAACGATACCTCTTCATGGAAACCAAATTGATGGTTTGGGAATACCTTCACAGGGAATTTGAGCCAAATTCCAATGTTTTGCAGTGTTAACAATAGCAGCAACAACTAGAGCTCCATTGCCAGGGCCAGATTGATCACCAATATGGCGACGTACACAAACCACATGTGATCGTATGACATACTTGCACAAAGTTTATGTTCGACAAACTCATCTATTAGCCGTAGAAACTTTGTAGAAAAAAAAAACAGGCGTGAATTTCCCAAGCTTTAGCCATAAAACATGACTTCATCAAGGCCTCTTCGCTACACCCACAGGCCTAAAGTAGAATATGTCCTTAATGATTGTCATGCAGCTGTCTCACCATGGCCTTTCCTAGGGTTTCTTTCATCAAGCTTTCCCAAATAAATCACAATAGATTTTCCACGCTGCATGGCTTCCCTGTTTGTTTTTTTTTTGCATTTTGTCGAGATTTTCTTTTTCCCCTTTCATTGTAACAAACGCACAGTAACCAAAGAGGACTCGTAATGAATGCACACTGTGGCCTGCCCAATCAAAAATACTCTCCGATCAGATGCGCATCATCTCACAAATGCAAAAAAAAGAAAGGTTTCACTCATTTGTTGCTAAACTCTCACAATATCTTACCTCTCGGGTGTTTTACGTAATCAAAAATGTTATGGCTCATGTAAGTTTATCCATCATGTGCACAAGAGGCAGACCTAGGATTTTTTTTGGGGGGGGGGAGGGGAAGGGGAATCCAAATCTCGTAAAGGGCATCAGAAAATGCATGGTTGGCATCGCAATCTCGTAACGATAATGATGGACGTTTAATTAGAGAAATACACGTTCAAATTTTTTAATGAGGTATCTTCTACTCATATACTTTATGCACTCCTAACATCAGCAGCCATTACAGCAAATAAAGTGTTGTGTTTCTGCACATGAAGTGCATAGATCTGCTCACCTTGACAGCATTCCCAACCTGTCCCAATTCGTACTGAGTTTGGTTGAAATCTCCGAAGTTCCACAGGCTCCGTGCATTGCTTTTCACCAATCGGTTTCTTTGAACAATGGCCTCGCCATCTTCTATGCCAACAGAGGTGAAGGCCCCAGCTGTCCCTTTGCTTCCATAAATATTTCATCCGGCACTGGCTTGTGCTCCATAGTAATGCCCTGTGGAGATGTCTCCTTTTAGCTTTTACTTTTTCATGTCCTGTCTGTGATTTAGAGTGAGATTGATCTACTATATGCATCACTTGTCATGGGGACAATATGGCCGCAGTCATTGTGTGGAATTGGAGTTTGGACGATTCTTCATTGAAACAAAAAGTATGAGTGAGTTCGGAAAAGGTTCAATGAAGAAGCAATGGACATCCTTTTAGAGTTTCGTTAAGAGTTTTAACTTGAGTCTTAGATACGGAGTTTACTATGAAATACAAGATAACTTGCGTAAAGGAGGAGGACGTTTAATCCATTATGTTTTTTATCAGTATATGTACAACTCAGCACTCCCAGGTACGTTAAGTGATGCTAATTATAATAGTTAACTACAGGAAGGAAATTTGGTCAGGTATCCAGTACACAATGGCCTACTCCTTTTCTTGAATGGTAGAATAGCAACTATAACATCCACATCCCAAATGCAGACGAGATGACAAATTTATGTCCCCATCCAAAGGGCAGCATGCTTGGAGATGCAGCATACCTGCTTGCACGACATCAGAATGGGAGCTCAATGTTAAGTGTGACCTCATCAGGGATCGAACCTTGAAGACACAATAGTTAGTGTGCCAACTCTGAGCTATCTTGTTGCCATTAACAAGGGTCAGATATAGTAAAAGGTAATAGGAAAACCGCAGTAGATAAATGCTTGTTGGCTGCCAGGGTTGCCTACAGGTATGTGCTCTTGCCTCTGAGCTCTCTTGCCAAGGTTTAATCCCAACCCAGCAACAAACTGTCAACCTGGTGTTTCACATGCACAGTGATGCACCAATGTGTGTGCCTTCCATCAGGAGCACACTAAGCGAGACGACCCAGCTGTCGGCACTTGTCGCTAGATGTTAAAAATCCCACGGTGTCCTTCGCACAGAGTGGGCAAGATATCACCGGCATCCTGAACAAATTGCTAATCCCTGCTCTGACTACCTCTGGGAAGGCAAGAGCAAACCACCCAGCATAACCCTTGCCGAAAGACTGCTTCGGCAGCACCGGCGCTCTGTCAATTGAGCGAGAGGTGGAGATAGGTATCGAACAGTTTGAATTTCAAGTTTGTAAGATATTTAGAATGCGATGCAAATTTCGACTTCACGAGCTGACATGCTGTACAAAAATTACAGCATTAAGCAGAAAATGCAATGAGTGAATATCCTAGTAATTATTGTGGCAGGAGCCATGTCTTACCTTTGTTAATCCCTGATTGGCTGTGAAACTCCTCGCTGTGATGTCACATGGATTTTTGGTCAAATGTTGGTGGAGACATGTCTGACGTTGTTTCACTTTCACTACTTGCTGTTAGGTGTGTATTAAAAAGCATATTGATGCAAGGAGGGGGTATAGTCCGGGAGCCAACCTGTGTACGAGGCTGTTTTAGGGTTGGACCTTACAGCCTCTGCTATAAAATTTTACACCCCCAGGATGTTTAGATATATGTTTGCAGTTCATGAAAACCAATGTTGGCAATTCATAAGCTCTTGCGAAAAATTTTGGCGGCCGTTTTTGTTTGAGGAAGATTTGAAAAATTTGATAAAACAGCAATTGTCAATAAAATTTCTAAAAAAATTAAAAAATCACATTCATGAAAAATAAATGTGAACTAAATGTAAGAATTCAATCAGTGCATTGTAAAATGACAAAAAAAATTGCCTTTGTGAAAGTAAACCTCGTAAAAGTACATAATTTTGTGAAAAATGCCTTAAAAATAACGTTTTTTGAAGATGGCCTTTAGAACTTTTCTTATCATAGGCAGATGCTGCATTAGAATACTAATTTCTCTTAATGTGATATGAACATGGTATCCATGGCTAATTAAAACAGCAAATTTGATTGAGTTCTATCAATTTTTAAAGAGAAAATTAACATTTTTGTCAACCAAAGTTACCCCTACCCCCAAAATCCTCTTACTCTATTGAACACAGTTCGGTTAAGGTTTGCTGGATCCAGGTTGGGTACTTCACAGTTCACTCTTCCAAAGGAAAATTCAATGGTGTTTGGAGTGACATGGCCCTGGAGCAGACATACAACAATGAAGGGAAGACATCTCTGTTCAAACGCATATCTCAGGCACCAGCTGCTCGAGATAAATATGTGAAGACAGCACCATTTCTCACAGCTGTATCAGAGAACATAAAGTCTATGGCTAATCTAGGCCAACAGGAATCTACTCATCATGGAGAAACACAGAAGCAGGCAACAGAAGAACATATGCATGTTGAGGAGATCAAGAAAGTGATATGCCAGCAGATGATAAACCCATTCCAGTGTAACAACCAAGTGGTTCTGCTCAATAGAGCAACTGGTGAGAAGGATGCTTCAAAAGACTTGGTCCATGCTCAAGCTAAGGGCATGGAAGCCATTATGAAAGCAGAAGAGGTGGTCTCTATTAAGATTGAACCACTGAAGCTGGTAACTTTCTCCTCACAGAAGAAATCAAAACCATCAAGGAAACAGAGTTTAATCAGGATCTATCAAGATGAGACTGCAGCTACACGTGTGCTGTGTTTCTATCGCGATGCCAACCCAGTCACAAGACAGATTGAATTTTCCCATGAGTGGACAGACTATCCATCATCCCTGTTTGAGGTTGATCCACGCTTAGCACAGGGGTTTGTAATGCGCAAAGGCAACAAGTCTGATTTCGTGGCAGTGCTAATTGCTGAAGCTGAGCAGGATGTTGTTTTACAGCTGCCATCATTACCACAGAGTGACCTATACACAGTTTATCTGGTAGACACAATGGCATTTGTAAATAAATACCAAAAAATGGGTGCGAAAACATTTGGTGAACTTCCCCAGCTGTATCTTCGCAAGCAGGTGTATCCTGCAGTTGAAACCTGAAATGTGCAACTGTGTCAACATCATTGGTGATCAGTATGATTTTGATGATAGCCATACTTTGAAGGGTGATGAGCAGCAGAGGAGAAACCAGACAGACCAGGCAAGACAATTCTCACCATCCAAGAGTCTAGAAATTCCGGACTGGAATTTACTCATGAAGAATCCAAGAAATAAAGGAAATCTTCAGAACTTCATTGGCACTTCCCTTTGTGAGAGTCCTGAAGCTATTCCGGATGGAGTGACCATCATTCTTGGTGGTATGATGGAAAACAAAGGTCACACTCTTTCCATCACATCAGCATCAAGTTCAGTTCTGGACTTACCTTGTGAAGAACATGAAGAGGCAGACACAAGGATTATTGCTCATCTTGCGTATTGTGTGGAATATCTTGATCACCATCGAGCTGTTGTGCATGCAACAGATACAGACATAATTATGCTGTGTATATATCACTTCTGCTGCTTGAACACATTGCAAGAACTCTGGATACAACGGCAGAATCAATACCTACCTATTCATGAGCTGGTAGAAGTGTTGAGCAAGAAGTACCAGAAAATCCTCTTGATGTCGCAGCTACACTTCTGTGCACATATGTGTTGTGTGGATGTGACACAGTGAGCTACCCATTCAGAAGGGGAAAAGAAGAGGTCAGGTCAGGTATGGGAGCATGTGCCAGAACAGCGCGTCGCTGCGTCCACTTTCCGCCGGTACTCCAGGGGCCTCCGTCTGGCCATCCCCCAGGCAGATGCCAGGCCCATCCCCATCTCCTTGAGATGATGGTCAACCTGCTGCAACCATGAGGCACGTGGTCGGCCCACTGGCCTCCCACTCATGAGACTCCCTCGCTGAGAGAATCTGGTGAGCAGGATCAGCGTCAGGAAAATGAGCCATATGTCCATACAGCCGCAGCTGACGCTCACGGACTATGCAGGTAACAAATCTCATCCGAGTCTCTCTCAGCAACCGCTCGTTGGACACAAAATCCGACCAGCGATAGCCAAGGATTCTCCGAAGAGACCTGGTACCAAAGGAATTAAGTCTCCGTCTCAGATCCTTGGTCAAAGTCCAAGTCTCGCACCCATAGAGCAAGACTGGAAGTACCAAGGACCTGAAGACTCAGACTTTCGTCCTCCCGCACAGGTACCGGCAGCGCCACACCCCATGATCCAGTGAATCCATGACTCCCCAGGCCCGACCCAGACGTCTATTGACCTCCGGCTCACAACCTGCGGAGACATGAATATCACTGCCAAGGTAAGTGAATCTCTCCACGACCTCAACATCCTCACCACAAACAGACACAGACAGGACAGCAGCATCCAAGATGTCACCGAAAGCCTGGATCTTAGTTTTGACCCAAGAAATCCGTAATCCCAACGGCTCCGACTCCTCATTCAGCACCTCGAGGGCCCCCAAGAGGATGTCTAAAGTCTCCACAAAGATGACTGCATCATCTGCAAAATCAAGGTCTGAGATCTTGACATTGCCAAACGATGCACCGCAACTTGATCTCTCCGACATCCTCCCTAGAATCCAGTCCATACAAGTGCTGAAAAGTGTGGTGAAAAATACAAGTGCTGAAAAGAAAAGTACACATCCCTGACGAACTCCAGTAACAACTGGAAATAAGTCAGAGATGGTATCACCACACTTCACAGCACTCTCAGTACCAGAGTAGAGTTCAGACATCAGATCGATCAGTTTCGGTGGCACCCCACGAAGACCAAGAATCCTCCAGAGGACATCCCGATTCACTGAATCGAACGCTTTACAGAGATCAACATAGGCTGCAAGCAGCCCCTGCCGAAACTCTCGTCTGTGTTCGGTGAGGACACGAAGTGCAAGGATACGGTCAATCGTTGACCTCTTTGGTGTAAAGCCTGACTGCTCTGGACGCTGGTGCTCAAGCAGATGGTGGCAAACCCTATCAAGAATTATCCGAGCAAAGACCTTGCCCGGCACTGAGAGCAGCGTCACCCCTCGGTAGTTTTTGCAGTCTTGGCGATCACCCTTCCCTTTCCAGATAGGGACAACAAGGCCCCTCTTCCAGTCAGTTGGGATGATGCCTGTGTTCCTGTGAAAAGAAGAGCGGCACAGGTTTCTCTGGGACTGATAGGAAACCTTCCCCACCTTGTTGATTTTGGAAGAGATAGTGAAATGGCAGCAACAGAATGTGTCATTGATGAGGCCAGAGTATACTGGACTGCTCTGCATGGCCAAAAAGGGTTCAGCTGTTTGGATACCCTCAGGCAGCATATGTTTGTCTCTTCAAAATTAGACCTTAGGTCACTGCCAGCAACAGAAGATGCGTTTTACTTCCTTGTTTTAAGAGCATTGTATCAATTGCTTCTGTATAGACGTGCACATCTCAGTGACCGAGCACTTCCCCCAGCCACAACATTTGGCAGAACCCTTATCAATGGAAAACTGGTCCCAATTCTCATGTCTCAGCCAGCCAAGCCAAACATAGACAAAACGGTGTCTTGCATGTGCAAATTATCCAAATGTCTGAAACGATGTTCATGCAAAAAGGCTGCTGTGCCTTGCTGAGTGACATGCATATGCCTTGGTCAGAGAGGTTCATGTGGTGGAGTTGTTTCAGAGAGTGACTCTTCCTCTGAAGAGGATGTTTCATGTCACAATATTGTGTTAATCCATTTCTAATTTTATCTTCCTTAAAACCATGGCATGTAAAAGTATGTTCTTGTTCCTGACCCCATTGATAGTCAAGCATTTCTGAGTTACATAAATCTTTTGTTGTTTGACATATAACCTTGTCAATTGTAGGTAGGTTAAATCTACACCAATTGTGATATAGGAAATGAACTCCTCTTTAATATGAGGGGTCATTTGTGTATATAGGTTTAGTGGTTATGATTTTAGGACAATATGAATTACCCCTACCCCCATCCTACATCTTCGCTTTTGCCAACATTTTGTTATCAGAGGGGGCTCGCAAAAGTGTTGACTGTGTTGTTGCGCAAGAGTTTCACCATTGCCAACATTGGTTTTCATATACTCAAAGGGTGTCTCTTTATGAAAATCAACACAAAAATTTTATAGCAGACCGGGCAATTTTTTTTTAATTTTGATCGGTTGGCTCCCGGACTAGTATGGCTGCATTGTTGCAGATACTAGTTTTCCTTTACCTGATCATTTTATTTGGGCCTCTATCAGTACACCTTATTAGTCTGTCCCCCACGCAACGGAAGACGGGGTTTTGCAATCACTTCTGTGAATCACGTCTGTCCGTGTGTGTGTGTGTGTGTGTGTGTGTGTGTGTGTGTGTGTGTGTGTGTGTGTGTGTGTGTGTGTGTGTGTGTGTGTCTGTCCTGCCCGTAACTTTTTTTTACCATTTGAGATTTTGTCATCAAGCTTTCAACAGTGCTTTATTATGAGACTATGGAGAAGACAAATCAATAATTATGTTGAAATAATTTTTATTAATCATTATCATTATTATGTCGACCTTTTTTTTTTGGCCTTTTTATTTATTTTTTGCCCTCTTATTTTTTTTTACTTTTTTTCTTCGCAACCGTGTGTCCGAGTGACAATTTTGTTAGGATAGGAGTGACCCTCCATGGAGAATATTAGAATTATAGTGACGTCATAGGTCACGTGATATATATATATATATATATATATTTATTTATTTAGCAGCCATCTTGAATAAACGCAAAAAATTAAAGTATTATATCTCTGAAACCGCTGATCAGAAAATTTTGAAACTTGCCACATCTCATTCTGCAGTACTCCCAAGGGGTGATAAGGGATTGTAAGGATGACATCATTGGTGAAGTGGTAGACCAGCCATAAATGTTTTAAACAAAATCCTTGTTTACCATTGAGATTCAGTGTGTATGTCCAGGCTGTAACATTTTTACCAAATGAGCTTTTCATCAAATTTTCAACAAACCTTTATTTTGAGATTTGTGGAGAACACCAACTAATAAAATGCACAATTGTTTTTTTTTAATCTGTCATTTTCGGCAAGTTTAGTCTGAGTACAAAGCGGGTGCGGACGGGATTTGCATTTTCAGATGCTTTCTTGTTGGATATTGCATTGTGCTGAATAAAGATGCAAATTTGGTTGATTATGGAATATGATGTGTGGTCTTGGTAGAATTACAAAGCATTGAAAGCCACAGGCCACAAACCACATGCTGGAAAAGGTAAATAGCAAATAGCTAACGGCAGTCTCAGAAGCCATGTGAGCGAGTACACATTGAGCAGGTGCTGTAGTACCAAAGGCTGTCATGTTGTGAAAGAAGCACAGAAAGTTAAATATTTCAATGCCTGTGCAGTTTGGGCTTACGGGATGGGTCAGAGGTTGCGCACTCGCCTCTTAACTTTCTCGTCTGGTTTTGATTCTCAGCTCGACTTTAAACTGTCATCTTGGTGCTTCGCATCATCAGCGACTGCACCAGTCCTTTAAAGGGATGTTAAGCTGGGTGTCTCATCTGATAACATCCACTGGTGGACATTCAAGATACTCATAATGCCTTTTCGACAGAAAAGACCAATGCGTCTTGGTACCCTGGCCAAATTCCAAATCCTTACCCATGGCGTTCTGTAATGGAATGGTAACCTGTCCAGAGATAGTTCTCAGCCAGGTAAATTGTAGTAAACATACCCCTGAAGCCTGAAGCGGTATTTGGTATAAATTTCTGCCATGAAATAACACGGCGTTTTTTATCCGATTAAAAAACCCAAAATGGGATACATGGTGATAATTTTCCTCTCTCATGTATGTGGCTGTGGCTGTGAAATGGGTGATATGTGGATGAAGTTATGGGTGAATTGTAGGATAACCAATACGAGTGAAAACTAAAAGCCTGCAGTGTATAAAACACGATCTACTAACAAGATTTGTATTTAATTAACCAATGACGTCGGTTTGAATACACCCGATACTGTTAGGTTTTGGAAGCACAAGAAGATTTGAGTCTGGTTAGTTAGGTTAGTACCTGGATGGGAGACCTAAACAAGGTTTACAATAACACCACAAATTTGCAAGAAATGAATGTCAAATTCGTTTTATAGGTCAAAGTCAAACTAAGTCAGGGTGTTAATCTTCAATGACAAAATATCAATGAAAACTGTGATGAAACAAGAACGGCACTCAGTAGAGTGCACTCCTCCGCCGGGCTGAACAATTTACGTTTTGTATTCCACTGATCGGCCGGATCTGGATCCGGACCTGGACCAAAGTCAAATTGGCTTGTGCTTGTCACCTAACCAATTCATCCACATGGTTTTGTCATCACTTGTCAACAACCTTTTGAGATATGTCGTTTTGGTTGTATCTCTCAATGGTGAAAAATCACTTTAAAAATTGTCGGATCGGGATATAGATCTTCACCAAAATCTAATCAATTTGTCTTTGCCACACACCCAACCTGTTCACCAAGTTTCGGCCGAATCGGTCCATAACTTTTTGAAGATGTGTTATATATCCGTTTTAGCCCATATCACTCGATGGTGAAGAATCACTTAAAATTCTCTGATCCAGATCCGGATCTTCATCGAAATCGAACATTTTCTTCCCTGTCACATGCCCAACCTGTCCACCAAGTTTCGTCCGAATCCATCAAAACTTTTTGAGATATTGTGCTACATATCTTTTTTGGCTCTATCTCTCAATGGGTAAAGAATCCCTAAAAAAAAAATTCAGTATCTTGTTGGTGAAGATCTGGATCTGGAGGAAGGTATGGCATGTTCTCTGTTAAAGTTCATAAAAATAACATTCTCACCATTCATGTGAGAAGGAATGTGCACCAAGAGTGTAAGTGTAAATGAGACTTGAAAAGTAAATTTTCAAAAGGATATCTTTAATTCATTCTGCGCTGCTACCATTTGATCATTGCCTTTTGAATGCGTCTCATATCTGTGTTGTGTGTCTGACCTTCTGCTCCTCACTTAGTTCCATTGTGCTTGAAGAACTGGTGGAAGGAAATGTCTAGGTTTTAAAAGGAAAGGTTTCAATCTCTGCCTTGCAGGCTGATGGCCAATTTGGAAGGAAAGGATGATGCACGTGCACCGAGAGAGCCATTTTAGCACATGCCGGCTTTATCTCAGACTGTGTCAAGTTGCAAATGGTCTTTAGAGCAGGGAGGATATTTTCCAAGTGCAGTCAGTCAGATCTGGCAGATGCCCCTTTACCTGTCCAGAGCACCTGCCTGGGGTCAGAGTTGCCTCGCTGGAGCCCTGATCATATCTGAACCCCTTCCCCCACAACCTTTCTGGCCCAGACCCGCTTGTCCCTGTCTCTCCACCCATATTCTTGTCTGAAACAGTAACTTTTCTGATGCACTAGCTTAAATTTTCTGAGATCGTTTTACTCATACCTATAATTATACCGACAAACATTTTGAGTATAAATTTTCATTAAAGTTAATAACAATTACACTCTCACCATTGATGTAAGACTCAAGTTTATTTTTCTGAACTTGGAGTCCAGAATAAGGAATGAAAAAAAGAAAACTCAGTTGAACTCCGACCCATGACATGGTAATTGTGACCATTCACTATTCCAAAAAAAATAATAATAATTATATATACACATTAATTGGTTATGGTTGGTCGTCGATTAGTACTTAAGAGGCATACGTAAGAAAATAGGTCATTTTTGAGTGTTGATTTGCATTGACATTTTTCCGATGGACTTATTTTAAAAAGGATTATTACTTCTGCCACAAAGGTGGATGGAGATTGTTTTCATCCCTGATTGTCTGTTTGTCTGTTAGTCGGATGTCTCAAAAAGCTATGGACGGATTCGGCCAAAACTTGATGGACAGGTTGGGTGCATGACAAGGACGAATTGTTTCGATGTTGGTGAAGATCTGAATATGGATAATCTAATTTTTTTTTTTTAAGTGATTCTTCACCAATGAGAGATGGGGCTAAACTGATAGAAAGCACAATATCTGAAAAAGTTGTGATGGATTTGGAGGAAACTTGGTGGACAGGTCGTGCATGTGACAGGAACCAAAATCTAACCAATTTGTCCTTGTCAAACGCTCAACCTGTCCACCACATTTCGTCTGAATCTATCCACAACTTTTTGAGATATCCTGCTCACGGACAGAGAGACAGGGAGGAAAACACCTTCGGTAGTGGAGGGAATAATGATGCCAAAATCTGAAAGAACATGGGGACACATGAAACTAAAATTGGTGGAGAATTTTACTTCCAACCTATCAAAAGTTAATATCAGACATAGATTCTGTTAAAGGAAAGAGCAGTTCGTAGACACACTGAAAATTATGTAATTCATGGAATTCACCCAAAATATAATATCAGGCTACATATCCTAAAACACAGGAAATGCCATAGAACAATGAATTCTACCAAAAACACCAGGTAGTTCACTTTGAAAATTTTAATGTTGCCATGACTGGGTAAGATAATTCCAAGATACCGGTTCACAGGACATTGAGATTGTCACCTCACGTTCAATTAAAAACATTTTCAATGGACATCATGATAAAAGCAACATCCGGTCTCACAAGTTGCAAATATATCTGGCCTTACAGAAAGGGTGATTGAGCAAGTTCATTAAAAGTCTGCCTTAAAACAACTTGAACTGCACAGGTTGAAGTGATAGATTGATGAAATGGATGAATATTTTGTCCATTGCCTGCATTCGCAGACCTTTGCTACCCTGGTGAGATGGGATTATACAAGAACTGGTGTCGTGCTACTGTGACTTCGTTCACGTGAGTTGCAAGGAAGATGCTGCATTTTCATTCTGGAATTCTTACATTGACATGCTACAACTCTTACTCTTCATCCATGCAAGAGTCAGATTGATAACTTCACCTAACTCCTGCAAGACCCATGCTGCTATAATAATTGTTCTATTATGATCTTGTGAATCATGCTTTGTATCATCCTGATTATTGGCTTTAAATGATGAATCTTCCCTGTATTCATGCTGAGCATCCTGGTCCATGGATAACGGGCTGTGCAGCACCAGAGTCAGAATAGCTTTTCCTCTATAGCTTGTAATCAAGCCAATGAACATTCAGCTAATTGTGACTCAAAGACCAGAGGTGGCCTTTGGGGGTAGGACATTGAACAGAGGGGTGATGCAGCATTGAATTTCCTTGCAACATGAGCATGCTGCAATCACGAGGCAACTATGTCATGGCAGGAATCGACCTGAATAATAAATTAAATAAAGATCTTAACAGGACAAGAATCAGGAAAGCTGATGAGGTAGTGAAGATAATAAACCATGGAAAACAGAATAATGTGTTGCTGGTACACAAGACCATTTGATTTGTATCAATCAGTTCTGGTATGCTGACCTCTCCTGGGGTGGTGAATGATCTTGCAAATGCTCATCATGTTGATGATGCTGCTGTTGTTTTAACCTACTTGACCATCCATTTGGTCGAAAACAACAAGATGACTTGTTATCAAACATCACCTAGATTTAAATCCAAGACCTTTACTCATTGGAAGAAGAAAAATGTAAATATGGAAAAGAAATGCACTGAAATGGTCTTCAAAAGTGACAGGCCACTACGTGTTCAGTTTCAAGCAATTACTCAACACCTGAAGATCTGTGCAAGTTTTTTTTATACATGGTCAAGGCTCGTGGAAGAGCGAGGACATAGAACAGGTCAGGACACAACATAACAAAGGGAACAACAGGAGAAAGGGGAAATGCCAACACCAGGGCAGAGGGAGAAAGTAGAAAGACAATGCAGGTAATGACGAAAGGTAAGGAATAACGCAAAGGGTGGACAAGATGGATGCATAAGCAAAAGTTTGGGAGGGTTGGGTGGTTTAACAGGTGCAGAAAAGATCGTGGTTTTGAATGGGGGATGTCTTCAGATGGTGGTGAAGACCTGGATGGAAGAGAATGTGAAAGGTGGTTCGACAGGTGCGGAAAAAGAGGAATAAATGAGTGGAGGTCAACAGTGGTTCTAGATTTTGGCAGTTTCATCAAGATGTGGTTGCTGGTGGACCGCATGCGTCCTGTAGATATCGAGGGGAGACAAAGCATCGAGAGGGCAGAGGGTGCAAGACCAGAAATGAGGCGGATGAAGACAGACAAACCACCAACCTGTCGGCAATGGTGAAGTGATAGGCCCATAGACTCAGCTTCATTGTGAGTGATTCCAATGATTTTGATCGCCTTGGTTTCCATGGCACGAAGCTGGGCAAGATGTGAACCAGGGGAGCCAGCCCAGAGGGTAGAGCAGTACTCCATTAAGCTGCGGATGAAAGTCCTGTCGGTGGATAGGAGGTCAGGTGTGCCAAGGAAAGACTCTGCATGATGCCCAGTTGATGTCTCGCTTTGGAGGCCAACATTGAAATGTAGCTTGCCCAGGATAGATAATGACTGAGAGTGAGACCCAAGAGTTTGAGTGGCTGAGTGAGTTTTTAGGATGTGTGAGCTGATGCCGTCCGGTCCAGTTGCAGAGTCAGAGTTGAGGGTTGTGAGAAGCTTTTCCACATTCTCAGGTGCAAAAGACACAGAATCCAGGAGTAGTTGGGTATGACTGTGAAGGAAGGGTGCAGAGAGAGAGAGAGAGAGAGAGAGAGAGAGAGAGAGAGAGAGAGAGAGAGAGAGAGAGAGAGAGAGAGAGAGGGGTTAGGGACACAAGATTTTGAAGCAAGCATAGAATTGAGGTAATTGACCTTCTCATGAGCAGAGTTGGCTGTGGTGCCACTTTAAGTGATTTACGAGATGGATGGGGAGCATACACCAAAGACAGTCTTGACAAGGCGCCACCAGGTTTGTTTTAGAGGAGGGAGACAAGTTTTAAAGGTCATTCTTGAGATTGGTCATATGTTGTTTTCTAGCTCTCTTGAGAGCAGGCCCACACTTCTTGTGGGCTTTGTGGAATGATCTTGGGTTGCTTCAGTTGGATTTGCCTTCCAGGAGGAGAATGAAAGTTGTTTTAAAGCAACTGCCTCATCACAGGATTCAGAGTACCAAGAGTGGGAGGATGGGTAAGATAACTGATGACGAGATGGGATGAATCTGTGCATAAGAGAGAGGAGGTTTCTGTGGAGGAATTCCCAGGCTGAATTAATATCAGGGGTGGTAGGGTAGATATAGGAGACCAGTCCTGAAGTGTGATGGATGCTTGCAGTCTCTGCAAGTTTGCCTGAGTGAACTACCAGATTCGCCGATACTGAGGCTGTTCTGTGAGAATGTCCAGAGAAATGTTGACCTTCTGGAGATGGTGGCCAGAGATCAGTCAATCAATCTATAGAAAGCAGTCAGCTGCTCTTGGTACCATTGTGTATCAGATGTTGATAGGATTTGATATATTTCCTGAGTGTGACTAAATGAGATCATTCGATGGGGAAGGCAAGAAAAAGACCTTCACTTCTTCTTCTGTAAACAGCACATAACTGTGAGTAGAAACATTGGTTGAGGGAGTGGCTGTGCCACTGATGTGATACCCTCTAGAGGTTGGGGCAAAAATTTGGAATTTAGACAGGTAGCCAGTAATAGCTCACATACTCTTCACAGAGGACACCGTGGGAAATTTAACGTCAACCACCAAATTCTGGCAGACAGGATACCCAGTTCAACATCCATCCGAGGGATGGCACTTCCATTGATGCCTCACCCTGTCTGTGAAACACCAGGATGACCATTTGTCACTGGGCTAAGATTCAAACCAATGCTAGATAGCTCAAAGACAAGTGTGCATATCCTACCAGCCCTAGATATTTACTCTTGACACTGCTAATGACACATACCTAAGGGCATTTGGACAGCTTGGCCATGAGTTTGTTTTTATTCCCTCCACCACCGAAGGTGAAGGAGGTTATGTTTTCACCCCTTTCTGTGTTTTTGTCTGTGTACAGGATATCCCAAAAAGTTGTGGATGGATCCGGATGAAATTTTGTCGACAGGTTCGGTGTGTGACAAGTATGAACTGATTAGATTTTGGTGAAGATCCGGATCCGGATCTGACTACTAGAATTTTTAAACTGATTCTTCACCATTGAGAGATAGGGCCAAAAACTTCTGGTACCATATATAACACAATATCTATACCATAAGGTACCATATATAAACACGATATCTCAAAAGGTTGTGGATGGATTCAGACGAAACTTGGTGGATAGGTTGGCTTTGTGGCAAGAACGAATTGTTTCAATTTTGGGGAAGATCCGAATCCAGAACTTGATGCAGGAATTATTTAATTTTTTAAGTGATTCTTCACCATTGACAGATAGGGCAAAAAACAATACATAGCCTGATATTTCAAAAATGTATTGATTGGGCCAAATATGTTCTCGTAGATCAGGAATTATGTGGCGGCCCTTCGAGTTGAACAATTGATCTGTTCACTGGAAGCCTACATTTGTGAACTTAATGAACAGAAGTATGCAGACACCAACAATGCCCACTGCAGACTTTTTACAGGTGGTGTTTGCAATGAACAAAGTATACTGTCAATCTGCAATGCTCTTGTTTGCCACAGTCAATGAAGCTGCCAGCCTGAAATCCATCATCATTCACTACTTCCAACAGTGGACACTCTTTATCATGTTGGTTCTGGTAGGGACATATATGCTACTGAGTTGCTGATAAATTGGATGACATGTGATCCTGCTCTTAAAAACATGCTGCTGTTGGTCAACAATTCTCGAAAATTTGTTCCACAATTAGTTTCACCCAAGGTTGACATGGATATATGTTTTCAGCAACGCACCCTTTATTTTGACCTGCAATAAACATAAATATATATATTGTTGCGGATTCGCGCCCGCCGGCGTGCGAGCGGCCACGTAACTCGAATCGCGGCACGTCGCCCACCGGACGGACAATCCCGTCGTGACCCTCTCGGACTATCGCCGGGAAATAGTCACGGGTGGACCTTTCGGCCTCACCACGATCGTGCCAATCGGCCCCCCGCGTGGGATAGGGTTGCTCGCCAAATTCGACCGACCTAAGTACCCACACGGAGGGTAGACCGGGCGATCGCACCTCGCCGCAGGTCGACTTCAGACACGGGCCACTTTAAGCGACCCGTTCCGTACTATCGGGATAACCGAGCGGTGTTATCGTCGGCCTCGACGGTTCGATTAATTCTCGGGCATATTTAGCCCACTACCAACCCTTTACGTGAAGTAAGATGGAGATTCAATGAAAGAAAAGACGAAGCGAAACGGGAAAACAGTTCAACATAAAGCACATTTATTTCGCGATGGCACACGGATAGCACACATATACAATTATACACCAAAAGCAAATGTAAAAGAAGAAGAAACACACAATAATACACAAAAAGCAAATGTAAAAGCAAAACACAATGCAGATATACCACCGACTACCGAGCACACGGCAACACTTATACAGTTTTACTTCACAGACGGCGCCGACAACACATATACTCAAAGCAAAAGAAAAGGACCACCCTCAAGGATGATGGGGGCAGACGGGCCTGGGGCCAAGACCGCGTCGGGCCTACCCGTCTGATGATGAGCCGCAAAATGGCGGTGGCGCCCCGACTCCGCGGGCCTCGCGGACAGTGTCTGGAATGGGGTGGGAACGGGGCCCCCTTCTCGCACTATCTCAGTGCGGGGGGAAACAGGAGGGGGTTGTTGATGCTCGGGGGAAGGAGGATATCTCCCTGGCTCGGGTCCCGCGACGAGCGTCTCCACCACGACCTCGGTCGCGTTACCGGCCTCTCCTCTCCACAGCTCCCCGACTCTGACACGAGCACCCTCTCGACTGCCTTCGCCTCCGCCACCTCTCCAACTCTCCACAGCTCCGTCCAACTGCCTTCTCCGACTCCTCTCTTGACTGGCTCTTCCCAACTCAACTCCGAACTCCGAACTGCTCCGTTTGGCGAGCGAACGCAGCCCTTTATAGCCCCCGGGGCCTCGCTCCTTCGCCTTCGACCCTTTACCTTCGACCCTTCACCTCTGGCTGGCTCCCCATTGGACCGAGGAAAAGTGGGCGTGAATGCTTTTTGATCCATGAATTTGCATATAGCGATATTACTCCAACGCACCTGGAGGCGGGGCCAAATCGCCCCACGCCCGCCGATAGGACGGAACAGAAGTGGGCGTGAGTCGTTTTTGATCCGTTTTCTTCGGAAAGGCTGTGATGTTTCTGCACACGCTGCTCGGTGCGCGCCCTGCACGAGTCCAGTATCGGTGCCCACAAGCGGCGCGGAAATGGCGGTGATGCGATGGTTGCGAGAGCGAGATGTGACGGTAAAGGTCGTGGCTGTTGGCGTTGTTGTTGTTGTGAAGCGGCGTTGCGGCTGGTGGTTGTTGTGTGATGGCTGTTGAGACGTGGTTGGTGGTGGTAGTAATGGCGGCTGGTCCAAAATAAAGATAGTAAAAGAAAAACGGCTATCTAGAAGGGTCGCAGCCCGAATGAATGACATTTATTCCCTCGAAACAACGGGTTTGGGCCTAACTACACATATACTTACAGAGATATCTCACCTAAGGGACCTGAATGGTGACTTGCGAATTTCGTCAACCACAACAATATGTATATGTGTGTATATATATATGTGTGTATATATATATGTGTATATATATATATGTGTATATATATATATATATATATATATATATATATATATATATATATATATATATATATATATATATATATATATATATATATACATATACATATATATATATATATATATATATATATATATATATATATATATATATATATGTATATACATATATATACATATATGTATATACATATATATATATATATATATATATATATGTATATATATATATATATATATATATATATATATATATATATATATATATATATATATATATATATATATATATATATATATATATATATATACACAAACTCGGATCTTCCAGATTCACTTAGGTGATAGAAGAATCTTGAAAGATTCAAGTTTGAGCTCACGACTCCCACAACTCGAGCAATATTGTTTCCCAAGCGTTCACTGGTATAATTTGTCATGCATGCTTGCATTCTTAATGGATTAAGACATAATTAGTGGCATTACACGGCTGCAAATGTAGGACTACAATGTACATCCATGATCTTTATTCACCCGTATGAGCTGCACACCAGTGTATGTATATACAGTATATGTACACTCGTGGGGTGTGCTTACACATTGTGTAAGCATACAAACCATGTTTCCCCATTGTCTCGGGTCACTCACCTGAATTTTCTTTCATGTGTTTTTTTTTCATTTATGGACGTTGTCCGGCGATTCTGTGATTTATTCCACCTGTGTACTGGCTTCAATGTCCATCGTCACCCAGAAGGCACCGGTCTTTAATATCAGTCAGTCAATCAATCAGTGGTTAGAAAGAGCTTTATATATTTGCTCAATTAAGATTGTTTGTAGGTATTCATATCCCGTTAACTCTGCACTGCGTCTTCTCTTGCTTACTGTATTTATTTTGCCGCACCTCACCCATTTTGCACGTCCCTGCTGTATGAACGCCTGTAAATAAACCTGTTTTAAATAAACCACATGCTTTTCCTCACTCTTTCTTAACATAAATGTTCCTTGTTATTATAAATGTACCCAGCTCGTCATGTATTTTCCTCCATTGGTCCAGCGTAGTCCACACATAGTGTCAGCCAGGAAGTTTTACCCCACGTGATTTGCTCCTGTTCGCCGGTGTTGCACCTATCTGTTCTGCTCGGCAGAAGATCACCAGGTGTGGTTCCGAGGGCGTGGCCTCTAGTTAGGTTGCCATGCCAAGAAAAAAGGTATTGTGGAAACATTGAAGCAGAACCTTGCTCGGCTGGTTATCTAAATCGTGGCTACAGCTGTGGAAGAACTACAACCCGTTGAAACGTGGAGTTATCTGTGGTCAGTGACCTCAGCATCAGGTATTTGGGAGGAACTTGAGCACTTCCCCTCATGCTGAACCTCGAACCCTGGCCCGTAACAATTTGCATACATGTATATACTAATAATAAGTGAGTTTATTGTTATACTAGCAGAGTATGCTTACACATTGTAAGCAATAACAAACTGTGCTTCCCCATTGTCTCGGGTCGCTCACCTGCATTTGATTTTTCATTTATCTATTTTCTTTTTTTTTTAAAATATTTTCATTTATGAATGTTTTCTGACAGTTCTGTGATTTTTCTGGTGTACCGGCTTCAACGTCCATTGGCATGCAAAATTTCAGCTTTCTTCGTCACCTGGAAGGTACCGATCTTTAATATCAGTCAATGAGTCAGTCAGTGAGTCAATGAGTGAGTCAATCAGTGGTTAGAAAGATCTTTATATATTAGATATGTGTGATGCGCATACAATGAGAAGTACTTTTGACACTGCCTCTCATTTACGTGAAGTGAAGTACTTCTCATTTATGTTTCTCGTGAATTAAAATTACCGCAGAGAGCTTGTGCTGCAGTCATTATGCTCGTGCAAATGTCATTGCACCGAGTCACCCGCCCATTATGTTGATTGCCACCGATGGCAAGGAGAGCGGAAGGACACGTGGGCCAGAAGTGATAAGAGACAGACACTCACGATCTGGGTGAGGCTTTGCTGGAATCAGTAGAAGTTTCCCAGAATTGGCAAAGAAGCCTACAGAAAATTGGCTCAAAGAGAGGCTTCCTGGAATCTGCTGAAAGAGTTTTTTCTGGAGTTGGCTGGGAGGAGTTTTGCCATGACTGGAATGGAATTGACTGAATAGTTTGGGGTTATATTTTTGTTTTGTTTATACTTCCGGTAAGCATGCAAACCAGCGACTCTGGGCCTATACACCGCCTGTGTGGGGTAAGCAAAATATGCACATGACTCACATTTGCATGAATATCGATATTTGTAAGCCTTTGCATGGACTGTCCGTACCCAAGAGCTCTTAAATGAGGTATTATTCAGCAATATACATGCTGTGGTTACGATGTTTACCCTGTTCAGACAATTGTGCAACTTGCATTTATAAAGGTATATAGATTCGACAACTATTACTACTACTACTACTACTACCACACCAACTACTGCGACTTCTTTCACGGCCCTAATTATTCCAACCTTCTTATGGGGTCCGCCAAGGAACATGTTTGGCCTACGTGTTTCACCAACCCACTGGCCAGGTCTGATGTTTGAATGAAGGTGATACGAATTTGTAATTTCACTGTATGGATTATAACTCGTTCTACTCTTCACGAAAGACAGATAAGATCTTTAACATCCACCAACTAATGCTAGCAGATTGGACACCTTACATAACATCCATCTGAGGGATGGTGCACCTCATGAGGAAACACAATATCTGGCAAACACCAACCTGATAGTTTATATTTTGGTAGGGAAGCTAACCCAGACTGCACAGCTCAAAGGCAAGTACTCTACCTCTCCACCATCCTGTCGGAATTATTTCTACATTTTCGGCAATCACTAGTTTATGAATTGAAATCCAAAAATTGTGAGTAGTTGGTGGGGAGGGGGGGTGATGGGAGAGGGGATAGTTGAACTCTCCAGGAAATTCTCAGGTGGGGCAAATACATGTTGTGGCATGACTAATAATCCTTCCTATCTGCAGCAGGGGTCAGTAAACCACTTGCAATGTGGCATATGTACAGGCAAAAATCCTAAAAAAATTGTGCCCATAACCTGACCCTGGGAACTACAAAATTTGGTGATCAGCCCAGCCCTGTTTTTTGTTCTGACTTTCAGATGTGCGCGTGCGCACGCACGCATGCATGCACGCGCGCGCGCGCGCGCACACACACACACACACACACACACACACACACACACACACACACACACACTTTCCTTATTTAATATAGCAGGATTTACAGTGCCCAGAGCCGTCAGGCTTTACACCAAAGAGGTCAACGATTGACCGTATCCTTGCTCTTCAGGTCCTCACCAAAACGCAGACGAGAGTTTCGGCAGGGGCTGCTTGCAACCTTTGTTGATCTCTGTAAAGCGTTCGATTCAGTGAAATGGGATGCCCTCTGGAGGATTCTTGGTCTTCGTGGGGTGCCACCAAAACTGATCAATCTGATGTCTAAACTATACTCTGGTACTGAGAGTGCTGCGAGATGTGGTGATACCATCTCTGAATTATTTGTCGTTGTTACTGGAGTTTGCCAGGGGTGTGTATGGGCCCCCACACTTTTCAGCACTTGGATCAACTAAATTCTGGGGAGGATGTCGGAGAGATCAAGCTGCGGTGCTTCGTTTGGAATGTGAAAATCTCTGACCTTGATTTCGCAGATGATGCAGTCTTCTTTGCGGAGACTTTAGATATCCTTTTGGGGGCCCTCGAGGTGCTGAATGAGCAGTCGGGGCCGCTGGGATTATGGGTTTCCTGGGTCAAAACTAAAATCCAGGCTTTCAATGACATCTTGGATGCTGCTATCTTGTTTGTACCTATTTGTGATGAGGATGTTGAGGTCAAGGAGAGATTCACTTACCTTGGCAGTGATATTCATGTCTTTGCTGGCTATGAGCCAGAGGTCAACAGACGTCTGCGTCGGGCCTGGGGAGTCATGGATTCACTGGATCACGGGGTGTGGCGTTGTCAGTACTTGTGCAGAAGGATGAAAATCCGAGTCTTCAGGTCCTTTTCATTAACACATTTGCGTGGCATGCCCCGGCAAAATGTATCTACAAAAAGGAATGAATCTGAAGCATTCTCTACGTATGTTGAAGACTTAATGACATCCATTTCTTGTTTTTAATTGCAGTGTATAATTAAATTTTATAATACAGTCCATTGTCTTTTTTTGTTGCTCATGGAGAAGTGCAAAATATTTCCTTTATTAAACCACCTGTCTTAAACTATTAGTTGAGTGGATCTCAATTACACAGATAAATCCTTTGTGAAGATTGTGAAAAATATGGGTGCAACATCAACAGTTTCTAATAAATCAGATACAATTTGCGTAGGGAATAGAACATGTGATTTACTTAGTCAGTGCCAATTGTGGGCCAAAATCAGGTGAAACACAGAGAATCTCATATGACATACACTCGAATGTGATGATGATGATAATATCTATCATACCCATTGCAGAAGGTTGGTGCTGCCAAAGCACTTTTTTTGGCAAGGGTTAAGCTGGGTGGTTTTAGGGTTTACCATTGCCTTTGCAGCAATCAGTCAGAGCTGGAATTTGTAATTTGTTCAGGGTGTTGGCCATTACTCACCAAGTCTTCGGAAAGGATCTTTAATGGCCAACAATGAATGCTGGCACTGGCAGAAAGGACGCCCATCTGAGGACGGCAAATACGTTGATGCCTCGCCCTGGATGTGAAATACCAGGACGACAGTTTATATCTGGCCCGAGACTCAATCACAGGCTAGAGAGCTCAGAGACAAGCAGCGTGCATTACCTCTAAACTATCCTCCTGGGCCTCTTGAATGTTAGATATACCCAGAATTAAAGAAAATCGCTAGAGATTGATGT
>NC_140965.1:30719105-30779105 GCF_056783735.1 Eptatretus burgeri
TGGCCACGCGAGAGCGAAGGAACGGCCTGTATGGTTGTTTCTGGCAAGCGGTTTTAAAGTATATACATATATATATATATATATATATATATATTTTTTTTTTTCTTGCAACTACGGCCACACACTTACGGGCATGCACATACGGGCATGTGGGGGTGAAGGAACGGCCTGTGTCGTTGTTGTTTCTGGTTATTTGAATTTTTGGGGGGGGTTTGCACCTACGGGCACGCACCTCCAGGCACGCACCAGTCTATAGTGTGTGTCTGTCTGTCTGTGTGTCTGTCTGTGTGTCTGTGTGTCTGTGACCGTTGTTTCTCGACAACCACTGGTCCGATCTAATTGAAACTTGCCAGGTTTATTGCTGGGGACCTGAGGATGTGCCTTTTCAAGGTTTGATATTAATTGGACAAGTGCTTCCCAAGTTATGGCCATTTATTTACCAACCAATGACAAGACATGTTGTTGCGTAGCCGTGGCCGATGGGGAAGAGAACCTCAGTCGCGTTCCCCATTACGGGTTACAACGTACGGACTTCCGGATAGTGATGACTTCGTGTATTCTAATAATTTCTCAATTTCTTATGCGCATTTATAGATAAATACAATGGCCCAAGTTATGATCGTTTTCATATTAGACGGTGCATAAATTTCGGTAACATGAGAGTGCTGGTATGCTCCGAACCAGGAAGTAAATTTTTTTTCTCTCTTTTCTTCTCTTTTTGTTTTTCCTTGCCACGACATTGCGATAAGGAAAAAATACCTTGGCGCTAATTGAATAATTGGGTATTAAAACTAAATTGCGAATAATCGTAACTGCGAATCATATTAGAACTTCCGGGCCACGCACGTCCGGGCACTCGAGAGCGAAGAAACGGCCTGTGTGGTTGTTGTTTGTTGCTCACGGTTTGAATATTTATTTATTAATTTTTATTATTATTTTTTTTTTTTACGGGCACGTACTAGTATCTATAATTCCAGCTGTGTGTGTGTGTGTGTGTGTGTGTGTGTGTGTGTGTGTGTGTGTGTGTGTGTGTGTGTGTGTGTGTGTGTGTGTGTGTGTGTGTGTGTGTGTGTGTGTGTGTGTGTGTGTGTGTGTGTGTGTGTGTGTGTGTGTGTGCGCGCGCGCGCGCGTGCGTGCGTGTCTGTGACCGCTGTTTTTCGACAACCAGTCAACCACTGGTCCGTTCTCATTGAAACTTGCCACGTATATTGCTGCGGACCTGAGTATGTGCCTGTTTAAGGTTTGATATTGTTGTGGTTGACGAAATTCACAAACCACCATTCAGGTCCCTTAGGTGAGATATCTCTGTAAGTATATGTGTAGTTAGGCCCAAACCCGTTGTTTCGAGGGAATAAATGTCATTCAGTCGGGCTGCGACTCTTCAGGATAGCCGTTTTTCTTTTACTATCTTTATTTTGGACCAGCCGCCATTACTACCACCACCAACCACGTCTCAACAGCCATCACAACAACAACCACCAACCACAACGCCGCTTCACAACAACAACCACCAACCGCAACGCCGCTTCACAACAACAGCCACCAACCACAATGCCGCTTCACAACAACAACCACCAACCACAACGCCACCTCACAACAACAACCACCAACCACAACGCCGCTTCACAACAACAGCCACAACCTTTACCGTCACAACTCGCCACCATCGCATCCACACCATCTCGCGCCACTCGTGGGCACCGATA
Organism: Eptatretus burgeri; assembly: GCF_056783735.1. Taxonomy (NCBI): domain Eukaryota; kingdom Metazoa; phylum Chordata; class Myxini; order Myxiniformes; family Myxinidae; genus Eptatretus; species Eptatretus burgeri. Next base: position 30,720,812 of record NC_140965.1, read on the forward strand.
CTGGACGCGTGCAGGGCGCGCACCGATCAGCGTATTCAAAAACATCACGGACTTTCCGCAGAAAACGGATCAAAAACGACTCACGCCCACTATTGTTCCGTCCAATCGGCGAGCTGGGGCGAATTGGCCCCGCCTCCAGGGCGTTGGAGGGCGGTCGCTATATGCAAATACATGGATCAAAAAGCATTCACGCCCACTTTTCCTCGGGCCAATGGGGAGCCAGTTAGAGAGGTGAAGGGTCGGAGGCAGAGGGTCAAGGGTGAAAGAGCGAAGCCACGGGGCTTATATAAACGGCTGCGTTCGTCAGTAGGGACAGTTGTGCGGAGTTCAAGAGAGTCGTCGGTGGAGCTGGAAAAGAAGTGGGAGAAGTCAAGAGTGAAGAGTTGGGACGAGCCAAGAGAGGAGACGGAGAGGGCGAGTAGACGGAGCTGTGGAGAGGTGACGGCGGCGAAGGCGGACGAGGGGGTGCTCGCGTCGGTGCCGGGAGCTGCACAGGGAGAGGCCAGCAACGCGACCGAGGTCGAGGAGGAGACGCTCGCCGCGGGACCCGAGACAGGGTGATATCCTCCTTCCCCCGAGCATCAGCAACCCCCTCCTGTTTCCCCCCGCGCTGAGATAGTGCGACAAAGGGGGCCCCTTTCCCACCCCCTACCAGACACTGTCCGCGAGGCCCGCGGAGTTGAGGCGCCACCGCCGCTCTGCGTCTCATCATCAGACGGTAGGCCCGACCCGGTCTCGGCCCCAGGCCCGCCTCATCCTGGAGGGTGGTTCTCTTTTCTTTTGCTTTGGGAATATGTGTTGTCGGCGCCGTCTGTGAAGTAAAATTGTATAAGTGTTGCCGTGTGCCCGGTAGTCGGTTAGATCTGCATTGTTGCATTTGCTTTTTGTGTAATATTGCATTGTCTTCTTCTTTTACATGTGCTTTTGGTGGAATTGTATATGTGTGCTTTCCGTTCATCGCGAAATAAATGTGCTTATTGTTGAACTGTTTTCCCGCTTCGCTTCGTCTTTTCCTCTATTGAATCTCCATCTTGCTTCACGTAAAGGGTTGGTCGTGGGCTAAAACGCCCGATAATTAATCGAACCGTCGAGGCCGACGAATAACACCGCTCGGTTATCCCGATAGTACGGAACGGGTCGCTTAAAGTGGCCCGTGTCCGAAGTCGACCTGCGGCGAGGTGCGATCGCCCGGTCTACCCTCCGTGTGGGTACTTATGTAGGTCGAATTTGGCGAGCAACCCTATCCCACACGGGGGCCGATTGGCACGATCGCGGTGAGACCGAAAGGTCCACCCATGACTGGTTCCCGGCGTTAGTCCGAGAGGGTCACGACTGGATTGTCCGTCCGGTGGGCGACGTGCCGCGATTCGAGTTACGTGGCCGTCCGCACGCCGGCGGGCGCAAATCCGCAACACTGGGGTCAGGTCGTGCAATATAAACTCATCGCCCTCCTCGCGGCACTGGTATTGGAGAACGGGAAAACGGGCTCTCCTGTCTCCAATTAAATTCACGGGAATCGGTCCAGGGGTGAGAGGAGCGACCCCCGATTCCCTCCAAATTACGAGCGAGCTAAATTAACCCTTTAAGAGAAGCAAGATGGCGTCTCAAGGCGAGCGGGAGCCGGGGGTATTAGAAATGGATGTAGAATGTGCAGAATCCATGGCTCAGGATGAAATCCCCGTGCAGGAAATGTTGGTTGTACAGGAAAACGAACTCGCCCACATGAACCCAGAGCCCGAAATGGGTGCGGCAGCGGCCGCGGTGTATGACACCTCCCCTCCCCCTCTCCACCAAAACCCCCCGACCCTTGCCGAAACGGCTCACCCAAGCGCACCCGACATGGCCCAGCTATGCGTCATGCTGGCGGCAATGACAAATGAAATGAAAAACGAAATGAAAGGCATGAACAAACAAATAAACGAAAAGATGGATACAAATACAAATGAAATGAAAAACGAAATGAAAGGAATGAACAAGCAAATGGACGAAGTGAAAACGACGATGGATGCGAATACACAGCAAACGAACAAGCAAATAAACGGGATGGAAGCAAACATGAAGGAGGAAACGAAAAAGCTGCGGGGTGAGACGCGGAACATGGGCCGATGCCTGCAGGCGGGCATGAAGGCCGTGACCAGGGAGATAAAAATGGCGACTCCACGTGTGGGAGCGAACGAGCTGGTTGGGGGTGCAACGGCTGACAGGCCCGCGGTGGAGGCGGGTGAAAAAATAATTCGGGGGGCGTGTTGGGCGAGGGTCGTGACGATGACCGAAAGGGAAAAATTAAATGGGGAGACCAAAACGTGCGAGACGAGACACGAGGTGACGACAAAGGAAATAATAATAGTTGAGACAAGGGAGGCAAAGGGTGAAGAGGTGACCGAGTTGGCAGAGACACTGGAGATGGGAACGATAGAGGGAAGACTGCACGATGAAGACGGGGTAAGTGACGCACACACACACATGGAGGTAGTGGAGGACAATGGGGGTGAGCTCGCGGACTGGGTAGAGACCCAGTGCGAGCAGCTGGATGGCCTCCTCCAGGAACGAGGGGAGGGAGTATGCCCCCTTGAGGCGAGTCACGACCAGGTGAGTTCGGTCGTGCTTTGCGAGGTTGAGGGGAGGAGTGCTGCGAACGGGTGCACGGAGAGCTTGGGGGGTATAGAGGCCCCGGAGACCCTTGTGGGGACACGAATCCCCAGTGTAGTTGTCCCTGTGTGTGTGGTGCAAGGCGTGAGTGCGTCCCCGTGTGTGGAAGCGACCCCGTGTGTGAGTGGTGTGGTGGCGATGGTGCCGGAGTGCGTGCTTCCCAGCACGCCGTGTGTGGATGAGGCACCGTGTGTGAGTGTCGCCGTGTGTGTGAGTGAGGCACCGCGGGTGAGGGCCCCCGCGTGTGTGAGTGAGGGACGGTGTGTGGATGAAACACCGCGGTTGAGTGCCCCCGCGTGTGTGAGTGAGGCACCGCGGGTGAGTGCCCCCGCGTGTGTGGGTGAGGAACCGTGTGTGAGTGAGGCCGTGTGTGTGGATGAAACGGCCAGTGTGGATGAGGCACCGCGGGTGAGTTCCCCCGCGTGTGTGAGTGAGGCACGAGTGAGTGGAAGGCCGCGAGTGAATGGAGCACCACGTGTGAGTGGTATGGTTTATGCAAGGGAGACCGTGTGTGTGAGAGAGCGGTATGTGAGGGAGATGTCGGTTGGCATGCGGTAGCACGCAGCCGCGTCTCCCGGTGTGAATGTAATGGTGTGGAGTGTGAGCGTCGTAACACGCAGGTGTGCGTGGGTGGAATGGAGGCGACGACGGCGACATGAGAGGAAAGAAAGCCGAGTTGCGGCTGTAGTTGTTTCGGGGACCGTGCCGGGTTCACCCAGCCGCGAGCACGAGGTCCGTGCTGTACAACGCACGAGGCCCCCACGTGCTCGCTTGCGAGAGTGAAGTCCCGGTCCGGAAACGCACGCGGTGGATTTGCCGATCCCGCGGACGGACAAAGTTTAGGCAGGATTTCGGATTTGGACCGGACGGGTTCTCCACGCGATCGTGGGTGTTAAGCTCCAACGGGCAAAGCACATGTGTTCGTGTGGGGAACCCCTCGAGACGTGGGGCTTGTGTTTTTTTTTTATGTGCACGGTGACGCCATGGCTGCACGTGGGGTTGGAATCCGGCAGGAGGGGTATCCCTGCCGGATAGTACCGTCCAAGGAGGGACGAGGAACACGTGCAGCTGCATGACGTCACAGGCAGGTGCAAAGTGCGCGAGCTGGGAGTTGCCACGCTGGTGATGCGCATGTAAAGAAAAAAAAAAAAGAAAAAAAAAAAAAGAAAAAGCAAGCCTCACTTTCGGGTGCACAGGATTCCTGGGCAAGGGGTGGAAGACCCCCTTGACCGGGGCACAGGATAGAAACTAGTTAGGGGGAAGGGTTAGCTTAGTTAGACCGACTTCATGGGGCAGGGGTAAGTCCTCATGGAGTCCGTGGAATGGATTAGTTTGAGGGATTGCAGCCAGATTTAGGTTGGGAAATAAAATGATTTATTTGGAGACAGTGACAGACTTGTGGATGTGTAGTGGGGACGTAGCTTAGCTACGTAGTGTTAAATGGAACGTGCTATAGTGTAAGGGATGACGTGGGAGCACGAGTTAGTTAGGGGATGTAGTTAGAAGTATGGCAGAGTTCAGCGGTGTGTGTTGAAGAGTTGTGAGGTGAGTACATGATGAGTGAGTGAGGCCAGCGGGTCTGTGTGAGTGGAGCGAATGGGGAATGCATGGTGCGATGAGTGATTTGGGGGAGGAGTGACTCCCGCCCAAGGGACCCCGGGGTCAGTGTAGAGTGAGTCAGGGGGTTAGTTAAATTTACAAAATGGAGGTCGTTTTGTTGTTAGTGGGAGTGTAGGCTCGAAACCCGTTTGGAGGGGTGCAGGAGCCCTGTTGACGGGTTGGGAGCGTGGCTGCGAAAGTTGAGTATCGCTGAGTGGGTACCCCGGGCACCAGGCTAGTCGGCCGTGGTAGGCCAAAGGCCCATGGGGGGCCGGGATAGCGTAGTGGGCACGGGTGCGCCTGCTTGGTGCGGGGGCCCGGGGCGCCATTAGCCGCGTGGGCAGTGTTGTGGGCACGGGTGACCCTCGGAAAGGGGCCTGGGAAGCCAGCCTGCCACGTGTGCGTTTCAGGGGAGGTGCCATGGGGGGCACTCCCCGGTGTTAGGGAGCTGGTAGGCTCGGAGGCAGTGTAGTGCCCGGGGGTGCCATAGCGGGAGATTCGGCAGAGGGTCGTGCCTGCCAAAGGGAGCCACGTGTCCCAGCCATGAGACCGTGTGAGGGCACGGAGAGAAAATTGGGGGGCGAGGCCCGAAATTGTGAGGACACCAACACAGGCGACGGGAATCTGGGTTGTTAGAACCAATAGTTTAAGCGAGAGGCGCTTGTTGGAAGCCCCGGGGTAGCTTAACAGGTTAAATGGTTAGGGTAGATTAGGAAGTGTACCCCTCCGCACCATCCATCCCCTCGCTCTCGTTGTGGGCCGCTGGACCCACTTTGGTTATAGATCGCTGAACTCTGGGGAGGCCATCCTGAGGCTTGAATTGGGCCTCGACACAGGACGTTAGCTCTCCCTTGTTCCCCTCCGGGAAGGGAACGTAGGGGTTGGGAGTAGGCTTGGTGACAGAATAGGTTAGCCGAACCAGGACAGTACAGGGGGTTAGGGGACGATTTATAGTGGGGAAGTAAAAAAATAAAAGAAAATAAGTTGGGGCTAAATTGGGGTTTGACAAATTAAGGGAGTGGGTATGTACAGTGACAGGCAAAGGCGATAGGTGGGAGGGAGACAGGTAGGTTGGTCCGAGCCCGCCTTCCGAGTGGCCAGCACCACCGCACTCCCTCCACCAACCTCCACTGAATGGCAATAACTGGCCAGCTTCATCTGCCGGCTGGCTGTTTTCTGCAAGGCCTGTGCCATCGGCTGGCCGTGTTTTGCTTCAAGGCCTGTGCCGGCCACTTCATCTGCTGGCTGTGTTGCTGCAAGGCCTGTGCCGGCCCACTTCATCTGCCGGCTGGCTGTTTTTCTTCAAGGCCTGTGCCGGCCAGTTCGTCTGCCGGCTGTGTTTGCCTGCAGCGGCCTTCTTCTGCGGGCTGTGTCTGCCTGCTACCTTTGCCATGCCATGCCCACTGCCCCTGTTCACCAGCCCCGTTCAATTTTTGCTTTGCCCCCCCCTGTTCATTTCCATGTGCGCCAGGATCCGCAAGGCAACAGTTTGCAAGCTGCAAGAACTGCCCTGTTGGCAGCTACAACACAGGCCTGCAGTGGCGGCCCGTGCACCGTGTTTGTGTTCATCCATCCATTCGTTGTGTTCATTGCGTGTGCCACTTGAGCTGGCACGGAGACTATGTTTGTGCAGCCCATGCACCGTTGTGGTTCACTGCGTTCAGTTCAAAAGGGAAGGCCTTGGACTGCGTGTGAGCAGCCGGCCACGTTCGCTGTCACCTGCATTGTTTTGAGCCAGAGACTGCATGCGAGCAGCCTGGCTCCCTGCTAACTGCTTTCTTTTTGCAGAGTTCATTGATCCTGGGCCATGGTTTAGTGTAAAATTTGTAAGTTAAGGTAAGGTGTACTGTAAATATGAGTGCGCCCCCGGCATGTCTGTCCTAGCGCCGGCAATTTTATTTAAGTCGTCCGTGTGAGTGAGTTTGTTTCGGTAGTTACTCAGCCCTCAGGTTATTTATTTTGGGGACACGAATACCATGAATGTCGCACTCAGGGATCCGTAGGTAAAATGTACTAGGGGAAAACTACACATGATGGCACACGAAAATTTGACGACTCGGGACGAGTCTGTAAAAAGGGGAGGGGTTAGTGTTGTGGTTGACGAAATTCACAAACCACCATTCATGTCCCTTAGGTGAGATATCTCTGTAAGTATATGTGTAGTTAGGCCCAAACCCGTTGTTTCGAGGGAATAAATGTCATTCAGTCGGGCTGCGACTCTTCAGGATAGCCGTTTTTCTTTTACTATCTTTATTTTGGACCAGCCGCCATTACTACCACCACCAAGCACGTCTCAACAGCCATCACAACAACAACCACCAACCACAACGCCACTTCACAACAACAACCACCAACCGCAACGCCGCTTCACAACAACAACCACCAACCACAACGCCGCTTCACAACAACAACCACCAACCACAACGCCGCCTCACAACAACAACCACCAACCACAACGCCGCTTCACAACAACAGCCACAACCTTTACCGTCACAACTCGCCACCATCGCATCCACACCATCTCGCGCCACTCGTGGGCACCGATACTGGACTCGTGTAGGGCGCGCACCGAGCAGCGTATTCAAAAACATCACGGACTTTCCGCAGAAAACGGATCAAAAACAACTCACGCCCACTTTTGTTCCGTCCAATCGGCGAGCTGGGGCGAATTGGCCCCGCCTCCAGGGCGTTGGAGGGCGGTCGCTATATGCAAATACATGGATCAAAAAGCATTCACGCCCACTTTTCCTCAGGCCAATGGGGAGCCAGTTAGAGAGGTGAAGGGTCGGAGGCAGAGGGTCAAGGGTGAAAGAGCGAAGCCACGGGGCTTTTATAAACGGCTGCGTTCGTCAGTAGGGACAGTTGTGCGGAGTTCAAGAGAGTCGTCGGTGGAGCTGGAAAAGAAGTGGGAGAAGTCAAGAGTGAAGAGTTGGGACGAGCCAAGAGAGGAGACGGAGAGGGCGAGTAGACGGAGCTGTGGAGAGGTGACGGCGGCGAAGGCGGACGAGGGGGTGCTCGCGTCGGTGCCGGGAGCTGTACAGGGAGAGGCCAGCAACGCGACCGAGGTCGAGGAGGAGACGCTCGCCGCGGGACCCGAGACAGGGTGATATCCTCCTTCTCCCGAGCATCAGTAACCCCCTCCTGTTTCCCCCCGCGCTGAGATAGTGCGACAAAGGGGGCCCCTTTCCCACCCCCTACCAGACACTGTCCGCGAGGCCCGCGGAGTTGAGTCGCCACCGCCTCTCTGCGTCTCATCATCAGACGGTAGGCCCGACCCGGTCTCGGCCCCAGGCCCGCCTCATCCTGGAGGGTGGTTCTCTTTTCTTTTGCTTTGGGAATATGTGTTGTCGGCGCCGTCTGTGAAGTAAAATTGTATAAGTGTTGCCGTGTGCCCGGTAGTCGGTTAGATCTGCATTGTTGCATTTGCTTTTTGTGTAATATTGCATTGTCTTCTTCTTTTACATGTGCTTTTGGTGGAATTGTATATGTGTGCTTTCCGTTCATCGCGAAATAAATGTGCTTCATGTTGAACTGTTTTCCCGCTTCGCTTCGTCTTTTCTTTCATTGAATCTCCATCTTGCTTCACGTAAAGGGTTGGTCGTGGGCTAAAACGCCCGATAATTAATCGAACCGTCGAGGCCGACGAATAACACCGCTCGGTTATCCCGATAGTACGGAACGGGTCACTTAAAGTGGCCTGTGTCCGAAGTCGACCTGCGGCGAGGTGCGATCGCCCGGTCTACCCTCCGTGTGGGTACTTAGGTAGGTCGAATTTGGCGAGCAACCCTATCCCACACGGGGGCCGATTGGCATGATCGCGGTGAGACCGAAAGGTCCACCCGTGACTGGTTCCCTGCGTTAGTCCGAGAGGGTCACGACTGGATTGTCCGTCCGGTGGGCGACATGCCGCGATTCGAGTTACGTGGCCGTCCGCACGCCGGCGGGCGCGAATCCGCAACAATATTAATCGGACAAGTGATTCCCAAGTTATGGCCATTTATTTACCAAACGATGAAAGGACACGTTGCTGCGTAGGCCGGTGCGCGGCCGGCTGACGATGACGTCACGTGCCATGCCGGTTACGATGGGGAAAGAGCGCCTTAGTTACCATGGCGGAGGAATGGCAATGGTCAATGGCAGCGAATGTCATGGCAAGCAAAGACAGGGAGGTAAACTTGATTTTAATTTGGATTTTAATTAACTCTGTGTGTAAGTGTCACAGTAGTTGTTTCTTCAATGCAAGCGATAATTCGTGGAATGCATGTGAACATTCCGTATGGGCACGCACCACTTCCGGACAGTGATGACTTGCTGTATTCTAATCATTTCTCGATTTCTTATGCGCATTTATAGATAAACACAATGCCCCAATCCAGTCGTCGTTTCCGAGAGCGAAGGAATGGCCTGTGTGGCTGTTGTTTGTTGCACGTGGTTTGAAAGTTTTTTTTTTGCATGTGCGGCCACGCACGTACGGCCACACACGTACGGGCACGCACGTACGGGCATGCACTAGTAAGTAATGATTCTCAATAGTTTTTAGAAGAAAAAAGAAATTGTGTTTGGGTTACCCTTTAATTCTACAGTGGTAACGATGTAATAACCTTCAACCCAAATTAACTATCCCATAATCTACGAAATTTGAAAAAAAAACATTAAGTGCTTTGAAAGTTGATGCCCAGGAGGTGAACTCAAGTCAGTTGTGTAATTCTAAGACGATGAACATGCAAATCCTTTAAACCAGTGTTTCTCAACCTTTTTTTGTCCCACACCCCACTTTGATTTTCAAAAAAAATCGTAAGCCCCACCATGATTGGAGATACTACAGTATATATACTACATATATATTCAAAAGGCTTTATTAAAACTTTATTGCAAATTTTATTCAATTGCTACTCACTTCAATGGGAGCCCTGCCCTTGACGCTGGCTGCAGATTTGTTTGATTCGAGGAACCAATTTTGTCAGTTTCATCCTTAAATCACCACGTTTCGTGATTTCCAGTCGATTTCTCTTAGCTTGTCGCAAATCGGTAACAAAACTAAATCCACATTCGACGAAATAAGATTATGGGAAATTAATCAAAACTTCCCTTGCCGAAGTAGTCGAGTTTGGGTATTTCTTTTCGCTCTCCTCAGACAGCCACATCATGGTTCCTTTGATCTTGAAAAGAGTTTTCACAGACTCATCTTGTTGCAACTCGCATAACTCTTCTTGGTATTGCTCTGGTACTTCAGATAAATCCACCAGAAATGGCTGAGTCAACCAAGAAAGGGAACTCGTAGCAAAGCTATGAAAGTGATCATATATTGATTCATTAATTCTGAATCCTCATGCCCCACCAAAATATTGCCACACCCCACCTTGAGAAACACTGCTTTAAACCCAGAATTAATGGAGTAATACTGTGTACATATCAAAGTCACACAAAACTGCAGATATCACAATTTACATAGAAGGCTGGAAGGTTGAGAAAATTGTTTGTCAAAAGATTTGGTTACCCTGGCTTTTTGAGCAAACAAACGCCAGACTGATCAAAGAAGCACATGAAGCCTTCAGGCTGTTTGTGTTTATACTGGGTGGGTGTCGACACCATGAACCTCTCTCTCTCTCTCTGAACTATCATACTGTCCTTTGCTAACCCTGCTAATTCCTTAGCACCGTTTATACCGCACAATCAACTTCACACTGGTACACAAAAGTACATATAAAGTTTCCAAGGAAATGCAAATTTAGATCCTCGATATCGTTATTTTTTTTTAATTTTCTTGTATTGGTGGTAAGAAAGGGTGGTGGGGGTGGGGGGAGGTGGGTGGAAAGTGAGTGCCGTGGAGTGATATGCCCCTGAATGGCTAAATTCATCTTGCATAATTACATTACTTTTATTACGTAATGTATTAAATATCCTATTATTCCCGTTTTTGCAATTACAACTTTACAAATCGCCAGCCTTCATGTCCAATACTAAAAAAGACTTGAACTCAGTTGATCTTTTTAGGCTCAATTCATCAATTTTTTCACCAAACTTGATGGTGTAATGGTTGGAGCATCTGCTCTCTATCTGAGAGGTCGTTGGTTTGAACCTTGGCCAACTCGCACAAAAGATTTTAAAAGGTGTTATGTGCTACTTCCTTGCTTGACAGTCATTTAAAAAGAAAGAATGCAGATAAACAATGCTGGGAAGGCAATGACAAACAATCCAGAAGGGTGTTTCAAAAAGAGTGATGCAACTTTAAATGTTTATTTACAAAGAAACAGAAACCTCAAGAATTTGAACCAAACATTTATTGAAAGCTTATGACATGGTATTTTCTTTCATTGATTGCTATTGTAGTAAGTCATTGCTGGAATTATTGAGAGCACAACGTCTGAAATAGGCATTTACGCAAAATCCTTGTGATTGATGTTATTGATGTGTCCCTCTCTGCGGTTCAGACAGGCATTGATAATGACTCCAAAGTTCGGTTCAATTTTCCTGTAGGTCTCATGCGGCATTGCCTGGAGGTATTCTGACACCTCTTGCTTCAGATCATCCAATGTGGCAGGGCAGTTGGTGTCGACAGAACCCTTGGCAGCACCCCAGAACCAGTAGTCCAGAGGGTTCAAGTCTAGGCTATGGGTTGCCCAGTCAAGAGGGGTACCCAGGGCAATGAGGTGGTTTCTGAAGAGCTGCTCCAGGAAAGTGATGGTGTCACCAGCTGCATGCGGGGGGTGGACCATCCTGTATAAACCAGGTCATGTTGAGCTAGTTTGGGGTGACCTTTTGGGCTAGATCATTATGGAACTTCTGGAACACGGCCTGGTAGCGCTCACCGTTGATCGTCACTGTCCTGCTATTGTCATTTTCAAATCAGTAAAGCCCAAGCGTTCTGCATCTGGCATTGAAGGCTCAGAAGCATGTGACCTTAGGCCCTTTCAGGTACCTCTCAGTGATCTCCTCAGGTGGTTCTTCCCCCAGAAAATGTTGTTGTGGTTGTTGATGGCACCGTTCAAGTGGAAATGGGCTTCATCACTGAACCAGATCAGGTTGATCCAGTTTGGGTACCGCTCCATCCTTTCCTGTCACTGAGCCAATTGCACATATCAAATCTCTTTCTCATGTCATCTTGACTCAGTTTATGTCTAATAGAGATGATGTATGGCAAAAGCTTCAGTTCCTTCATGAGGATACTCCAGATTGATGCCGAGCTCCCAGGAGCACTGGCAGTGGGACTTCTTGGGACATATAAGAGGAAAATATGCAGAAATATGCACTGCAGAATCCTGCACAGCGTTGATGTTCGCTTGGCTCTTGGTTACTGATGCTGGCCTGCCACTGGTGCCCTTGCTTTGGTTGTGCACTGTACCATTATGCTCAAAATGTTTCACAATACGTTGAATGGCACAATTTTTGGGTCCATCACTAGTTCTAAGGGCGTATTCCCGACAGAACCTCCAGCGGTTGTCTACGTATGATTTAGTCTCATACCACAGTCACCACTTTTGTCTTCTGCTTCACTGTCAATGCTATAGTTGAGCTATGGTGTGAGAAATCCCATGGAACAAATACCACAATAACACCACCAAACCCTAAAAAGGAGAACAGTATAGGTCAAAAAACAAAGAAATGGCAGGAAGTCAAAGTTGTATCAATCTCTTTGAAACACGTGTATAATGTTTGCCAAGAAACTGCTTCAGCAGCACAGACGTTCTGTGAAGAGTATGATTCATCAAATCAAAAAGTTGTTAGACTTAAGCCATTAGTGGTTGTTATGAACACTTCATTTCTGGATTTTGTTTGCCACTCATATGCGAATGTTGGTGTTTCTCCTTCAATGAGAATACATTTCAGCAGAAAGAAGAAGAAAACCCAACAATATGCCTGAAATCTCACTCAAAAAATAGACCACTGCACAGTGCCTATAGAAAGTCTACACCCCCTTTCAAAATTTTCCCCTTTTGTTACTTTATAGCTTGGAATTACATTGCATTAAATCAGACTTTTTCCATTTTTATTTACACAACTTCCATTTTTATTCGCAAACCGACAACTTCCAAGTGAAAAATAAATTCCACAAATGTCAGAAAATTAATCAAAACTACAAAACTAGAATATCTTGGTTGAATAAGTGTCGACCACCCTGAGTTAATACTTGGTAGAAGCACCTTTGACAGCAATTACAGCTGTGAGTCTGTTGAGATAGGTCTCTACCAACTTTGCACACCTTGATTGGGCAATATTTGCCCGTTCTTCTGTACGAAACTGTTCAAGATCAGTCAAGTTGTATGGTGAGCATTGATGGACAGCAATCTTCAAGTCATGCAACAGATTTTTTTTATTGTATTTAGGTCGGGGCTCTGACTGGGCCACTCAAGGACATTTTTTTTCCTTAGCCACTCCAGTGTAGCTTTGGCTGTGTGTTTCGGGTCGTTGTCATGCTGAAAGGTAAATTTCCGTCCCAATTTCAGTTTTCTTGCAGAGGGCAACAGGGTTTCCTCTTGAATTTCTCTGTATTTTGCTTCATCCATTTTCCCTTCTGTCCTGACAAGTGCCTGAATCCCTGCTGATTAGAAACATCCCCATAACATGATGCTGCCACCACCATACTTCACAGTTGGGATGGTGTTCTTTGGGTGATGTGTTGTGTTGGGTTTACGCCAAATGCAAAATTTTGGATTTATGCCAAAAAGTTCCATCTTGGTTTCGTCAGACCGCAAAACTTTTTGCCACATGGCTTCAGAATCTCCAGTGTGTTTTTTTGCATACTTCAAACTCAATCTGGGCTTTTTAGCTGCTCTAAGAGAGCTCAGTGTTGTTGTTGTTGTTGTTGTTGTTGTTGTTGTTGTTGTTGTTGTTCTTATTCTTCTTATTCTTCTGGTGAAGACAAAACCTTTAGGACTCGGCTCTTTTATATACAGGATCCAGATCTCCTGAAATACTAAACACTTGTACACATCCTCGCATTGAGGGTGCCTTTTGAGAGCGCCTATCATGAACTTTTAAATATATTCGGACATTTGCTTTAAAGTTTCGAAAAGTTCACGTTACTATTTAAAGATTATCCCATTTAATGTACTGTAATTTCGTAAATACACTATTTTCTCGTCATGAACGACGATCGTCCATGACTGGTCTCGCTATTGGCTCCGTCAAGGCACGTGATGAAATATCGGAAGTTGTTGTGTTTTTTTTTGTTTCTTTTTCTTCTTCTTCTTCTTCTTGTTCTTGTTCTTCTTCTTCTGGTGAAGACAAAACCTTTAAGACGTGGCTCTTGGAGACATTTGTCCTTGTTTGAGTAATGGCTTCCTTCTTGCCACCCTACTGGACAGGCCAGACTTGTGGAGTGCTTGGGATATTGTTGTCACACACACACACAATGATCAGTGTTTGCTATAAAGGCCTGTAGCTCTTTCAAATTTGCCATTGGCCTTTTGGTGACCTCTCTGATCAGTCTCCTCCTTGCTTGGTCATCCAGTTTGGAGAGACAGCCTGATCTAGCCAGGGTGTTGGTGGTACCATATGCCTTCCACTTCTTAATGATTGTCTCGACTGTACTCCAAGGGATATTCAAGGCCTTTGAAATATTTTTATACCCATAGCCTGATCTGTGCCTTTCCACAGCTTTATCCCGGAGGTCTTTTGAAAGGTCCTTGAAACTCATGGTTGAATCTTTGCTGTGAAATGCACTACCCAGCAGAGGAAACCTACAGGAACAGCTGATTATATTCTGAAACTAGAAGGGCACTTGGGAGAGTGCATACCTCCGCCGTGCAGTGCCTGATCCAATAGAACATATCAGGCCCAATAAATTATTGAAATATCATGCTGTATATCATTTTTAGTCACGTCTCTCAATGGTGAAGAATCACTTTAAAAATTAAATTATTCTCATATCCGGATGTGGATTCGGATCTTCACCAAAATCGAATCAATTTGTCCTCGTCAAACACCCAACCTGTCCACCAAGTTTCGTCCGAATCCGTCCACAACTTTTTGAGATATCGTGATATATATACTGTATATGATTTTTAGTGCTGTCTCTCAATGGTGAAGAATCACTTTAAAAATTCTAGTAGCCGGATCCGGATCCGGATCTTCACAAAATTCAAACCAATTCTTCCTTGTCACACACCCAACGTGCCCATAAAATTTCATCGGAATGTGTCTCCAACATTTTGAGATATTCTGCACACAAACGAACAAACAAACAGACAGACAGGGGTAAAAACATAACCTCCTTCCACCTTCGGTGGCAAAGGTAATAATCAGAATCACTACAATTTATCATAGGTGAAGGCCATGTAACTTGGTGTGTGATTTTGAAGGTGATTGGTTACACCTGAGCTAATTTACAATTGTTATTATGAGCAGAGTTTACACTTATTTAACCAAGATATTCTGGTTTTGTATTTTTAATTAACTCACTTGTAAGTTGTGGGTTACGGTGTGTAAATAAAGGTGGGGGGGGGAAAAATCTGATTTAATGCAATTCAAGTCCAGGCTATAAGGCAACAAAAGGTAAAAATTTTGAAAGGGGGTGTACACTTTGTGTAGGCACAGTATATCTTCAAATATATGAAATGGTGGACATTTTGAAACCGATCCTCAGCTATGTCTTTGTTCTCCCCCCATCTCTTTTTCTTTTCTCACTCCATACTCACAAATACAACTTTTATTTCCTTTTCCAAAACCCTCCATCTGCATTCAGCATGTGTAAATGCCTCCAAGTAATACAGGTCTTGACATAAGCATAAAGTTCAATGGAAATTTATTTTACTTTTATAAACAACAGATAGAATGCAAAGTGATGAATAACTATCCTCATTCGAAAATCCATGGTACACTTCTTTCCAGTTGTAATAATTGCCTACATATGCATGTAATTTTGCACAGTATAAATTGTCAAGGAACAGTCTCATTGCTCAGTTTCAGAGCATGATATAATCATCAAGTACGGATGTACTCCATATTGAGGGATGATACGGGGAAAAAAATGGCCACCCATTCAAATGTGTACACAATTATACGCTCATAAACTCCTAGAGAGTGAAGTCATAAGCCTTTAAAAGCCATACCTATTTTTATTGAGTGTTTTCTGGACTACCAAGGCTTAAAAAGATGCCAGAATACATTGCTAAAGTACCACAGTGAAAGATCGCTAAATCGGAAATTTGTACTTCTGCTTCTTCCCCTCTAAAAACAATGTAAAACTGTAGCCTGACCGAACTCAATAACTGCTGAAGCCATGATGGTGATTTCAACGTGAGGACGTTACTTTGTCTCTGGGCAAGTGCGTGCAACCCAAAATTAAAAAATATATTAAACATTAATAGTTTTATTATGAAAAGAAATTGAATGTAAATGTGGACTCAACCAAACCAGCCCAGGATCATGAAGGGGTGGGATGGACACTGGAGAGAACCATTCCAAAAGCGATACCTATCCAAACCATCCCCCAAATCAACTGAAACAAGTATGAAAACAATTTAATAACATAGATAACAAAATATATAAAACATTAAGCATTTTATTATTTTTAAAAAGATAATTGCATCGACATTTCCTCACATATGTGGTAATCCACATCGTGGACTGAAGCAAAATCTAGGATTGAGGGGGGAGGGGTAGAATGTACCATAAGCTAAATGTAATAACATAGATGGATGTAATCCGTACCAAAATAACAAAATATATAAAACATTAAGCATTTTATTACTTTATAAAATTTCACGCAAAAAATAAAATGGAAAAACATATGAAACACGATCAAGCAAAGGCCGTCCGCATCAGCTTTAGGGATATGTATAAAATTTGGTGGTGTGAGGAGCGAAGAGCGGGAGATTGTTAATGTGATATTCATCAGTCTTTTTAGATGCTGACTACTGAATATTCTATTTTTTGATGGGTGCAATGCAGGCAGGCACGCTGACACCGAGCAAACATACAAATCAACCTCACCCTATCCACCCCCCCCCCACCACCACGCTCTCCCCTCCGCTCTAATATCATTCAGATTTTATAAGTTTATCGCCTGCTGTAGTTCACAATGCCACGTGAATTGCACTGCAAGCCAAGGTATGTATGCACTTAGAGTGGTGATGAAGCAGCAAACATAGTGTGTTTACTTGACTTTATAGCCCATGTACTAGACACAAATGTTGATCTGAATTGTAGTACCATGGATTACGGTAGTATCACAGAGTACGGTAGTATCATGGAATATTGTAGTATCACAGAGTATGGTAGTATCATGGAATACTGTAGTATCACAGAGTATGATAGTATCATGGAATACTGTTGTATCACAGAGTACAGTAGTATTATGGAATACTGTAGTATCACGGAGTACGGTAATATCGTGGAGTATTGCCATACTCCATATTATCCATAGCAATATCTAGAAAACATGAAACATTTTATTACTTACAAAAAATTGCAGAAACAAGAAAAAAACATTTCAAGAAAAATGTAAAAACATAGAGGGATGAAATCTCAAAAAAAAAAAACAACCAAACAAGGTAGGAATGACACACATTATGATACCACAACACGACATCACAATCCTCTTACGGATTACCATCACGACATCTTTTGACATTTTACTTTTGTTTTGGGATTGGGATGGATGAAGAAGTATGAAGAAAAAGAATAACAATGACGAATGACGCCACATTATGATGCCAGAATATTGTTGCGAATTTGGAAGCTTACTGCACACAACAGCCAGGTCCTATAGATGAGTTATATCGATAAGTATGTGTTTCTCGGTAGGGTCCCATCCTATGTTTAATGGGTGATTAATTGTACGTGCGCTGTGAATTATTTTATAGTTAGGATTTTTACACCACCAACAACAATGACAACAACGCCCATCTTCACTTTTACAACAACGACAACAACACCGTACCGTCCTGCACTGACCCGGTTGCCATTACGCACGTGTTTTTGGCTGAGGATGTGGGCGGAGCCTTCGTCGTTTCAGGTCGAAGCTCCGCTCCGAGGAGGAGCAGAGAGCGTTTCCTCCAGCCAATGAGTGGAGGGCGAGCACCACACGCGTGCCCCAGCCAATCGGGAGGCCGCAACGAGTCACCTAACAACCCACCATCCAATCAGGAGGTGAGTGGCGGGGAGAAGAAGCCCCTCCCTCCTCAAGAAAGAGGAAAGGACGGCAGTTCGGAGTATCATGGCGATTGTGGCAGACGGTCTGAGATTAGCTTGGTCTGGACCAGTTTTTCGGGAGACCGTGTGATCGTGGCGACTGCGGAGGGTTCTGCAGACTGTCGTGGTTGTGGTTGGAGTGGTCTGCGGTCCTTTGGAGGGCAGGTCTGGTTGTCGAGCAGCCAGGATCCTAAACCGTGGACTTCGGGTCGTGGGTTCGAGTCCCACCAGTGGTTCGGAGTCGGTGTAGCCGCACGAAGCGGAGAGGTACCCCGGCCCGGCCTGACCGAGATAGACCCACGGGGTCCAGTTCGTGTGTGTGTGTGTGTGTGTGTGTGTGTGTGTGTGTGTGTGTGTGTGTGTGTGTGTGTGTGTGTGTGTGTGTGTGTTCGTGGGCCCCGTCTGTTAAGTAGAGCTGTTTAAGTGTTTTCTCTTCATATTACGTTTCTTTTATTCGTGATAACTCTGCTCTGTGTCTCCCCTCCCCGATTTTTGTTATAAATAAATCCCTTTTGTTAAATGTTCCAGCTTGTTTCTGTGTTTCTTTCATTGGCTTGGCACGCTGTGTATTGAGAGATAGCGAGGGTAAATTATTCATTTGGTCCAGCGCGGCTCTGGTAACTCCGCTCGGTTACGCCGGATCCGAGTCGTTACCTGCGACTCGGATCAGACAGAGTTGGCTGAGGGTGTGGTTCCCCGGTAGTTGGACTGCGTGGGTATTTCGGTATATTGAAATTAGGCAATTAACCCTACCCCACGCCGTCAAAGTATTGGCGACCACGGTCCTTTAAGTGACCCGTCGGCTCCGGAGTTATCCGGGGTGATGACCTATAAATTCTGGGTGTTCGGTGGGAGACGGCTCTATTGCTCCACTTCGCGGTCGTGCTCGCCACCGATATCCGGCCCCAAAACAATATGACACCACAATCGTTATGGTTTAGCATGTTTAGTGGTTAAACATTTATCATGGTTTCGCATTTATTTATCATGTTTCACTACACCATCACCCTGCACTCCACGCAACACCAAAGGGAAGTCCTCGCCTGCATTATTCTATTGTTGTACAAGTGTGATCTATGGTGCCGAGTGTGGGTTCGGTTTTATTTATTTCTCATTATTGTGCATCAGTTTCTGTGTCCCTATTTCCGTTTGTGTCCTTTGATTCACATGGCTTGCTCCGAACTGCTTGTCCCATCCACCTTTTTCCCCATATTCATTATTGTAAATGAAGCTTTAAAAACGTAAGATGCATGTTCGATATATCTGCTTTCCATACGTGCCACCACCACAAATTTGGTTCATTTGGGGGACCTTGGGGAATGATAAAGTTGTAAATTAAAGTGAACGCAGCGGTAGTAAGAAACAGTTCGGTCGTTTACGAGCCAAAGGATCTCGGCGCTGAGGAATATCATGTTAGTGAGCCTCAGACATGATCGTATATTGAGCACAACAACAACAAAAAATCATTTTTACAACCAAACAAATTAAGGAAATAGAAATCTTGAATTTTCACCATGAATTACACATTTAAAACAATCCAGACCTCTTTGAGTGGTGTTCAGAATGTCAAAGAAAGGCCGAGGTTCATGTAATCTTTCATTACATACAGTATATATTGTTGTGGCCGAACGGATGGTTAACGCCAGCAAAAAGACAGTGCAGAGCTAACCCAATACTGATTCTTAGACAATCTTACTTACAATAACAAAACATGTACCATTTGGATCATTCTGAGGAAGAAAGATAAAAAATAATATTCTGAGGAAGAAAGAAAGATTATGGAGAAAGATAATAAAAAGACAAGGTGGTTTTGACCTTTTCCTCACCAAGCGGGGTTGACAAACTCACGTGGCTCAAACACTGAGGAGGGGTAAAAGAGGAGGAATACTGGAGGGGTCTATGGTGTGTTTTTGAGGGGATTCGGGTGAGGTGCAAGAGAGGTGCAAGGCAGAAACTGGAAAGAGGTGCGTGTCTGTGGGGTGGCTCAGAAAAGAACGGTTGTTTGGGACTTGACCTCGCCGATTGCTCTTGTACGTCCACGGTGGACGAGATGCAAAAGAGAGACAGAATGTGTCAGAAGGCAGCTTCATTATGTGTTAGATTTATCTGTGCATGTAATTGCTTCATCAGCTTGGCCCTAATGAATGCACTTAGTATGGCGCCTGTATCGCTCGCTCACCCAGCACTCCGTTCCACAAACCCCATTCCACCTGCTCAGTTCCACAAGCTCCATCCACCTGCTACATTCGGCCTTTCACGACATACCACCGTTCAATCCAAAGTAAAAGATCTCTTGTACTCACTTTTGGAATGCATGGCTTAAATAGCCACTTGGCATAGGGCAAAGCCTGGATGTGGATCAAACTGGTCATTGGGCAGAGCATCTGAGTTTTACAGCACCTCCATTGGTGCACACATGATTACCCCAGCGTTGGCACCACCCACGCAAGGGCACAGCAATGAAGATGCTGCCATTTTATTTCTAAGTTCCCCACAAGATGGACCTCCATACTTAGCATAGCGCTTGGGTCTTTGGCTGTGCTCTCCAAGCACAAACGTGTGCTGAACACCCAATGCGGACCACAGTTAAGCAGAGCATCAGGGCTAGCTATTACATGGTGCTTTGTGCATTCTCACGCTTCAAGTCACAGATGTCTGAACATCCAGGTTTGAGGTGCCTGAGACTGATGCATTGTGCTTGCTCCTCCAAAAGCGTCTGTGGTGATCTTGATTGAGGAGATTGTAGAGGTGGCGTGGTGGGTGAGTTGTGGCATGGTGGTTCTCTGTGGTTGAGGTGGAAATGGTGAATGTACAGCGTACTTGGGTAATGTTACAATGAAGGCGTTTTGATGTTGTGTGATCATTGCAGCGTTGGTTGGGAAAGCAAGGTGAAGTTTGAAGTGAAGTGTTTGTTAGATCGTGGCACTTGATTCAAACTGGGATTTGGCACACATATGCAAATTAACTGTGTGTGCTTGGCATACCTGCTTGTGTGGGAGAGATTCGTGTGTAGAGCAGTAAGATGGGAAAATAATGGGAAAAAACTACCTAATCCCACATAATGCATATTGATCCATAAAACCATGACATAGAAGGGACATAACTATCTGAAACAATTAAATAACTATCTCAGGAACCGCTGATATATATATATATATATATATATATATATATATATATATATATATATATATATATATATATTGTTGTAGTTGCCGGGTTCGGTGGCGAGGACGACCGCAAGATGGAGCAGTTGGGCCGTCTCCCACCGAACACCCGGAATTGAAGGTCGTCACTCCGGATAACTCCGAAGTCGACGGGTCACTTAATGGACCATGGACGCCAATATTTTGATGGCGTGGGGTAGGGTTTATTTGTCTATTCCAATTTACCTAAGTACCATACTGGGTCAATGAAAGCCCGAGCCATACTGGGTCAATGAAAGAAAACACAGACAACGAACTGGAACATTTAACCGTTATTTATTTACAATAGGCAATAGGGAGGGAAACACAGAGCAGACTTAATCACGAATATAAATGCAGGCAAATGTACAATGGCAATCACTTAAGTTTTACTTCCAAGACTGGCCACAGACTGACACACACACCCAAAAAGAAATGGCGCCAACTGGCCTTTATTCGGATCCTCCAGCTGCGGAGGATAGGCAAGCTTGGGGTTAGAGTTTGGTCGAGTACCTGGCCGCCTCGTGCGGTTTTTCTGACTCGCACTTGTGGGGCTCGGAGTACGTAGAAGGGAACGAGGATCCCCAGCTTGAGTGCTCCAACACAACCTGCCACTCGAACCCATGAACCAGAATCCAACGAGCGCAGCCAGGATCCTACGAAGGACCCGGCCAGCCACGAACGATGACCGACGATCAGGAGAGCCCAGCAGACCAAAAGCAAGGAACGACCTCCAAAGAACCAAGGAACTCCCTCGGATGCAGCTCGCGATCCTTGTTATCCCTCCCCCGTGCGGGGTGGTGGGATCTGCTCTCGGTAACTCTCCTCTGGATTGGACAGGGTGCTTTTGGGTGTCGTGGTGGCCAGCCGCGATTGGAGGAGGGGCGTGTCGGTGTCTCGGTGCTCCTCCCCTGAGAGAGGCTCTTTTGCCTTCCCCAGTGTCGACAGGGGAGACATTCTTCTTTGATGGGGCGGAGTCAGAGCTCCGAGGTGAGGGGGCTCCACCCACATCCGTAGTCAGAAACATGTGCATTATGGTGCCGTGGTGTGAAGTGAAAGTTGGGTGAGTGAAGCGCTTGTTCGCCCGCAGAGTGGGAGGAGTGGCGTGAGGGTGCGTTGGTAGATTTAGAGATGTAAAAAACCTGACTATAAAAGAAACCTGCAGTGCACACATGAAATTAACCCATTAGACATAGGGGAGAGATTCTAACTATCCACATATACTTAACGAAATAACTAAACTTTGGGTCAACTGTATGTGTGAATGCGAATGACTTTCAGATTCGTAACAATATATATGTGTATATATATATATATATATATATATATATATATATATATATATATATATATATATATATATATATATATATATATATATATATATATATATATATATATATATATATATATATATATATATATATATATATATATATATATATATATATATTGTTACGGTTGTGGAAATTCGCAAACCACCATTCAGGTCCCGTAGGTGAGATATCTCTGTAAGTACATGTGTAGCTAGCTCAAACCCGTTGTTTAGAGGGAATAAATGTGATTAATTCGGGCTGCGACACTTTGAGATAGTCGTTTTTCTGTTCTATCTTTATTTTTAACCAACCACGTCTCAACCGCCATCACACAACAACCACCAACCACAACGCCGCTTCACAACAACAACAACGCCAACAGCCACGATCTTTACCTTCACAACTCGCTCCCGCAAACATCGCATCACCGCCATTCCAAACGGCACCATGGCCATAAACCACCACCATAAACCCTCCACCACCTTCAGCTCTCCTCCTTCTACCGCCATTCCCACACCACCTGTGAGCACTGAGCGTCAGGCTGTCCTGGGCTCATACGGGACGCGCGCCGAGCCGCGAGTGCAAAATGCGGCCTTTCCGAGGAGAATTCGGATCAGGAATGCTACACGCCCACTTCTGATCCGTCCAATCAGCAAGCGCGGGGCGGTTTGGCCCCGACTCCAGGCGCGTCAGTGTAGAATCGAGATATGCAAATTTGAGGATCAGAGGAGACTCTCGCCCCTTTTTCTCCGTCCAATGGGCAAGCGTGGCTCCACCCCCGAGCTCGTTCTGATCCAGAAATTTGCATATCGGTTCTCCTGCCGGCCTATAAAGCGCCGAGCGCGGGGCGAATCTCAAAGAAGCGGTTGTGGAAGAGAGGAGAGTCCATTTTGGAGAGCAGAGTGTGGCAGCGGCAGAGTGTGGTCTCGGCAGAGTCGGTTTGGGCAGAGTCGGCCTCAGAAGAGCGGAGAGTGTTTTGGGCAGTCGGGTTGGAGCGCGGAGTGGAGTCAGGAGGCGAGGGCGTACAGGTGGTTTGCTGCAGTCAGCTGAGGAGAATTGCGGAAGAGTCCGAGTAGCTCGGGTCCGAGGCAAGGAAGACGGCGGTCGGCGACGAGGTCGCGGTGGAATCGCTCGTCACGGGACCCAAGCAAGTCAGCTATCCTCTTTCCCCAGAGCATCAACAATTCTCCCCCCCCTTTTTTCCCCCGTGCTGAGATAGTGCGAAAAGGGGGCCGCGTTTCCACCCCACTCCAAGCAGTGCCAACGAAACCCGCGAAGGAGCACGAAGTCGGGGCACCGCCGCGCTGCCACATGTGCGGCTCATCACAAAGACACGGGTAGGATCCACCCGGTCTCGCGGACCTGACCGCTCTTTCAGGTCCCGTGCAAATACTGGCCCACAGGCCCCGTCTGCCCCCTTGTCTTTGAGGGTGGCCCTTTTCTTTTGCTTTTGAGTAAATGTGTTGTTGGCGCCGTCTGTAAAGTAAAACTGTGTAAGTGTTGCCATGTGTACGCGTAGTCGGTTGTAGATCTGCATTGTTGTGTTTCTTTTGTTGCAATTGCTTTATGTGCATTCTGTTTAATTGTATATGTGTGCTTTCCGTGTGCCGTGGAATAAATGTGCATCATGTTGAACTGTTTTCCCGTTTCGCTTCGTCTTTTCTTTAATTGAATCTCCATCTTGCTTCACGTAAAGGGTTGGTAGTGGGCTTAATATGCCCGATAATTAATCGGAACTGTCGAGGCCGACGATAACACCGCTCGGTTATCCCGATAGTACGGAACGGGTCGCTTAAGCGGCCCATGTCCGGGGTCGACCTGCGGCGAGGTGCGATCGCCCGGTCTACCCTCCGCGTGGGTACTTAGGTAGGTCGAGTTTGGCGAACAACCCTATCCCACGCGGGTGGCCGATTGGCACGATCGTGGTGAGGCCGAAAGGCCCACCCATGACTAGCTCCCAGCGTTAGTCTGGGAGGGTCACGACAGAATTGTCCGTCCGGTGGGCGACGTACCGCGATTCGAGTCACGTGGCCGTTCGCACGCCGGCGGGTGCGAATTCGCAACAATATATATATATATATATATATATATATATATATATATATATATATATATATATATATATATATATATATATATATATATATATATATATATATATATATATATATATATATATATATAGCCTGGTGTTGGCGCAGTGGTTAGGTCAGCGGCTTGGGATCCAAAAGCTCCTGGGTTCAAGCCCCGTTGGGCCACTGAATTAATACACCAGGGGGTTGACTCAGCCTGTCATCCTTCCAAGGTCGGCGAAGTGAGTACCAGTGTACTGGGCCGGTGTATACCCCGGTTAAAATAGGTGTACCATATCCCTGTGTCGTAAGAGGCGACCAGGGTTGCGTCAGGAAGGGCATCCGGTGTAAAACATGTGCCAAATCACTATGCGGATCATAGTGGCAACCCCTAACGGGAGCAACCCCTAACGGGAGCAGCCGAAAGAAGAAGAAGAATATATATATATATATATATATATATATATATATATATATATATATATATATATATATATATATATATATATATATATATATATACATGTGTGCCATTGCCTC
Source organism: Eptatretus burgeri (assembly GCF_056783735.1). Taxonomy (NCBI): domain Eukaryota; kingdom Metazoa; phylum Chordata; class Myxini; order Myxiniformes; family Myxinidae; genus Eptatretus; species Eptatretus burgeri. The sequence continues at coordinate 30,745,307 of NC_140965.1, forward strand.
TGGGGTCACGGTTTGCAGAACCTTCACAATATTATCATTGGATTGGGAAATCAAAGTGGTATGTTTACTATCAGTTTGCTGGGAAATCCAAGTGCAAGGTTTACTATCAGTGTGCTGGGAAATTTCAGTGTGATGTTTACGATCAGTGTACTCGGAAATCCAAGTGTTATATTTACTCTGGGTGTACTGGGAAATCCCAGTGTTATGTTTACAATCAGTGTACTGGGAAATCCAAATTTGATGTTTACTATCAGTGTACTGGGAAATCCAAGTGTGATGTTTACTATCAATGTACTGAGAAATACAAGTGTTGTCCGAGTATTTTACGACTGCGTAATTAATTCAAATGTTATGTTTATCCAATTTTTACTGACATTTGCTGCATCCAGTGTGTTTTAAATGCTGTTAAATGCATATCGTGCTCAAAGAAAGTTACTTGTACAAAAAAACGATTAATTTAAAATTGGGCACTGGCTTTGACACCAGTATAAATTTTTATTACGGATCCTTATAGTGTGAAAAAACTATGTACAGTGCTATACACGGCCAAAAGTATGCGGACACACCTAATTAGTGGATTCGGCTATTTCAGCCACACCCATTGCTGACAGGTGTATAAAATCAAGCACACAGCCATGCAATCTCCAAAGACAAACATTGGTAGTCGAATAGCCCGTACTGAAGAGCACAGTGACTTTCAACGTAGCACCGTCATAGGATGCCACCTTTACAACAAGTCAGTTCATCAAATTTCTGCCCTGCTAGAGCTGTCCCGGTTAACTGTAAGTGCTGTTATTGTGATGTGGAAACATCTCAGAGCAACAACAGGTCAGCCATACAACAGGTCAGTCATACAGCTTGTATGGTAGGCCATACGAGCTCACAGAATGGGACCGCTGAGTGCTGAAGCACGTGGCGTGGAAAAATCGTCTGTCGTCATTTGCAACATTCACGACTGAGTTCAAAACTGCTTCTGGAAGCAACGTCAGCACAAGTATGGTTCGTCGTGAGCTTCATAAAATGGGTTCCCATGGCCGAGCAGCCGCACACAAGCCGATGATCACCATGTGCAATGGCAAGCGTCGGCTGGAGTAGTGCAAAACTCACCGCCATTGGACTCTGGAGCAGTGGAAACGCGTTATCTGGAGTGATGAATCACATTTCACCATCTGGCAGCCTGATGGACAAATCTGGGTTTGGCGAATGCCGGGAGAACGCTACCTGTCTGGATGCATTGTGCCAACTGTACAGTTTGGTGGAGGAGGAATAATGGTCTGGGGCTGTTTTTGATGGTTTGGGCTCGGCCCCTTAGTTCCATTGAAGGAAAATCGTAACGTTACAGCATACAATGACATGCTAGACGATTATGTGCTTCCAACTTTGTGACAACAGCTTGGTGAAGGCCCTTTCCTGTTTCACCATGACAATGCCCCCATGCACAAAGCGAGGTCCATACAGAAATGGTTTGTTTGAGATCGGTGTGGAAGAACTTGACTGGCCTGCACAGAGTCCTGACCTCAACCCCATCGAACACCTTTGGATGAATTGGAACGCCGACTGCGAGCCAGACCTAATCGCCCAACATCAGTGCCCGACCTCAATAATGCTCTTGCAGCTGAATGGAAACAAATCCCTGCAACAGTGTTCCAACATCTCATGGAAAGCCTTCCCAGAAGAGTGGAGGTTGTTATAGCAGCAAAGGGGGGGACCAACTCCATAATAATGCCCTTGATTTTGGACGAGCAGGTGTCCACATACTTTTGGCCACGTCGTGTATATCGAACAGAGTTTCAAACGGAGCACCACGCCATCATTGGAGCATTTAAATTGCATCAGATGTGGCAATAAATGCGAATTGTTGCTCCCAGCTTGCCTGCTCTCTGACAGAAGATGCCATTTGCATTTTTGTCATCTCCATCCCTACCCTGTTTAGAATTCCGTGCGGGCACGGTCAACTTGCTTGTGTAACAAATTTGTTTTCCATTGGGCTCTTGGAGGAGCCCGAATACGTTTACCGCATGCTGTATATCATGAGGGCACAAGGAAACATCAGTGTTTTATCACATGTGAATTACAATAACATTAGTGGACAATGGAAAAACAGCACAGTATATGGAATTCAGCATCATGAGTCCTGTGCTTAGATGGTGGCTCAAAACAAGCCCACCCGGTATATAGACTAGACATCAGATACATATATATATATATATATATATATATATATATATATATATATATATATATATATATATATATATATATATATATATATATATATATATATATATATATATATATATATATATATGTATATACACAGCAATTACAAGACAGCTTCACTGCAAATACATTCCTTGGGTCGTCGAGAGATACATTCACCCGTGTGAAATTATAATAACTTTCCAAGTATTGAAGTCGGTGCTTTCGCCACAATTACCGGAATACAAGGCGGGTCGGCAGGTGGCAGAGAGATATGGGTCGCTGCAATGGGTTGACACTAATGTGACCTGTCAAGGCATGGGCTGATAGCCTTTATTACATTTCTTCTGCCTGCTCCATTATCAACTCCTGTCCGTGTCCGCCTGCCCTTCGATGCACCCTCGACCCCATCCCCCAGACTCACCCTCAGCTCGCTCCAGCACTCTGCGGATGTGCTGCGCACCAATGAATGCATGATGTGCATCGAAGGGATGGGTGCGATGCGCATGAAACGAAGCCCTCCAAAAGCGACCTCCCCTCTTCGCCCTTACAGACCTCACCCTTTGGCCCGCTTCTTGCCCTCCCACCATTCGCTTGGCAGCCAGCGGCTTGTGGATGTTCTCCAAACACGATGCAATTACTTCTGGATTAGTATCCTCAGAGCCCGCGAGGGGGGATTTGGGATCTGCCTGAACCTAGGCCAACGGTCTCTTCAGGCAAACACCGCACTTGCAGTGATGACTTGTCACCCCCGCACGACCACAATAAAGCCATTTGCACAGCCGTGAGTTTCTCTCAATTAGATTAAGAGTGCAATTGCCAATACGAAAGGCATGAGGGGTGGTCTGAACGGGTGCGTTATGGTCCACCGTTATTTTGGACTGCTCCAGTGTCTAGAAGAGGAAAATAAAATTGCACACACACACACACACACACACACACACACACACACACACACACACACACACACACACACACACACACACACACACACACACACACACACACAATGTCATTTCGACGTTAATAAACCATCAAGAAGAATGATGTTTGAAGCTGTCGAATAAATTAATCCGGGAGTGAAACACAACAATGATGATGAGCCAAATGGCCTCATTTCCTTGCTTGAGGTGAGTTTATAGATGTTCAGGCAAACGAACACACATATACATCCAGACAATTGCCTCGCGGGGCTGAGAGGGGTGCGGTTTGTGCCCAGGACCTGACCCGGTGGATCTCCAGCACATCTTCTTATTATTACTATAATTCACCGTCTGTCCGTCTGTCTGTTCCCAGGTACCGCAAAATCGGCTGAACAGATCGCAACCATTTTTAACCTCCGCCATCGAATATGGATGGAGGTTACTGTTTTCACCCCCTTTCTGTTTGTTTGTTTGTTTGTTTGTGAACAGTATTACGGAAAAATTCCTCGACGGATTTCGATGAAACTTGGTGGGGGGGGGGTTAGGTCTGGTCCAAGGATCATGCCATTAGATTTTGGACTTGGTCCAAAATCCAATATGGCTGCTATGGCGGCCAATTTGAAAAAATATTTGAATTTTTTTTTTTGCATTTCTACATGTTTGAAGTGATTTCTAACCCCCCCCCCCAAAAAAAAACATTTAGAGAAAAAAAATATTTTTTGCAACTTTTTTTTTCAACAAAATTTCGATTTCTTTTTTTTGCATATCTACATGTTTTAAGTGATTTCCAACCCCCCCCCAAAAAAAAATTGTTAGAGAAAAAAAAAATTTGCAAATTTTTTTTCAACAAAATTTCGATTTTTTGGGGGGGGATTTATACATGTTATAAGTGATTTCCAACAAAAAACATGCCAAAATTATAATTGCGGCTGATTTTGGAACTTCAGGTGGATATACCCACGTAAAATCAATTTCTGTCTCAAAGAATCAAGTTATGACGAATGAATTGAGTATGTAAAAGTTAAAAGTAAAAGGGATAGTTGCAAACTATAACTCTGTGAGCACTGTTGACGTCAAATTGAATGAATAGGATATGAGGTTCACTTGAGTGACCTTGCAGTATTGGCGGCGGAGGTTTTGCACTCTACCGAGTGCTCCCCCTCTAGTTTGGGGATGTAATCCTGGGACCCCTTGGAGTAAAATAGGCATAAATATAATAACACAACCCCCTTGACGGCTCCCATAGGGAGAGGGTGCTTCTAGTATGCAAAATTTGGCTTGGATTGGTCCAGTCATACAGGTGGAAATCATGTCGGCTCCCCATCCTCACGGGGATGGTGGGGAGGTTGTAGGGGGGGGGAGGTTGTGCTCAGCCAGTTAAATGCCGCTGTTGACGAAGTCACCGAAGGCATTATGTTTTTGGATTGGCCGTCCATACTTATGTACGTACGTGCGTACATCGATCTGTGTTAATTGGTTCACGAGTCAGTAAGTGACTACTATATTCGTTATTGGTGTGTGTCTGTCTGTCTGTCTGTTGGGTAGTCAATCTCGTCTACCCTTATTATCAGCATTTCCATCGATATGTTTGTCTGTCTGTTGGCTGCTCTTAGAGCACCCTTATTCTGGACATTTCCATCTGCTGTCTGTCCGCGAAACTTCGGTCAACCCTAGGGGTTAAACCACTCAACCGATTCCAATGAAATTTGGTAGGTAGGACCAATATTTCTTGGAATCGTGTGCTTTCGAATATGGGACCCCGGGCCCTAGCGACGGCATACCAACAGCCCTTTAAAGTGGTCAAAAAAATCCAAAATAAATCGAAAAATCAAAGCTTAGAGTTCTGTGCGCAATCTATCTAGCTCCCTTCATGCCAATTTGCAGCCCTAACAAAAAATATTTGAAGGAGGAGATAGGTTTTGGGCGAGTACATGTCGAACATTTCAGAAACGGTTAATTGCGCATATCTCTAAGAGAAAGAGTTTGATTTTGATGAAACTTCGGTGAAATGTGTACAATGTGGCTAGTATGTACACAAAAATGAATGGTTGCTACGCACACCTCCGTTGCTTAGCAACAGATAAAATACTTTATCGTATATCGTACACTTATTGTGGACTGTACAAAAAAATCAATACCTCCGAAACTGGACCTCCGAGGGGCCTGTTTTTTTGTGCCCAAGGAGAATGTCTTACAGCATTATATAAAAAAAAAAAAAATCTTTAGCGAATAGAAAAATGGAATTACCAGGGCTGCCATTTGTTAGAGTCTCTTTGGAAACATGCCTGAAATTTCACAAGGTGGGTTTCTGGGCGCAAACTAAGAGGGCTGTGATAATCATATTTATTGTGCTAAATTGATTGATAGCATGTACATGAATATCGGCGAGTCGCGTCGGCCAGCTTTCCATCCAGAGCGAGCAGCCATGTCGCCTACCGGCTTGTCTGTATGTATGTCTGTTCGGTCCAGTGCTCCGTTAATACAATGGCGATTTCGATGAAACTTGGTTGGTAGGTTCATACCATGACCTAGTTGTGTGCAAATGAGAACCGTTGCTATGGACCCATCCATTGCCTCGCAACGGACCTTTGAAATTTTCAAAAAAATCTCAAATTAATTTTTTCGAAAATCAAAAATTGGGCCACGAGCGACTGTGGGCAGTACATTCAGCCATATTGTCAAAAATTTCCAGCCGGATCCTATGAAAACTGTCGGAGAAGATAGACTTTGAATGAACCCTGGTCGAAAACAATTAAAAAAACGAAGTTCGTTATATCTCAGAGACTATGAGTCAGATATACATGAAACTGGTATGGTAGGTTCATGGTATGTCCTAGTTATGTGTGAGAAAGAACCGTTGCTATGGACGCTTTTGTTGGCTAGTAACAGCTGAAAAACGACTAAATTCGACTTGATCGACTACCCATGTTCGCCTACCGGCTTGTCTGTCTGTCTGTCTGTCTGTCTGTCTGTCTGTCCCGAGCATAGCTCCGTGGGTTTTGATCCGATCCTGATAAAATTTTGGTGGGAGGTTTATATCATGATCTAGTTGAGTTTTCCTGAGAATGGGCGTGGTGTGAATTAAAGGGTGGAATTGTATGAGAATCAAAAAAAAGTCTTCACACTGAAACACACAAACAACTCACTCTTGTATACACAAATATGGACTCTTCAAATGAGGAATTTCATAATTATTTCTCAGCACATTATTACATACTAGTGCAGGCCCGTAGGTGCGTGCCCGTAGGTGCGGGCCCGTACATGCGTGCCCGTACATGCGTGCCCGTACGTTCCCGTATGTGTGTGGCCGTATGTGTTTGCCCATAGGTGCGTGGCCGTAGATGTGTGGCCGTACGTGCGTGCCCGTACATGCAAAATATATATAAAAAAAAATTGTGACGTCAATCATGATGTCATAGCACCGTGTCCTGTCATTGGTTTATAAATAAATGGCCGTAACTTGGGAACCGCTTGTCCGATTGACATCAAACCTTGAAAAGGCACATCCTCAGGTCCCCAGCAATATGCCTGGCAAATTTCAATCAGATCGGACCAGGAGTTGTCGAGAAACGGCAGTCGCAGACACACAGGCAGACAGACACACACACACACATAGATTGCTTGAATTATAGATAGAAGATTAACACCGAACAAGCAACATCTGCAAATACACACAGGAGGCCATTCGGCCCATCATGCCTGCCCAACATCATCACCCATCCACACACAAGCCAATATCCTCATACCCCTCTACCTGCAATGCATCCAGGTACCCATGTAATTCCCATTTAAACTTATACACCCCCTTCACAACCAAATAGGTATGTCTTTGAGCTACACCTTGCAGGAGTGGGGGGCGGGGGGTGGATTCTGCTACTGTCCCTGAAACTCAAGGCAATGAAGAACGCCAAAGACCGTTTCGTGTTAACGAGAGTTCACAGCGAGATCCATTGGATGAGAACGTCACAGAGACTTGACACAATGGTGATCATTATGACTGGTTCAGTGCGAAAACCATTCGAAGTGCGCAGACAACGGAAGAGCCGATGTGTCACCATTAAATTATATCAGCGATCTCGATGACGAAGTGAGATGGACTCGAGAGAGAATCACTCCATGCCGACGATCAGACGCATGATTGAGGCGTCTCTTTATGCGTGAAGCATGCGGTATATATTAAATAAATAAATAACAAGGGATGATTCGGTACAACATGCGCTTTGAGTGTCCGAACGAGGAATGCACGGACTAGCAGGACGTCCGTATCTCGGACGAGTCGGTACAAACTAACCCACAGGGCACTTTTTAGTGGCCCGGGCCCCGATCAAACCCCGCGCCGTGAAAAGTGCGCATCGGACGCCCATTGTGCGGCTTCCTTGCCGTGACATTGATTGGATTGGCGAGGAGAGCGCTCCGATCGGCTTTGTGTCGGGCTGGGAGCGGCCGCGCTCGCCTGGGCCAGATGCCACTTTTGAGTCGACGGGCAGCCGAGGAAATTAACGAGGCGCGCTCGCCATACAGGCCCAACCAAGCACACTAATTCGGGGCGAAATAAATAAATAAATCTCCCAGCAACCCGCCACTAACTATTCATTAACTTTCCCCCCACCCCTCCCCCCCCCCGCGCCAAAAAGCCCGACACCCTGTCCTATACACCTACTACCTCCGCTGTTCTCTTCGCATTTCTGGGTGACGCATTGTCCTCACATGATGTTGTCTGTCCGGAGGACACGCTTTCTGTGTGTATGCTCCGTTTCTTCGCTACGATGTGTGCACGCGATGCAACCAAGAGAAACAATAGGTGTACGCACGGACGTCATAGATGTGGGGTGACGTCACTCACATATCTGTGCATGCAGAGAAAAGATGGATATGGTAACACTGTGAGAGTGCACAGCACTCGAGTACGGTGACCATTTCTAAATTTTGCGCAATCTCAGTGCGATAATACTCCTTGGAGGTCTCTGCCCATTATTGGAAGACGAATAAGAAGTAGGAGAGGAATAAGAAGACGAAGAAGAAGAAGAGGAATAAAAGACGAAGAAGAAGAAGAAGAAGAAGAAGAAGAAGAATAAGAGGAACAAGAAGAAGACGAAGAAGAAGAAGATGAAGAAAATTTTCTCAGTGCGATAAATTTTGCACAATCTCGGTGTGATAATACTCCTTGGAGGTCTCTGCTCATTATTGGAAGAGGAAGAAGAAGAAGAAGAAGAAGATGAAGTAGAGGAAGAGGAATAAGAAGACGAAGAAGAAGTAGAAGAGGAATAAGAAGAAGAAGAGGAATAAGAAGTAGAAGAGAGGAAGAGGAAGAAGAAGAAGAAGAAGAAAATTTTCTCAGTGCGGTAAATTTTGCGCAATCTCAGTGCGATAATACTCCTTGGAGGTCTCTGCCCATTATTGGAAGACGAAGAGGAAGAAGAAGAAGAGGAATAAGAAGAGGAATAAGAAGAAGTAGAAGAAGAGGAACAAGAAGATGAAGAAGAAGACGAAGAATAAGAAGAAGTAGAAGAGGAATAAGAAGAGGTAGAAGAGAGGAAGAAGAAGAAGAAGAAGAAAAAATTTTCAGTGCGATAAATTTTGCGCAATCTCGGTGTGATAATACTCCTTGGAGGTCTCTGTCCATTATTGGAAGAAGGAGAGGAAAAGGAAGAAGAAGAAGAAGAAGAAGAAGAACAACAAGGCACAGGCGCTGTCCGTGTGTTCACACAACGTGAAGCGCGCTTTTCCACGTTGTCGTAACGTTTGTGTCAACGCAAGAACGAAGTGACGCATTTCCGGTGGGATGTCAATCCTGCGATGCGGTGAACTTTGACCCACGTCGTGCTCAGTGATCAGTGAAGCATTCTCAACGTTCATATCGGTTGACACGAATTCCATTGCGGATCGATTTGATTTTGACAATCAACTTCACATGTTAATATATGACGTCTGTACAGAGTTGACGTCATTTATCATTCGTTGGCAAAAAGGAATGATTTGCGTTTTAACCGTCACGATGTACGTGGAGAACACCAAACACTCAGCTGTCCAAGTTTACATTGTCGAAAATGTTCTTGTTCAACATGCCTTCACAAACGTTTTAACACCTTTTCGATGTAGTCATTTGAAAACGATTTTAACATTGTGCTGTATTGAACAAATTATTACCTTGGACACTGAGGGTGGACGGACGTTCAACGGTTTCAGCCGTGTGTGTGTGTGTGTGTGTGTGTGTGTGTGTGTGTGTGTGTGTGTGTGTGTGTGTGTGTGTGTGTGTGTGTGTGTGTGTGTGTGTGTGTGTGTGTGTGTGTGTGTGTGGAGTGTGAGAGAGCACGATATCTCAAAAAGTTCATGATGTATTCAGACGAAACCTGCTGGACAGGTTGGGTGTGTGACGAGAACGAATTGATTCGATTTTGGTGAAGATCCAGATACGATAATTTTTCATCAAGCCTCCCCTTATGCTATAGGATTGTATTATTGCTGTTGTGGGGTTTGCTTCTACAATTAGCACCCCACAATTTTTTATGGTACAGTACCCCAGACTTCTTTGGACCCAAAGGCCACAAACCACCATGTAGGGTTTTGTTGTCCACCGCTCCTTCCCAACTCCACATCTAGGTGATGCATGATGTCATCGCCGGGTACCCAAGGAAGGGAAGTACTCAGTTTTTACTCCGTTTGTTGGTTTTCTTGTTTGTTGGTTCGCGGGTGCCAACAGTGACCACTATTTTCGTTGTGTCTTTGTGTATGTCTTAATGTGACTCTCTCCAGAGCATAGCTCCGTGACGTTTGATGCGATCTTGAAACTTGGACACAAGCTAGATATCATGGTCTAGTTGTGTCTTTTTGTATGAGGGGCATCCCACGCCCCTTGTGGGCGGAGCCACGCCCACTTGAACTTTTTATTTATTTATTTTTTTCGCAATTTCATTTCCTATAAGCTGTGCATAATGTCCATAAGTACAACATATAAAAAATCCGATTTGATTTGGTCAATTTGATGGAACGGATAGGTTTTTATGGAAGGGCTTCCTCAATAATGCCCGCGAACCATCGTCACCTCCCGGCGAGTTGGTTTTCTTGTTTGTTTGTCTGGGCGATATCTCGGCCATCCTTTGAGCTAATGTGGATTTGTTCAGCTGTTCGGGTTTACAAATCACAAATCACAAACCCTAACAAATCCTAACATCAGAGAAGCTGAAATTTGGGGACAAAAGAGAAGATGTGCTTTGGCAAAAATGTTACTTTTTAATTTTTCGATTAAACAATTAATTGAATTCCAGGTTTGTTTGTTTGATTAATCAATTAAATGATTGTTTACTTAATTGTCGATTTATTAACTACTTATTTATTTTATTTCTCATCCTGGCAATATCTGAGGCATATTTTGAGCTTGGAAGCTAATATTTTGACATGACAATGAACAAGTGATTTGGCGAAAAGGGGTATTTTTGATTTAGTGATTGATCAAGTAATCGATTATAATGATTCGTTTTTCGATTAATTACTTGATGTTCAAAAAGCTACACATTCGGATGAAACAGTGGTGGTTTAGGCATGCTATTCGGTAATTGATTGAGAAGTTAATTATTTTATGATTTTCATAAATTTATTTTAATTATGCAATTAATCAATCAATGATTGTACACCACTCCCTCCCAATTCCGACTCCATGTGCTGCAAGGCGGCATTGCCGGGTGCCGAAGGCGCCCTGGTGATGTTGCGTGCTGGAGGATTGTTATTTATTCTTTTGGCATGGGGGCGGTGTACTTTGAATGTACTGATACTTGTTTGTTTTCTTGTTTGTTTGTTTTTCCAGGCGATATCTCAGCCAACCTTTGAACTTGAAAGCTGAAATTTGGAGACAAAAGTGAAGATGTGCTTTGGCAAAAACGGTATTTTTTATTTTTTGATTAATGAATGAATTGATTCATTATGATGGATTTATTTATTATTTATTTCTAACTCGCCCTCAGCAAATTAGCATTGTTTCCTTATTATGTTTCCATTATGTACTTTGGTGATTCTTCTCCGCCTAATCATTTTTCATTATGGTTAATTTCTGCCTACTCGTTATTCATGATGATGCCCTATGGTTCCACCAATCAGGTAATCCCGTACTTTCTTTCTCTCAACCAATCAACGTTGATGACATTACATTGTAACTTTATAAATGAGAGTTTGGTGCTTCTTCTTCATCTGCTTGCAGTTTTATCCGAAGGGGTGCAAGTCGGAAAGCTTTGATCATGTCCATTTCATTGAAATGCACCTTTAAATTTTGTTGTACGAATAAAATGTATTTTGTCCACGTTTTCATGTCACCGCATTGCATGTCGCGTAAATTTGTGCCATTTGCAAAACGTATTTTGATGCCATTTGAGGTCTGATTCCTATTTGTTTGATTTATAGTGGAACTGTAATGCATTTCTGAACTATTGTTGTCACAAAACGTCATTCCTTAGTAGTTTCACGGAGCGTTCACGGAGCTTCTTTGCGAATGAAGAAATAGCCGAAGGCTTCTGTATGAACACGACTCCTTATGTCTCTATTTGTGTACGACATCCAACGAACCTGCAAAACTACGATTATGAAACCCCTCACGGCAGATGAGTGCTTGCTGTGGCTTGTGACTTGCTACTGTTATAATCGGGATGACAGTTTATTGCTGGGTCGGAATTCAAACCCAAACTTAACAGCAGTTCAGAGGCTGGTGTGCACCTTGCACACCCCCAGGCCATCCTGCCAGCCCAATTCACTTAAAAGGGAACCCAAACGCTCAGACCACCTCAACACTAATCTATCTCATCATACCCTACAAAATAGATGTCTTTTTCCGATTTCTGATTTTTAAGTACGTATTTGTGCTTTTAAAAGTTTACGTCTTCTTCTTCTTCTTCTTCTTCTTCTTCTTCTTCTTCTTCTTCTTCTTCTTCTTCTTCACATAACATGTGACGTCACACACGGAAGTAGACCACCAGGTCCGATCCTTGAAAATAAACATATTGTCACGGTGCTGGCGGCCAAGGTTAATCCCCGATCCCAAATTGTGGTGATGAGCGGTTAACACTGCCAGCCTGGATGGTTGAACTTCCACCTTGGAGGCCTCCAGCCAAGACTCTCAGAGATTAATGCGCACATGGGAAACAGTTAAGCACTGCACCAGGATGGAACAAGGGGGGTTTATACTCGAACCCCATGACAAATACATGGAAATATCCACTTCAAACAAACAGATTTAATTAAAATAGACAAATATTTACAAAGAACAATAATCAGAATATAATCATACGTCAGGTCAATTAATCATAAAGTCTAAATCAAGGCACCTCTACATACAGACAAAGGGAAAATGAAACTAAAGCAAAGCAAATCCCTCCTTTATTGTGGCACTTAGCTTGACCCAGAGATGGTCTTTGTGGAACTTCGAATCGTGGCGCTTCTATTTGCATGTGTAGACACGCACGCAATGGCGCCAAATTGCTTTCTCATAGCGGGACAAATGTACGTCAGGCAATTCGTGAGTGGTATTCAACACCAAGGCTCAGAGACCCCATGCAGCTGCTTCGTTCATCGATCGTCCTCACCAACCCACTTTTTGACATACATGAGGCTCTGGGTCCGTTCGTCACGACCCAACCAAGAGCCAAAGGCCAGCATCTTGCTTCACCACGTGAACGAAATCGTCTCTACATGACTACAAGAATCGTGCTGTCTTCTTCATATGCCAAAGGAAAGTCAGCCATAAAGCCCTGTTCTTCAGGCCATCTCAAAGCTACATTCTCTCTCGACCGCGTGTGTCCCTCACTCCGCACTCAACCGTTACTCCTTACACTGACCTCGTGTGTGCACTCTCCTGATCTCTAGCCTCTGACTTACGTCATACCGAACCCCCGTTTTCTCCTCCAGAGCGTGGCTTGCTCGCCCGAAACCTGGGAAGGCGGGCCTCCTGCCCACTTGTAGTTGTTTGCGGGACATGTTCCTCACGTTTATTACCGATCTTGGAATACAAAAACATAGGGAAAAGAGACACGGGGGGCAATTACATACGAGGAGATTTATCACTAATCCCTATATAATTAACACAGCACCACCTCCCCCCCCCCCCCCCCCCGTGTGGTGACAGTAACATTTAAGCTCATAGTTTCTCCACCGAGTTGCATCGACATGTCTCCCACATATCCATGGGCCAAGCAACTCTACACAATCCTATCTTTCCTATGAAATTCCTTTATCTACCCCCACAAACAAAACAATATAATGCTCACTCATGACAAGATGATCCCATCAAGTGTGAACATTGCAAACAAAGCATGACATCCGGACATGGAACTCAAACCCAAAAAGGAGAAGTCAGCATTGTTGATCGAGGTTTCAGTTCCCAATAACTTTGGACGAAATGATCCAGAAATCAGGAAAATGACCAAATACCAGGATCTGAAAAATTAGCTCAGGAGGACTTGGAAATTGAAGAAAGCTGAAATTATATCATTGACAGTCAGAGCAACAGGAATGACAAAGAAACCCCTTAAAATCACTCCTGGGAATATCACTACAAACGAGCTACAAGTGGAGAGTGTCAGTGGTTCAGTGAAGATTCTGAAAATATCCCTTGGAACGAGGCGATGAGAACGAAGTTTCACAGCTTGGTTCATGAATCATGATCCTTCACCAAATACAAGATGGAGATTTGGAGTTATGGGAGAACTTCCTCCCACCTCCTGAAACCCACAAATGGAGATAACAACCAGCGGGACAAACACTGAACACAGCCACTGAGCTTGGGGGAAGTGACGTCACCTCGCGGGTGACTCAAGGTACCAGCGACGTCATAACAATGGTGGTGCTTTTCTCATCGTGCTCAACAGGGCGTTTCCTCAGGAGAAACTTCCTCCTCCCCATGGATGCCAACTGATGGAGGTTGTCCGTGCTTTATTCTTTTATGTTCTGAATGTCAAGGAATCAGCAGTAACATTTAAAAAAGTCTTTGGTACAACTCAGCAGGGGTTTGAACTACCGACCTCCCAGACCCGGAGCGAACTCTCTCACCATGACACATCCAGTCTGGTTATTACATTAAACTGGCAAACATTAAAACTGAACAAGGAATCTTTGCACTCCAGCAAGAGAACCAGATCTATAATGACGTCACAATACGCGTTCCAATGCAACCATAACTACAGTAACGTCGTAATCAACATTTGTGTCAGAACCACGTGACCTGCTGTGACGTCAAGATGACATGCCCATTATTTTCAAGACTACATCAAGAGGATACAAGCAGTCAATCCGTGTCGAGAGCCTTTGCTCGATGCACTCCTCTTGGACTGGGGAGCACTGGTGGTCTGGTGGTCGGGTACATCGCACGGCTTTCCAAACCGTCCTGGTGCTTCATCGCATTGTCGGTCCGACCTTTCTTCTCCCTCCTTCCTGGTGGGTCAGGTTCTTGGTTGCTGTCTCATGGGGCGTAGTTCAGTTCCGCTTCATCCCTCGTGTTTCTCGTGAGTGGTGTTGGTGACGTTCTGGCATTCCTCACCTTCTCCGGTGATGGGGGGGGGGTATGGGCTGCATTCTGCGTTTCTGCTCACCTGTGTGTGATGTATATGCCTGCCAGCGGAACCTGTCTGAATTTGTATTTTCTATCTTTCTTTCTTTGTCTTTGTATGTTCGTTTGTCCATGTGTTTTTGTGTCTGACACCGTACATTTGAAGTGGATGTTAATCTGGGTTTGAACAAATGAGATACGTAGATTTACATTTAAATAGCCGTGTAAACAAATATGTAATTCGTTTACATGAATACAAGTAAATCATTGAAGTTCGTCAATTAATAAATTGAATTGGTGTAATTGACCCCCCCATGGAGTGCTTGCTCTCAAGGTGTATAACGCACTCTGATTGGTCAGCACCTCAAACAGCCTCTGACGGTCGAGACTCGGACCCCGGCCTTCTCATGGCGAGGTTGTTCTCACGAACGGGTTTGCAGGTGAAAGGTGAATCACCGAAACACCATCGGTTTCGGGCACGTGGGGCTCAGCCTTGCTGAACAGTTCCTCTCGCAGAAGATGCATGAAGAGAGGACGTGAAGCGGTTAAATGGCGACTTCCAACGACAAGCCATGAGAGAAAAATAGATGTTTCAACGAAGCTTGCATTGAGATAGAGTGACAACAAAGCGGGGAAAACAAGGGATCATTTTTCAAACATCAGAGATCACAGCATTGGAGATCTGGAGTTGAACATGAAGGGACCGAACGAATAATGGTTCAACCCTTTATACTCTGCTGCCATTGGTGGAAGGGGCGTGGCATGTCGGAACGGTAACCGCTCTTCTTCTTCTTCACTCACCTTCAGCTTTCCTCTCCTGGTCATTCATCTTGGGTGTGTTTCCTCAGCAAGCGGCTTCCTATTGCTTTCCAAGCTCGTCGTTCCGTATCCATCGCTTTGCAAGCCGCTCGGCAAGTGGAGTAATCGATTACGAGAATCTTCGTTCTGTGAGCAAAACGGACATTTCTGAATCTTTTCTGAATCTTCGTTCTGTTTGCTTAATTACATTTCTGAATCTTCGTTCTTTTCGCAAAAATAGCCGCTGTAGTCTGATTCGAAACAACAGTACAAGCAATGAAATGTTCAGAACTCTACCCCTGTAATGTTTTCTCATAATATTGAAACGCGTATTTCATGCATTTATTATTTCTACTTTTCATTATAAATCTTGTAAAGATCTTCAGACATGCAACCCCCCCCTCCCCAAAATGCACAATGGTACGGTCCATAGATGTGTTTGGTCGGACGCTCCTCCATCTGACTCCCCATTTCCAAGGAAATCGGACACAGGTGGAGGACATTCAGCCCATCATGTCTGCGCAACATCAACACCACACTAATTTACCAACACGAGATCTAAAGAAGAAAATGCAAAATTTATCGATGTTTATTACCTCCGCCACCAAAGGTGAAGGAGGTTATGTTTTCACCCCTTTCTGTCTGTTTGTCTGTTTGTTTGTCTGTTTGTTTGTGTGTACAGGATATCTCAAAAAGTTGTGGACGGATTTGGATGAAATTTTCTGGAGATGTGTGTGTGTGTGTGTGTGTGTGTGTGTGTGTGTGTGTGTGTGTGTGTGTGTGTGTGTGTGTGTGTGTGTGTGTGTGTGTGTGTGTGTGTGTGTGTGTGTGTGTGTGTGTGTGTGTGAGACAAGGAAGAATTGTTAGATTTTGGTGAAGATCCGAATCCGTATCTGGATACGATAATTATTTAATTTTGAAAGTGATTCTTCACCATTTTGAGATCGGGCCAAAAACGATGTAGCACTGGAGAGCACGATATTTAAAAAATGTAATGGGCCCGATATGTTCTCATGGATCAGGCGTTACGTGGTGGAGGTGCTCTATCGCTCTATCGAGCGCTAATGTAGTTTTAAGTGTTTTTGTGCGTTTTTGTATGTATGTATGTATGTATGTATGTATGTATGTATGTATGTATGTATGAATGAATGTATTTTTTATTTGTTTATTCATTTATTTATTTATATTTTTTATTTTCCTCTCCTCAGGGGAGGGGGTATGGGCTTGGTTTAAAAAAAAAAGAAGCACACAACATCAACCACACAGCACCACTTGATGAAACCCCCACCAATAGCATTCCGTACATGTGCACACAATCACCCATCAATGCTCAAACTACCTAAAAGTCCTGCCAACATCCCTTTACCCTTCTATCTCCATAACTTCTATTTACCTATCGAATTCCAATTTAAACTTATACAGGAATTGAGATGTATCAGTAGTTTATGATAATGCATGTATATTGTATACATACATGGGTGCACTGGGGCATGGTTAAAGAGAGTCAAGTGACCCGCCCATGTTTCGATGCTGTGCTGTGCTGTGCTGTGTTGCACCCGTGTCTGAATTAAACCGGTTGTTACCACTTCAGAGCCTTCGTCTCTGTCTATTGAGTCCATTACCGTGGCGATGAAGAAGTCTTCATGCATCTGCATATTGCTAGAATATGTGGTGGGGGATGATTGGGAAGACTACACCGATTGTCTGAAGCAGTACTTCGTGGCAAACAAAATGGACACCAATGAGGATGCTGAAAGGTATCATGATTGACCTATGTGTATTACTGTATTACTGACCTATGTGGCACCCCAATGTACAGCCTCATCAAAGATCTTCTTGTCCCAGCCAAACCTTCTGACAAGTCGTATGAAGAGCTCGTCAATCTCGTGAAAAGACATTATCACCCTTAACCGGGTAAGATCGTTTCGAGATGTAAATTTTATACCCACCATCATCAAGATGGTGAGTCAGCATCCAAGTTCATGGCTGATTTACGCCGACTCGCTGAACATTGTGAGTTTACAGATAAACTCGGAGATGTTATGTGATTTCTTTATAATAGGCATCAATGATGACTCAATTCTGCAGAAACTCCTTTCTGAATCCAACTCCAATTTGGCTAAAGTCATGGAAATAGCCACTGCATGTATGCAAACTACCAAGAGCCTGTGTGTGATCTCCAACAAGTCAAAAGTTATTCAGCAGGACTCATCGGTTAACAAGGTAACCTTTGGCTACAAACAAAAGTATTTTCACAAGCCACCAAATTCACCTCCACCTCCTGATATTTCTGACTCTACTCGGAAGGTTGGGGTAACGTGTTGGCGTTGTGGTGGTAATCATCAAGCTTTCCAGTGTTGGTTCAGGAATTATACCTGTGACAACTGTGGTAAGCAGGGATACTTGAAGTGTCGTTGTTCTCAGGAATTATACCTGTGACAACTGTGGTAAGCGGGGACACTTGAAGTGTCGTTGTTCAACTCTAAGAACTTGTCTTCTGTTTATCACATTGGGGTGAACCCTGATGCAGCGGACGATAGGTCACAGAGCATGGCCTGCAGCCGAGAGTCAAGTGAGGAACTTTATGAGATTTTCTCTGTTGGAACAAAGAGCTCCGATGCTCCAATTATAGTTGATGTAACAATCGACAAGATCCCAGTGAGAATGGAAGTTGATACCGGCGCTTCCAGATCAATTATGAGCAAGAGCAAGTTCACCTCCATCTACCCTCCAAGAAAGGCTCCTGCACTCTGGCCTGTATCTATTGACTTGAGAACATACACCAATGAGGTGGTTCCTGTTGTTGGCTCAGATAACTTAACTGCTATTTTGTGAGTTTTTGTCGACCTTGTCTTACTGGGTTCCTTAAGGCCAAGCCACCCTTCCCCTCCAGGTGTACGATCGGTTTTTATTTGTATTCTCTCCCTATTACTTTCAATTCCTATTTTCCACACTTTGCCAATGCCCCCCATCCCTCCCAACGAAACACTGTTTCTTAAGTAAATCAAAAAAAAAAAAAAAACCCAAAAACCAACAACCCCCCCCCCAAAAAAAACCCACCATTCTCCCTGCATACCCACGAGTCCCGATCCTTCTTCTTCTTCTTCTTCTTCTTCTTCTTCTTCTTCATCTTCTTTGTCTTCCTCATTCTCCCAGCACACCATCTTTATTCTACTTGAGCTGACCACTCTCGCCATTACCTTCACGATTTCTTCCTACAACCTTGCATTCCCGAATCTTACCCATTCTTCAAAAATACATCAAAAATTAATAATTTTCCTTGTGTCCTTTCAATCTATACACCTCCTGTAACCACATGTCTCTTTCCACCCTATTCCTGATACTTTTCATCGACCCAGCAGCTTCACTCTGCGTTTACAGTTCCAAATTCACCATACACCTCCACAATTTTACTTCAACCTTCCCTTTTCAGAATGTTACATAATCCTTATTTAAAATAAATAAATTCACTTTTGACGAGACACATCCCATAGCCACGTGCTTCTCCCGTAACCACGTGATCTATTTCCACCCCCTGCGTTTACCGATCCAAATTCACCTCACGAGTTTTTTTTTTCTACAACCTTTCCATCACCGAATTTGATTAAAACACTCTCAAACAATAATAATAATAATAATTAATAATAAAAACGATCTCTTATAATGCTTCATCTTCCTCTTTCACATGTGTGGTTCTCATTACTCTATAATAATGCACCACTCTTCTTCTATTTCAACAGACTGCTCTCAATTTGACCTTTCCCTCATTCCTTGCCTAAAAAATCCAACTGTTAGAGCGATTCTTCTCTCCATTATCTGAATTCGCCTTCATTGCATCCATCAAGAAATGTCTTTAATCATATCTCTGACCAAGAACTTAAAAAAACCCCAGTTTGCTATGAATGTTTGCTTTCCATCAATCATTCTTTTTTCCAACTGTAATGCAAACTCACCCTCCATCTCAAAGCAACCATCACACTCTTCTCCCTCCAAACTCCCCCCTCACCTTTCTCCCTCAACTCTCCCCACTCACCTTTCTCCCACCATTCACCGTTCTCACTCACCCTTCTCAAAGTTGCCCCCCCCTCTCATCCACAAAGCTGTCTCCTTCCACTGCCCTCTCACCTCCATCTCTTCACTCCACCTCCTCAAATCCTCTACTGTCTTCTGCTCCATCTCTTGCCCTCCCCCTCTTCCCCAGCACCACAGAGCCTTTTCTCCTCCTCGTCCGGCCCTCTCCACAAGCTATTCTGCAATCCCCCACACACTTTCAACAACTCTCCTTCGCTCCCCCTCCTCCCTTGTTCTACCCTCCCCCTCCCTCCCATCCCCTGCACCCAAGGCCTCCTCCCCTCCCTCTTCATTAACAGTGTGGACCTCAAATATCTGTGGCCTTCGCTCAAACCTTACAGATCTTTCCATACAGGTTGCCACTGACAAACCAGACATAATCTGCCAAACAGAAACTTTCCTCCCACAAGATGTCTCTGACTGCCAAATATCCCTCCCTGGTTACTCCCTCCTCTGGTATGACAGACCTGAGCCTCGTCCTGGTGGAGGAGTTGCTCTCTTCATCAAAGACTCTATTCTTCACTCTCCATGCACTGCCCTCACTCCCCCACACCTCGAGAAATACCTCTGGCTACGGCTTCCCCTCCACTCCCACCTCATGTTTATATGTGTACTGTACCATCCACCAAACAGTGATGTCTCCATCTACACCTCACTGTCCGAAAACATGGACCAACTTCTATCTTCTCATTCAAACTCTCTCTTCCTCATATGTGGTGACTTCAATTGTCATCATGCCAGTTGGCTAGGTGTGGGTACCTCTCTCACCTGTCATGACACCTCAGTAAAAGCTTTCTGTGACTCATTGGGACTGACTCAATCGGTCAATTTCCCAACCCGGATCTCAACTAATGGTACTCCATCTCTTCTGGATCTGATTTTGACAAATTTCCCTGAAAATATCTGCTGTTCTTCCTCCACTCCAATCGGTTCTTCTGACCACGTCCTTGTCAAAGTGGACATCTCTCTGGCTGTTATCAGAGAACCACCTCACCGCCGTCGAGTCTGGCATTTCACTCAAGCCGACTGGCAGGGTCTCCAAGCAGCCATCAAACTTATAGACTGGTCTCCTATCACTACTTTCTCCAACATCAACTCATCCTGGGATTTTTTTTTGAAAGAAACTTGCTCTCCCTCATGCACAGATTTATCCCCTCTCGTCTTCAGTTGTCCTACCCTTCCTCCTACCCCTGGTTCACTGAAGCTTGTGGCGAGGCAGTTGTCCTGAAACAACTTGCCTTTGCCACATGGAAAGCAAACCCAACTGAGGGTAATCTCAGTTCCTTCCATAAAGCTCGGAACAAGTTTGTATCTACCCTCAGGAGAGCCAGAAAACAACATCTTTCAAAGCTCAAGTCTGAACTTTCAAACCTCTCTCCCTCCTCAAAATCCTGGTTGTATCTAATCAAATCTGTTTCTGGTGTATGTCCCCCCTCCATCCCTCCCTTACCTCAAATGGCCGCATTTCTGATACCACACATGAAAAGGCTGAATGCCTAAACTCGGTGTTTGCATCGAAATCTTGTGTCCAAAACCCATAGTTTTCTGTACCCCCCCTTACCCAGTCGCACCCAACTGTCCCTAGACTCTGTGTCCTTTTCTCCTGACAAGGTGGAGAGCTTGCTATCAAACCTCGACTCAGATTCTGCAACCGGTCCAGACGGCATCAGCTCACGTGTCCTAAAAACCTGCTCATCTGCTGTTGCTCACCCTCTGTTCTATTCACCCTCTCATTTGCTCAAGATCATCTGCCATCTGCTTGGAAATCAGCAAACATTACTGCCCTGCATAAAAAAGGTGCAAAAACAGATCCCTGCAACTACAGACCAATCAGCCTTCTCGCAATCATCAGCAAGGTTATGGAATCCATCATCGCTTCAGACATTAAATCCTTCCTTTTCTCCAATGACTTGATTTCCGATCATCAATTTGGTTTCAGACCAGGTCACTCTACCCTAGATATGCTGCTTCTGCTCTCCTAGCAATGGATGGAGGTCCTCAATGCTGGACATGAAGTCAGAGCCATATCCCGAGACATATCACGTGCTTTTGACACGGTCTGGCACCCTGCCCTCTTCACCAAACTCTCTTCCTATGGTATCCAAGGCCATCTCCACTTATGGCCTACAGACTTCCTCTCCTGTCGCAGTCAACATGTGGCCCAAAATGGAATTCTCTCATCCCCTCTTCCTGTCCAAGCTGGAGTTCCTCAAGGCAGCATTCTGGGCCCTGTTCTTTTTCTGGTTTTCATCAATGATCTCTCCGACTCTGGAAAATCCTCTTTATCTCTTTGCTGATGACTCCACCCTCTGCCGTACCATCTGTCATCCCTCAGACCGGCAAGCAGCAGCTTCTTCACCCTCTGCAGATCTGGGTAAAATCCCAAACTGGTCCAACACGTGGAACATGTCTTTCAATCCGGACAAATCTCACACTCTCACTATGTCTCTGTGAAAGGACCGTTTTAGTAACCCCCCCCCCCATCCACTTTCTCAACAATTCTCTGGAAGAAGTCCTTTCTTTCAAGCTTCTGGGTCTCACTATCTGCCATGACCTTTCCTGGGAAAGCCAGATTTCCAACCTGGCCACCAAAGCCAGTCTCCGACTGGGAATCCTCCGTCGTGCAAAGTCCTTCTTCGGCCCACCTGAGCTCCTGACCACATACAAAGCTTTTGTCTGCAGCCTGATGGAGTACTGCTCTCTCCTCTGGGCTGGTGCTCCTGCCTCCCACCTATGTCTGCTTCACGCTTTGGAAACCAAGGCATTTCGGATCATTGGCATCTCCCGCAATAAGGCTGAGTCTTTGGGCGTCTCACTCTCTCACTGCAGGCAGGTCGGTGGTCTTTCTGTCTTCTACCATCTCCTCTCTGGTCTTGCCCCCCCCCTCCCTGCTGTGTCTGTGATTTGTCCCCACCATATTTTCGTTGGGCGCTCAAGGCCCGCCAACAACCCCCCTCTGGTAAAACTACGAAAATCATGAATCACTGCTCACCTTCACTCTTTCATTCCACTTTTTTCCCGCCTTTGGAATAAACTCCCTCACTTTGTTCAATCCCATTCTTCCCTCCAGGCCTTACAAACATCTGTTCACCACCACCTCTTATCGTCCCCCATCCAAATCCTCGATCTTTTCTACCCCCGTTAATCCACCCCAAACCAACCTCCTTCAAATTCCCTGCTTTCCTTCCTCAAAGTCCCTGTAATGTCCATCCTGTATACCCCGTGTTCCCCGCCCCATCCCTCTCCCTTCCCCAGATATCCTAATGTCTCTGTTCCCCACTGTTTTGGCCTTCCCACTCCCGCTCCTCTTGTCTCATGCCCCCCTTGCTGTGCTTTGTGTGTTAGTTCTCATTCGAGTCTCGACAACATGTACAAAAACCCCCCAAAAAACTGTCGGATATAGAAACAGCACTCACGTCCTACCACTACTTTAAGTGCATGGAGAATGACCAACCCTCTTCGGTGGAGATTGGTTACGAATAATCAGACTTAATTGGAGTGACATAAACAGTCTCCAACTCTGATGCTGGATACGATACCGTGCTCAACAAGTAGCCTGGCCTGTTCAGCGATGGTGTTGGCACCTTTGCAGGGCCCAAAGTGAGGATTCATGTTTCTGCAGATGCTCAGCCATTGTTCCATAATGCTAGACCTGTGCCCTACATGATGCAATCAATGATGGAATGTGAGCTTGATTGCCTGCAAAGTGGGGGCATCACCTCACCAGTCGAACACTCCAACTGGGCAGCACCTGTCGTTGCAATACTTAAACCAGATGAAACTGCGCATTTGTGGGGACTACAAAACGATGATCAACCGCTGTTCAAAGCTGGAAGGCTACCCTTTGCCCAAAGCAGAGGATCTGTTCACCACTCTCATGGGTGGCCACACATTGACTCAGCTTGACTTGACCAATGCCTATGCTCAAATAGAACTGGATGATGATTTCAAGCCCTTTACACGCATCAACACTCATCGAGGACTCTGCATGTACAACAGATGCCCATTTGGCATACGCTCTGTTGCATGAATCTTCATTATGGAGACATTATTGAAAACTGTACCAAAGACAGTCATATTCCAGGACGACATACTAGTGACTGGCAAGTCACAACATGAACAACTAGAGAACCTAAACGAAGTTCTCAATCGGTTGTCACAAGCTGGATTATGCCTAAGATGTGAGATGTGTACCTTTCTGGTACATGAAGTTGAATACCTGGGTCATCAAATCTCCTGTCAAGGAATTTTTGCCCTCTCTACGCAAAGTTGAAGCAATTGCGAATGCACCAATGCCACAAAACATTTCAGAACTTAGTGCATTCCTGGGTATGTTGATCTACTTTGGTAATTTACTGCCTCAACTAAGGACACCCGTCGACCCTGTGCATCTTCTCCTCAGGAAAGGCGTTGTCGAGAAATGGGAAGCTGCCCAAACAAGAGCGTTCATGGCCGCTAAAACCATGCTGTCCTCCTCACCGTTACTTGTCCATTGCGACCCATCCAAGGAACTTATTCTCAGTTGTGATAGCACTTCATATGGCATTGGGTGTGCGTTGTTGCAAACAAATGGAACCGGTAATCTCTAGCCTGTTGTGTATGCATCACAAACCCTATCTGCCACTGAACGTCACTATGCTCAAGTAGAATGAGAGGCGTTAGCGTGTATGGGGAACCTTAAGGATGCACCAATATGTCTTTGGAAGACATATTACCACTGAGACTGATCACAAACCCTTGTTAGGTCTCCTGGAAGAAACCAGAGCCATTCTGCCCACATCCACTGCCAGATTTCGGCATAAGCTAAACAAACTACAGCTTCGGGCCTCACAATCCACAGGCACCTCAAAAATGTGAGAAGACATGTAAAAATGTGTGAATGAGGCCTAATGAAATTTTCCATTTTTCGTTGATTTAGACGTTTCAGAGGCCCATCTACGTGGAGCAGTGGAAACTTGGAAGAAGGAGCATCCAAACGATGTTGATATTAACCTTACGGGTGAACTGAGGCACTTCCATGCTTATGTCAAGCATAATTATCCAGGAAAAGAACAAATTTGCCACAAAGAGCTGTATCAAATCATCTTCCAAGACAAGATTCACTTAGTTTTCCCTAATGTGGAAGCAATATTACGACTATTCTTATGTCTGATGGGAGCAATTATTCAGGAGAAAGGTCATTTTCACAGCTAACGAGAATCAAAAATGAACTGAGAGCAACCATGTCTCAAGAAAAACTGTCTGCACTGAGCATCATGTGCATAGAAAGCGATAAGCTGCGTCGCATATCATTTGAGGACACAATTCATGATTTGGCTTTTGGGAAATCAAGAAAGAAAATGTTTTAAGTTGTATGTGATATCATTTTTCTGATTTTGCAAACAAGTTCATTATTGCTTGTATTAATAAAAGTGATCCTGATTACTTATTTTGTCAGCATTTTGTATGTATATTAATGTATGTTAAAATTACATTTAAGTATTGTTTCAATGGTATACTATATTATAATCTATGATAGAGATCAAGCCAACCAAATTATTAAATATGTAATCAGTAAATGCATTCATTTGAAAATAATTTGTATTTTTCACTTTAAATGCCTTGCTATTAAATAATTAAAAGGCATATATGTTTTCAATTTTTACCGGGCGTAGTGGCGTGCGCCTGCAATCCGGCTACTCGGAGGCTTGGGTTGGAGGATCGCTTGAGGACGGGAGCTCTGCGCTGGGCCTTGCTATGAGAGGGTGGAGGGCAGCCCGGGAAAAGGCGAAACCCAATCCTTATCCCTGTGTCGTTAGAGGCGACCAGGGTTGCGTCAGAAAGGGCATCCGGCGTAAAACCTGTGCCAAATCAGTATGCGGATCATAACAGATGATCTGCTGTGGCGACCCCTAACGGGAGCAGCCGAAAGACGAACAACAACATTTGTTTTCAATTTTTGTGAGACCTTCTGGTGTAATTTTTTAACAAGGGGCCTCCAACCTTTTACAGATAAGGGCCTCATCAAGTCTAAATCCGGCACTGCCCACATCATCAGGTCTTGCACAACGTTGGGTGTCGACTCTTGCTGGTTATGACTATTCATTTGTTTACCGCCCGGGTAAGGAAATGTCCTGTGCTGACACGCTCAGTCACTTGCCGCTTCCCGTAACCATCCCAGAGCCTCCACAATCTGGCGATATCATTCATCTCATGGATAACGTCAATCACGATAAGGTGCCCGTAACCGCTAAGCAGATTGCTTGTGATACCAATAGCAATACAGATTTGTCACAAAGTAAATGCTGTGTTATGTCAGGTGATTGGGCATCACTACTGGAAGGGGTGAAACCATACCTCATCCGGAAGGATGGTCTCTCTGTTGATGCAGACTGCCTGCTTTGGGATAGCCGAGTGATAATTCCGCCGAAACTCCGTGGGAAAATGATCAGTGAACTCCACAATGGTCATCCAGGCATAGTCACCATGAAGGCTATTGCCCGAGCCCATGTTTGGTAGCCTGGTTTGGACAGTGACATCGAGTCCAGTGCACGCCATTGTTACACTTGTCAAGCCCATGCCGAGACACCGCAACAGTCTCCATTGGCCATGTGGTCATGGCCATCAAAACCATGGTCCAGACTACCCATCGACCATGCTGGTCCATTTCAAGGGAAGCTTTTCCTTATCCTAGTTGATGCCCACTCCAAATAGATTGAAGATCTCGTGGTGCCATCCTCATCCTCTGCTGTAACAATTGAAGCTCTACGCACCATGTTTACGCAACATGGTATTCCAAACTCCATTGTATCAGAAAATGGATCGTCATTTACAAGTTCAGACTTTCAGCACAACACGTCTGCCCCCGACAAACCTGACAGTAATGGTCAAGCCGAACTTGCTGTTCAGATCATAAAGAATGGTCTAAGCCATGCCAAGGAAGGCTCCATTCAATCTCTTCTCGCTCGTGTGTTGCTCAACTACTGCACCAGACCACATCAAACCACTGGTCGCTCACCTGCCAAGCTTCTGATGGGTCGTGAATTAACAACACGGTTATTATTAGTGCACCCGGATGTAAGGGTCGAGGTCGAGAATAACAAGTATCAACAGAAATTTAATCACGACCCAACGTCTTTATACCGCAACTTCCAGATCAATTATCCTGTATACCTGTTGAACTCCGGATGTAGAACCAAGTGGTTATCTGGCATCATTAATTATCGATAACATTGGTGAAATGGTTTCTTGTGAAGTTGTGTAATGGTAGATGCATGCGTAAACATGTTGACCAACTCAGGTTACGTCATGAGGAGCCAGACATTGAACCGGCTCAAGTGCCTTTGTCACCCACTCCTGCATTAACACCATCTGCGTTTGAACCTGAGATCTTTCCTCATGAAAGCTTTTCACCCATCAATGCACCTGAACTTCTTCCCGACCCTGTGCCCCTTATTGAGAAACCCACAGCAGTTGCAAGGACAGCTCTCCACTAGCCCATAGAAGATCAGCTCGTGTCGGTAAGCCTCCTGAGCATCTTGATTTGTACAAAAAAGGGGGGAGGGAGAGATGTATCAGTAGTTTATGATAATGCATTCATACATGGGTGCACCGGGGCATAGTTAAGGAGAGTCAGGTGACCCGCTCATGTTCTGGTGCTGTGCTGTGCTGTGTTGTGCCCGTGTCTGAATTAAAACCTGTTGTTCCCACTTCAGAGCCTTCGTCCCTGTTTGTTGAGTACATTACAGTGTGTCTTTATTTCCCTCTTCCTCGTACTCTGCAGCCGTTGATAACACAATACATTCGTTGGAGGAAGTTGTCACAAGAGGATCGAGTGGAACTGAAAACGACAGCTTGGACATCAGTTCAAGTAATAGTCCGGCAGATATGTGAAAAAAATGTGCCTTTAGTGATACAAGCATGAAATTTGGCACACTTTTGTTATTGATACTGTATTGCACACAGAGCAGTATCTTACAAAGATTTTTGGATATAGGGACATTCCAGATTCTTCCCAGAGCCAAAATGGCGGCCATTTTACAAAATAGCTGATTTTGTGTTGTACAAGGAGGATACATGTGGATTCAACTATATTTAAGAAGCATACCAGTGGTTTTATTTAACTAAAAATAGATTCTAGCAAATAAGAAATAGCAAATAAAGGTGACAAAGCGTGAATAAACCATTTATTTGGTCATTTTTTGGTGCATTTTTGGACGGTTTTCTACAACAAACTCTTCAAAAAACTGTTATCAAGCACCATGGAATGACTGTTGTTCATTTAACACTCTTGAACTCAGAGGAAGTGCTTCTGTTTGATCCTAAAATCAACTTACAGAGTCAAAATTATACAGTGGAACCTCTAGATCCAGGTAACAGAGTCTACTATGATGCATGGATACATGTGTACATGTTACATAATTATCATCTGTGATCTCTCTTGACCCAGTTCTACTTTCTTGTACACTCCCCACCACAGTGACAGAGAGCTGTGCACTGGAGTGCAGCCTTGACACACTTGCACTGTCCTCTGCATCCCTTTTTGCAGCCACACCTTAGTAGTTGCCGACATGCCTCAGTTGCCTCTGGGAGGGTTGTCCAGTATATGTCCCAGCCATTATCGGTGTGAACCCACCCCCAGTCACTGGGCGATGGGAGCTCTGGTGTAGACACCATCATCTGGTCCCAACAGTAGCCGGCTTGGTAGGTAGCTCTCTTGATGTGCTGTTTCAGGGCTTCACGAGTTGGGGGGAGAGCATCCATTGATCTGCCATTCTGGGTGAGCAGATGCTTGCGACACTCATTGACATGTTCCTGGCTACTGGTGCGATCATAGAGCACAACAACAAAACGCTCCAGTGCATCCATGTGGTCATCTACGGCTGAAGGAGTTGGCGTGGCAGCCAAGGCACAGAATGCTGCAGTGACATCAGTGACCTCATCACAGGCTTTCCAGGTTTCCCATGCTTTTTTCTTCCCCCTGCCTCCGAAGCTTAAAACGGTGTCACATCCAGTGAGGGCATGGAAGAATGGCAAACCTCTACACTTGTTAGGTCCCAGTACCACAGACATCTCATGAGCTGCCAAGAACCTGAAGTTCTTTCCTGTGCCAAAATCAACCCAGAGCTCATCAATGTCCAGACGTCCAGCTGCTGTCACTGCAAGGACCACAACATCAGTGTCTACTGTACGGATCGACACTTTGCTGTATCCCTGCCTCATAGCGTCTTCAGCATGGAGTAGCATTCTTGTGTCAGCCTCTTCATGGCTACAAGGGGCAAGACCAGCAACATCTCAGGCCTGTGTACAAACCACATCTTTGTGGTGGGTGCTGATGACTTGTTTGTCTGTGTTTGTTGTTGCTACTCTGGTGGCTAGGAAGTCAAACAACTCCATCTTGTTCTCATCTGTGCGAAGAAAGGTCTGCCAGTTTCCAGGAATGGAAGTAGATGGCTCAACTCGTCTCCTGATGCTTTTGCCTCGCTTCTTCCTAGTGTCTGCCTTCAAACTGTCTGTGAGGTATTCATCCCAGACAATATCCATCCTGCTCGTATGCTGCAGCTGAGATGTGATGTATGGCAAGAATACTTCTGATGAAGGTCTTAGCTGTGCCAGGTGGCAGCATACTGATGATCGCTGCACCATCAAGGATGATGACTTCAACTGCTGGACTAGCAGCAGCAGCAGCATTCTCCTGTGGAGCAACCAGATCTTCTAAGCAGCCAACCAGATCAGACTTTGTTCCAAGTCTCATCTTGCCCATGTGTGACAGTGCAGGGGGACATGCTTGGTTCTCATGTGCGAATAACTCATCAAGATCTCCATCACGTATCTGGGACGCAATGAACAACCTGGAGAACAGGGAGCAGTCGTTCTTCAGAGATGAAACCTGCAGCTGTGCTCTTGACTTCTCTCTGACTGGAGGTCGGCTGAAGAGAGGGAGGTTGTTTCTCTTGATTGGGTCGGTGATGGGCTTTGTCTGGTTGATAAGTCTCTCATGGACATAGGAGTCATGTGGTTCTTGTCCCAGCTTCTCGATCTGCCGTACAGTATTGATAACTGCTGGGTCTGCCAGGTCTCTGCTGTCTAGCACCAGGAGATCCTTGCTGTCATCACAAAATGGGTTGCCCATCTCCCCCATGACTTGAGTGAGTGAACGCACATCTCCAGCAAAGGCTACCTGTGTGTGCTTGGTCTGCTCGTGGTGTTTGTGAACAGCCTTCTTGGTCTCTGATGTGGCCTGGAACTCAGCGATCACTCTGGCCATATCTGGACCAGACACCATCCAGCGGCGTAATGCAGCGGGATTCTCTGTCAGGCCTACAGCTTCTCCGTCACCCTTAACTAATGCGTTATTCTGTCCCTTAACTTACCCTTAACTGTCGGCGGCATGAGGAGCTGTGAGATTGTAAGAGTGGGTGTTGATACAGATGAGTGGCTTGACTGCTCTTGGATCGTGGGACCATTCAGGATCATAGCAACTAGGGCCACGAGAGAATTTGGCATGGATTGTTCTTGGCAGAGGGCGTCAAATGAACCACTAAAGGCTGTCTTCATCTTCAACATGTCTCTTCGGACTATGTTCGCGGCTCTAGCAAGATGAACACCATCACTATCAGCATCGTGTGTCACAGGCCTTGTGAAGGGCTGATCCGATGTCCTCGTTGAAAGCTAGCAGAACATCTCGGCCAGGCTTGTGCTCCTCCATGTCAGGAAAATATGTCATGATCCGGTGCTTGAGTTTGGTCGAGTGAACACGTCCAGTCAAGACTGCTCCAAGCTGTTTCAGCCGGTTGTTGTACAGACTTGTTAGGTCTGCCAGCTTGAACACTGGTGCCACAAGAGCGTCCATGCGGGCATCATCGATGTAGGACACCAGTTTTCCGAGAGCTATGCCATGATTGATATCATCCTGGTCATCCAAGGTTCTCTTTGTGTCCCTTGCTTTGTTATAGAGGAAAACCAGACACTTCACTTGGTACAGGGCATCTTGCGCCATCATATCTCCAGCACTCAGTTTAGCAATAAGTGGCTTGTCTTCTAGTTTCAGAGCACATTTCCTGACTCGTCTGTCCAGGTCAAAGGTCCAGAAGGTCAAAGGTCCAGTCTGTCCAGAAGCTTTGCGCAAAGACTCGTTACCTGCTGGCTTGTCACAAAAGAAACACGTTTCGAGCAGTGACTCTGTGCGGTCCACACTCTGACGGGTATACTTTCGTGTCACGCCTTCAGTATCCCCACTGGTTGTTTTCCTCTTCTCTGCCCGAATCAATTGTTCTGTTGTATTGTAGTCTGCACGAATCATGACACTTAGCCCTGTGGTGCTGGAAGGTGGACTCAATACCCTCACCATCGTCCAAGCGGGACATGTCGAGAGATTTTGGCAAGCAGTCGATCTCACTGAACCTGAGGAGGTTGTCTGCCAGAGTCTGGTATCCAGACCCTTCTGTGCTTCGCTTGGAGTCAGCTGGACAATGAAGAGGCTCAGTGGTGTCCATCTGACACAGCACACATAGGTTCCAGTCTGTCTGGTTAATTGATGTAACAGATGTACTTGGCCCTCGCTGCTGGGGGTCTAATAGTTTGAAATGCTTGGCCATTGTCTTGAACCACCACCAATCAGTCACTGTAAAATTGGGAAGAACTACCACCAAGCAGGGGATTAGTCTTCGGGTACACTACAGTGGAGTTATCACCTGAAAACAGAATAGCAGAGTTAAAATGTTTTCAACTACGAACCCCAGCCCAGAGGAGATGCATATATACACAATGGCGATCTTGGGTGATTGTCACTCGATGTCCCCAATAGGCCACCATACATTATTTCTTTGCGCTGGACAGGACCATGTTAAACCCAAATCAATATGAACACACCATTGTAGTTTGAACATTTCTATAATGCAATCATGAAAATTAATACAGTGAGTACATCAATATCGATTTCGCAAATTTATGCATTTAATCGTGACATTGCCAGCTACCAGTATGTAATTAATAATGGAAATATTCATGGAGTCTAAGTTCCTTTCACGAAATTTGATTTTTGATTTATTTATATTTCCAGAAACAATATTCAGGTAACATTCACATGCATGATCATATTGCAGAGCTCTTGTTCCAGCCATGCATTATTGCGATGGTAAACTGTTATCTGTGTCCCTCATAGACTACCGTAGATGCATTTTTTAGTCAAATATGAAGTAGATAATGAAGCATGTGCATACTAGTTGATAATAATCATATTATACTCACTACATTGTGTTTTGCACCAAGCACATATGACTTTGCTGACCTTGTAGGCAGAATTTGTTATTCGTGGCAGCCATTTTGTAAAATGGCCGCCATTTTGACCCGAGGGGTAATTTGGAATGTCGCTCTATCCAAAATGTTTCCTAAGGGTATGCTATAACTGTGTACCAAATTTCATGCTTGTATCATCAAAGGCACAAAACTACCAGAATATTTCACATATCTGCCGGACTATAAGCATTGTTAACATTGAGGTGGCCACATTGTTAAGCGGTGTTGAGGGCTTTGTTACTTTGGAGCACTTTGTTCGCTTGTTCGAGCACTTTATATCAAGCCACTGGTGAGCGGTAAGCAAGCCGCTTGCAAATTTAACACCAGATCATGACCCATGTTCTGTTCAGACCATTCTTGCTACTAAGCAGTTTCTATGATAAGGGTCACAATCCTGGAGGGGTTGTCACTTCGACAAAGGACGTCATAGTGGGAATTTGTCTCGAGTCCCGGTGAGAGGTCGTCGATTCACGAAGGACAGTGTGCGATCCTTAACGTCCACCAAGGAATGCTGGCAGATGGGACATCCTTTAACGTCCAACCGAGAGACAGATCACACACACACACACACACACACACACACACACACACACACACACACACACACACACACACACACACACACACACACACACACACACACACACACACACGGATGAATCACCCTGCCTGTGAAACATCGGGATAATAGTTTATAGCTGGGTCGGGATTCAAACCCAGTCTTGATAGCAGTTCAGAGGCGATTGTGCACACCACACATCTCCAGGTCATCCTGCCAGCCCAATTCCCTTGAAGAGTAACCCAAACGCTCAAACCACCTCAACGCTGATCTATCTCGTGATACCCTACAAAACAGATCTGTCTTTTTCCGATTTCCGATTTTTAAAGTAGGTAATGGTGTGATTAAAAGTTTATATCTTGTTCTTCTTCGGATAACACGCGACGTCACTCACGGAAGTCGACCATCAGGTCCGATTCTTGAAAACGAACATAGTGTTGCGGTTTTGAGAAACTGCAATTGTAAATGTGCACTCACAACACACAGGTCCTTAAGCGTAGTTATTTCCGGAATAAATGTTTGGAACGGTCCCTTAACTTCAGAAGGGTCAGTGGGATCCAAACTGCGTTGGAACGGGTCGATTAAGATTCACCCCAGATTTTTCTTTTGCACATGGAAGGTTGTCGGCAAGGCGTTGGCAGCCATTTGATACGGGCATGTGCTGATCCCTTCCTTACATTCCCTTCATCGTTAATTTCCCTCTTTCTTCTTTGTTGTTAATTTTACTCTTTCTTATTTATCGTTAATTTCCTCTCCCTTTCTCTTTTCTCACACATGGAAGTACATGCACTTTTATTTAATACACACTGTAATTTGACACGATCTCTTCCTCCATGCACTGAAGGCAATCAAGACATCAAGTGCAGTTTTGTAACCTCAAACTCCCCCAGCTCTAAAGGAGATCCCTCATACCGCAGCCGTCAACCCTAAACCACATCGTGAGCCTTCATGATGGCTATCACGTGCCTGGGTGATGTTTGGTCAGGTTTGACGTGAGAGAAATCGGCTCCGTTTGTTTC
Source organism: Eptatretus burgeri (assembly GCF_056783735.1). Taxonomy (NCBI): domain Eukaryota; kingdom Metazoa; phylum Chordata; class Myxini; order Myxiniformes; family Myxinidae; genus Eptatretus; species Eptatretus burgeri. Next base: position 30,778,676 of record NC_140965.1, read on the forward strand.
CCCATAATCGTTCTTGCGCGCTTCAAGCCAGGACGAATCCTCGATCGCCTTAAATGGTGGCAAGCGTGGTCCGACTATGACAACCAGAAGCCCGGACTGAGAGGACTCGCAGCAGAAACTCGAATGGGCGGGGCTAGGGAGGAGTAACGCCAATCTGCAAGTAGGCCCCGCCCAAAGAGCGCACATTCTCGAATCTTCCAGGCTGGCCTTATAAAAGAGCAAACCCCAGAGTGTTGGCTTGTGGCTCCTTTCAACGGTTGTTGGAGGCTCTTTTAAACAGTCGTTTGCGTCTTCGGGCTCTTTCAATGTCGTTTCATTTGCTGGACTATTTCAACGGTCGTTTGCGGACACCCTGAGGCATGACATCAATCAGTGCCGGACACTGTTCCCTGAGGTTGTGCTGCTGGTTCTTAGCACTTTCACTCCTTTG
>NC_140965.1:30784105-30889105 GCF_056783735.1 Eptatretus burgeri
AACTGATGTTGACTATGTAATCTTTGTCTGTTTGACAGAGTCGCCAAGCTGAGGTCTCCGGATTGGAGGTGACGCTTTGGTGTCGGATTTTATGTCCATTGGAGTTCGGGGAAGTGTTTGTCACACTCCACATGTTTCGATAATATATATATTATCATGTATATATGTATATATGTATTCGAGATTGCAAGTCAGCGTTTGCAGTTTTGCCACGTGTGCCCATACACAAACATTCCTTCCTTTCTTTTTCTTTTTTTTTTGCATCACTAAACTTCCTGGGAATTCCCTGAATCCACTGTTGTTGGTGTCATTGGAATCCTTAAATCTGTTCTCAAGTTATAGCAGGCAAAACAAACAAATAAACAGACAGACAGACACAGCTCTCCTTTTATAATTCTAGCCGAGTACCCACCCTCCAGACGATCTTGGCCCAAGCATGCAACACGTTCGTCTGAGGCATACATTTATTTGGGTGGTGGAAAAGCTACTGACAGCTCTGTATAGGCAAACAAAAAATAACCAGGTTACATACAGGAAGCAAAAACATACCTACTGTTTGTAATTCAAAACACCTCACAGTACTGGACAATGTGGGGACAGGAATCCGACATTGTAAATGGTGGAGACTTGTAATACCCTCCCCCACCTGGTGGTGGCACCACACAATACACATTTACATGGAGAATTTGCATCCCCCCCACCCCCTCACCTTTCATCCCTCCAAGACCAGCGGCAAACATATAAACACCCCTACAATAAATTAGGGTCATGTTGATCCTATGCAGCAAGTCTGGATGTAATCAGCCCAGAACTGTAGGAGTATCATGACACACACGCACACGCACACGCACACGCACACATACACCGGTCCGTGCATTATGGTAAGAACTAGCAAATACAACCTGTCACTTCGCTGACGGGTCAATAAAGTGGGGGAGGGGCAGAAATAGGGGGGGAGAGGGCGGGGGGAGGCAGATATAGGGTGAGAGGGGGAAGGGGAGGCAGAGAAGATGAAGAAAGGGGAGTGAGGGAGGAGGTAAACACCTCAATAAACGTTGCTATTCACTGCAGGGGAGAGAGGGAGAGAGGGAGAGAGAGAGAGAGAGAGAGAGAGAGAGAGAGAGAGAGAGAGAGAGAGAGAGAGAGAGAGAGAGAGAGAGAGAGAGAGAGAGAGAGAGAGAGAGAGAGAGAGAGAGAGAGAGAGAGAGATATATGTATGGGAGGAGAGTGCTGCATTTATGAGGAGGGGGAGCAAGGAGGGGGCAAAGTGAGAGAAAAGGGTGGGAGAGAGGAGAAAAATAAAAGACAAGTAAGAGGTGGAAGTGGGGTCAGCAAAGAGAATATATGATGCCTAATGACCGAACACGAACAAAAAAAAGAAACCCTTTCAGAACAGCTGTACACACAACGACACAACAGAGTTTGCAAAGTAATCCACTGGCATATCTGCAAAAAGTTTGATATTCCAGTTCCAGAAAATTTGTGGGAAAATGAACCAAAAGCAATCACTGAAAAAATTGAAGTACCGCTTATGTACGACCTTATGATCCCATCGGGCATGAACATCGAAAATAAAGCATTGCGACCAGATATCATACTGATGTGTAAAAAAAAGAGAAGGAATTGCTAATTGAGGTGTTAATAGCGGAGATTTTGGGCTAACGATGCAGCAATCATGAAAATGACAAAATACCAAGACCTCAAGCATAAAGTGAAAAGATCCTGGAAGCTGAAGAATGCCAAAGTCGTACCAGTAATGGTTGGAGCTATGGGAATGATGAAGGAGAACCTCACAGAGATATTAAAAACGATCCCTGGGAATATTATAACAAACAAACTACAGTTGGAAGCCGGCCTGGGCTCAGTAACGTTCTTGAAGAGAGCCCTCGACACAAAACTTTGAAAACAGGAAGCTTCACAACTTGGTCGATGAATCGTGACCCCTTACCGAAATGAAGGTGGATACTTTGAGCCCACCCTGGGAGGGCTCCATTCCACATTCTGAAACCCCATATGTGGAGAGACACACACACACATTGCCTTTTATTAGTATAGATAGAAAGTATGTGGGTTGACTTTTTCACCTTGACCTAATTTTAAGGTGATGACCTAATTATAGACATTTTAACATTTTCCAACATAACTTGCCAAAGGTTTTTCCTATCAGAACTAAATTGCCCTCTCCAGATAGCTTGGAGTAAGTCACATTTACGCTCCCTTTACATCATTCCCCTCTGACTTAACGGTCAGGGTCTTACACCCCTCGGAGTACGAAACCATCTTTTATGTTTTTCTCCATTGTCTCTGCCAATAGCCGAGGACTTTTGGAATTATATTTTGCATCAATAATGGGAATAAAAAGTGAATGGGGTTGACATCATTTTTTGATCTTCCCTACATTTTTAAGGTCATGACCCAATTATAGACATTTTAACATTTTTCAGCATAACTCGACTAAGGTTTATCCGATTGGAATGAAAGTGCACTTGCTGGATAAGGTAGAGTAAAGCCCATTTATGTTTGAGTTACACCCTATCCATCTGGGTTAAAGGTCAAGGTAAGATGGCGGTCTGAAAAAAAAAACCGAGTATTTTTGTCATCGCTCAATTTTGCTAATGTGGAATCTTAAAGACCACTTGGCCTTCCAAGATGTTCTTGCATCATAATAGTGGACCTGACATTTGATTGGTGTCCTTTGCGAATTTTTTGGATTGTGACCTCATTAACAAAGAACGCCTTTTTGATCATAACTTGAATAATTTTCCTCCGATTTTCATGAGGTTGAGTTTTATGGATAGATTGTAGATGGGGACACATTTTCTTAATTTACATTCTATCCATAAATGTTTAAGGTCGAGGTAATATGGTGGTCTTTAAAAAATGGCCATCATTCGATATGGCCAAGGATAAGTCGTGTGTGATCGCCGGGGCAGGCCAACCCTTGGTGATGGCTTTGTGATCGCAGATATCTCCTTTTTAAAATGATTCTTCACAATTGTGCGATAGGGCCAAAAACTATATATAAGCACGATATTTCCAAAAATAAATTAAATGGATGTATTATGAAAAAAACTTGATGGATGAGTGAGGTAGATGACAAGAATGGGACGATTAGATTTTGCTTAAGGTCTGGATGCCGATAGGGTATATCAGTGGGATATAAAATATTCAGCCTTGTGGAGGTATGTGCTACACTGAGTGCCGTTATAGTTTCATCTTGTTTTCCTCCATTTTTCGATCAGGGACTTATCGATTAACACTCAAACCTGGGTGACAGTTTATAACTAAGAATGAGATTTAAACACCCACACTTGACAGTTTAGAGGAGAGTGCACAAAATATGTGTGTGTACGTGCACATAATGCGCGCATGCACACACACACACACACACACACACACACACACACACACACGATATAATATTGTGGCGGTTGGGATTACACCTTTATACTGGTGTGAGAAAACTTGCTGAGAAGCGGGTGAAACAACTCCTGAGACTAGATCTTCTCTTGCTTGTTTATTCCTAGACTAGTTTATTACTAGACTATTGAGTTAGCATTTTTGGGTTGGATGTGCCTTTTTATCTTTACAATATACTCTATGTATGTATATATATATATATATATATATATATATATATATATATATATATATATATATATATATATATATATATATGCTCACATCATTTGCCCGAGGCCATCTTCCATATTCTTGGAAGTAAGCTAACATCACCTTCATCAAACATCCCTGCCGCTTATATATGGTGTGAGAAAAAAAAAATCACTTCCACTTTGCTGCGAAGCTCATGTTGGATGCTTTGGTTTGAACCTCCGCTTAAAATGAGTGAAATGAAACATTTTGAAAATTTCGCAATATTCTCACTCAGATTTCAACATCTAATCACTGTAATAATGCATATGCTCAAGTTTAAGGTCCACAGAATCAGAAATTCATATTTGGCTTAACGAATAGATATGGCCTCACTTAACACTTAATTGTTGTTTTTTTCTTGAATAAATATCTTGAAACGAAGATTTAATATTTTTTGGTGTCCTTGTATGCTGATTGGCCCCGTCCTCCAAAAAATGGTGATGTAATTATATTTATATATCACGTGACCGGCCACGTCATCTCGAGGATACTTTTGCTTCGGGACTTACTGTATATTTACATGTGGTCTATAGATGTTCTGATCTCTGAAAAAGTACTGATATGAGAATGCCATCTACATGTATTCTTGTTGGTTGTAGCAATACAACCAAAGATGCTTTGTGTATGCACGTTTTCCAAAAAGATCCAGGTGGAAGGAAAATTTTGACAGCCAAAGTAAAACTGTCCAGAGGAAAGTGGCAGAGCCCAACTGATTCAAGCAATATTTGCAGCGTCCATTTTGAAGATAATTCGTATGACACCGGACTGTATTCCCAGTTTGGGATGACTAAATTGAAGCGATTGAAAGCCGATGTGAACCCCATGAAGATTAGCGATCATTGTGATCTCATGGAAAAGAAGAAAATGGACACAACAGCTGCAGAAAAGGATGAGAAACTGAGAGTAAGTAGCAGGGTTTTTTTTTTGTTTTTTTTACCCAGCATTTCTATTTAGCATCAGCCATGATCGCCACCACTTTAGTAATCAATCAGTATCTTTCTACGTTGCATAGCAGACATATTTACAGCCGTATGCAGGGCTAATAGTGATATACACATAGCTTCTAAGTGCCAAGCAGATAATCTACAGAAATGGAGTAAAATATGAGATAATGTTGAATATCTGTGACCATTGTGCATTGTTAAAACAACTTTCAGATTGCAAATTTGCGGACCGGGGCGGGCATGCAGGCACGGCAGGCACAAATGTTCAGGGCTGGAGAAACACTGTGCGCCATGCATGATGATACACGTATGATGTCAAAAGTATCTACAAGTTAGAAATTGCAATAATTATTGTCTAACTTCTACTTTTGAGTTTTGTCACATGATTTACCAGTAGGGTGATTGCGTCACTCTCAACAGTCACACACACACACACACACACACACACACACACACACACACACACACACACACACACACCCATACAATTACATTTTTACTCACACATGCAATTCTGACAACTCCTCAACAAAAAAATCCTCACCCTTCCCCTCACACTCTGCCCCATATTTGCCCCCCACCCCCCCACAAATCCAACTCCAAGTCCTCACCTTCCCTTCCCGACCCTAAGGTATTGATCCCCTCCCCACACTCAAGCCTTCAAATCCTCCCATGTCCCCCTCCCACCGAAAGTCTTCAACCCCCATCTCCCCCTTCCAAAGTTGTCCCATCTTTACTCTCGCCCTCCTCCCACTCATAAAAGCAAACTCACAGAGATGCAGCAGAATATGTAACGTTTTCTGCTCCCCTATCATGCTATCACCGACTTCACAGAAACCTGTCAGGGACAATTCAAAAATTACGTAATGTTGAATTATTTTTTTTGCCCAGACCTGACAACCCTTCTCACCTCCGCCCTCCCCACTATAACGGTCCATAATGCTTCAACAGACACCCCCTAAAATATTATGTACACTCAATGAAGACACCCCCTCAGTGGCGTACTGATTGGGGTGCAGAGGGGGCATTTGCTCCTGGACGCCAGGTTCCGGGGGCTGGGTAGGGGATACCAAATTCACAACTAGTTCAACAAGTTTGCCCAGAATTTAGCTATTCTCACAAAATTATCGATCATCAAGATGTTTCTGTTACGCATGATAAGGTGACATCAAATATTAGTATATCAGCAGAAATATCATGCCTCGGGAAATCCCTTGTTTTTCAGTGTTACCTCTATCTATAATTCCAGCAATCTCTGTGTGTGTCTGTCTGTCTGTCTGTCTGTCTGTCTGTCTGTCTGTCTGTCCGTCTGTTTGTCTGCAACCGCCGTTTCTCGACGACCGCCGGTCCGATCTGATGGAAACTTGCCAGGACTATTGCCGGGGACCCGCAGATATGCCTTTTCGAGGTTTGATGTCGATCGGACGAGCGGTTCCCAAGTTACGGCCATTTATCTGTCAACCAATGACAAGACATGGTGCTATGACATCACGAATGACGTCACAATTAATGTTAATTTATTTTTTTTATTTATTTATTTATTTTTGCACGATTGACGGTACGATCTGATTGAAACTTGCCAGGAATATTGCTGGGGACCCGCGGATGTGCCTTTTCAAGGTTTGATATTAATCGGATAAGCGGTTCCCAAGTTACGGCCATTTATCTGTCGACCAATGACAAGACACGGTGCTATGACATCACGAATGACGTCACAATTAATGGTTATTTATTTATTTATTTTTATTATTATTTTTTTTTTTGCATGATTGAAGGACCGATCTGATTGAAACTTGCCAGGAATATTGCTGGGGACCCGCGGATGTGCTTTTTCGAGGTTTGATATTAATCGGACGAGCGGTTCCCAAGTTACGGCCATTTATCTGTCGACCAATATCTGCGAGAGAGGGGGATGGGAGAGGGGGGATGAGAGTGGGGGCGAGAGAGGGGGGGATGAGAGTGGGGGGGGGGCGAGAGAGGGGGGCGAGAGAGAGGGACGAGAGAGGGCTGCACATACTGGCACGCACCTATGGGCCCGCACCTACGGGCCTGCACTAGTATATTAAAATGAAATACCAGCAAGGTACCAGTGCTACACATGGGACACGTGATCACGAACCCTCTCCAGTCACGATGTCCAGGTAAAAGTGAATCACGTGATCACGATCCCCTTTCTAGTCATGATCTCTCGCTCGCAGATTCGCAACGTTGCCGCATCACATGGCCATCTGGCATTCCACAGAATATGGATTGTTGTGCCATGTCACAATGACGAGTAGGCTTGACAGGCCATAGCCAAGGAAAGGCATAGAGGAAAGAGGAAGAAAATGCATAATGCTGAATTTATACAGTGTATATTATCTCTCAATTGTCAAAGCCTCTTGGAATTTCTTATTTCCTTTCTCATCATATGTACATGACATTCCTGTCTTTCCTTCCACAAGTATCACCTCCTCGAGCACTTCGGGGGTGGAGAGGGGGGCGTAAAATTATGTTTTGTCCCCGGATCTGATCAGTATGAAAATTTTTGAGGGGAATCTCGGGATAAAATGCTCCACAAAAAAAAATGATGATGTCATCGGTCGCGTGATTTGGCAGCCGCAATTTTTTTTTTTAAACCTTCAAAAATCTCCTCTGAAGTGTCTGAACAAATCGAGGCGAAACTTTACACGTATGACCGCCTGTCCATGAGGAACAAAAGGTTCACACATATGATGTCATAGTAGGTTACATGGTTTGGCAGCCATACTGGATTTACCCTGAAATCTATAAAATTCTTCTTGTCCAGAATGGCTAAACAGATTGAGGGGAACCGTCACTCAAATGTTCCACAAGGGTTGGGGTACAAGTTTGTTCAGGAATAATTGATAGGTCACATGGTTTGGCAGCCACATTGGATTGAAGGAAAATGTTTTTTGTTTATCTCTCTCTTGAAGCACTGCATCAATCAACATGAAACGTCAAAACTATGATTTTGTAGTGATGGGGAATATATGTTTTAAATTTCAACTTGATCGGACACATGGTCTGGGAGCAAGAATTTTTAAATATTTTATTCTGCATTTTTTTAGTTTTATTTTTCATAAGGCTCATTTGGCTGTTTCTGGATAAGTTTGAGGGTCGAGGAGTAGCAGCTGAAATTCTAATTCTATCCAGGCTCCTCCTGATGACTTGATCTTTACTTTTTACTTGTTTGGGTTCCTTCGGATCCCTCCAATATCGAACTGTACCTATTTGGTCTTCCATTTGATTTGAATTTCATTTATATTAATCCCATTCTAAATTCAATTGAATAATAATACAGAAATGTCATGGGTCAGGAACAGGTGTCCGATCAAAGCGGGGTTGCATCAAAGCGGGATGTCTTTGTGCCCGGTCATCACTGCCAGCAGTTATAAAGTGGCAGTTGTAATTATATGTATCTTATTCATCAAGTAACATACCAGTACACAAACAACCCACAAAACTACACTAACAGCACACAAAACAAGTCCTGGCGAGGGTCTGCAATCTCTGATTGCTCTTTCTAGTTACCTTTAGAAACAGTCGCTAATGCTGTTTAACACTGAACTAAAAGGGAGGAAACCCGACGTTCTTGAGATATTATGTGCTTATCACGTCCCCCACAGACAGTCTAGATCCACTGTAATCTATATACTCCAGAGAGGAAAATAACTTGACCCATCGGTCCTACCGCTGCCGTAGGGACTGGGTGAACTCGTACATATACAAATTCACTTTTTGGATCCTCGTGGAGGATCTCTAAGTCTTACTCACGTTCTTGTGGACTTTTATGTTTCACAGCCTACAGTTTTCATCGAAACTTCTTGAAACTTGGTGTATGTATGTAAAAATACCCTGCGCAGACAGTAACCATCTCTGATTTTGAAAATTCGTCCTCGAAAAAAAAGTTATGACGTCAAAATATCTCTGCTAATGGAAATCGCCTAAAAAATTATCTCCGAAACAAGGCAAGCTTTTTGAATTCTGTTTGGGGAATCGAACAGGGCATTAGCAGAGATGAATTACCGCACATATGACACATCACTATGACGTCATATCAATTTTTATGACGTAATTCCTATTTTTTGACATTTTTTGTTTCATAACCCAGAGTTTTCATCGGATCTTCGTGAAACTTGCCATGTGTATGCAGAAAGCCCACGCGCAGGCAGTGACCATCTCCGATTTTGGAAATTCTTCCTAGAAAAAAGTTGACGTCATAATATCGCCGCTAATGGAAATCGCCGATACCATTATCTCCGAAACTGGACAAGCTGTTTGAATTTTGTTTGCGGGAATCAAGCCGAGCATAAGCACAGATAATTTATCACAAACCTGATACATCACAATGACGTCATCATTAAGAGGACGAGGATCTTAGCTCATTTGAGCTTGTTACATATATACATATATATATATATATATATATATATATATATATATATATATATATATATATATATATGATATCCACACATAGCTTCCTGCTGTCCATGCACGAACGCACGTAAGGTGCACGTCTCGCTCTCTGCGACCCCTACGCTGTTTCCGGCAGCGATTGACACTTGCAAACCTCATTCGGCGGTCAAGTGGTCAAGAAAGAAACGCTGAAAGCACCGTGGGGTTTAAATCACCCGCTTTTCTTCAGTGCATTGTTATTTTTTCCTCGGTGAGGAATTCCTTTTGTAACTCTTTTCTGTCGGCGTTCCATTTCACAGACCCTGCTCTTGAAGTCTGAGGAGATGTATACATGCTTTGCTTTTGTAAATCCCATCTGTTGTGTGTAACATTTCCCATGATAGTTACTTACATATCGACACGATTGTGTCTCTGCACCGCTATTTCCTGTGAGAAAATGAGTTAAAATCTACCTCAGTCACCGACGAAGCTGAATCCCGCACTCGGAGACCGATGGGGAGAGATGGAGGTCGATATTTGGGGACAGAGAGAAGGAGTGATGGGGAGAAAGAGAGAGATGGACTCTGTACGTGTATCCTAATGGGAACTGTGAAGTGTGTGTGTGTGTGTGTGTGTGTGTGTGTGTGTGTGTGTGTGTGTGTGTGTGTGTGTGTGTGTGTGTGTGTGTGTGTGTGTGTGTGTGTGTGTGTGTGTGTGTGTGTGTGTGTGTGTGTGTGTGTGTGTGTGTGTGTGTGTGTGCGCAGAGCAAATCTTTTGCCAATGCTGCTCATCTGTCAGGCGTGCAAATCAGATAATTGTTGTCCGAGTCATCGATCCCATTTCGCTCTTTCTGCCCGCGGCGCCAGGCACGGGAAGAGTGCAGGGCAAGCTCGGTCCTGAGGGACAAGACACGCTCGGAGAGACAACGGATCGACGGGTGGAGGGACAGGAGCGACGCCGAATGGGGCTGGGATACTGTTCGCACGGGCTCTCCCGGGGGTCGCAAGTGGCACGCGCAAGCTACGATTGTCTTCCTTACACCCTCCCCCACCCGTGAGTTCCTCTTCCCACTCCATTCTGTCTGTCTCTCTCTCTCTCTCTCTCTCTCTCTCTCTCTCTCTCTCTCTCTCTCTCTCTCTCTCTCTCTCTCTCTCTCTCTCTCTCTCTCTGTACACCCCCACTCCCCACCCCCACAACCTCCCCCCCTTTTCCTTTTCCAAAGCCAGACTCCCCGCTTGCGTGACGAACGCGCGCGCGCAGCTGTGGCGGTCCCGGAACCCCCCGCCGGGTGCACGCGCCGCGAGCAACACCGCGCGCTCCCTGGCACGAGACGGTGTTCGCCACGCGCCATGGCCTTTGCGTGCATGTCACGTGACAAATGGCGCGTCCTTTCTCGTATGACGTCTGAGCTTTAATCACCGACAGTGCGGAAGCACCCAAGAGTCTGATAACCGTCTGAAATCTAAGAGGACGCTTCGATTTGTGACAGCACAGACTCGTACGAGATCGTGTGGACACAGACGCGTCAGTCATTCGCTCTTTTTTGTGCTTCATTAAAGTTAACCATTAACTGGAGCGCACTCCAGATTTGTTGTCCAAACCTCAAAGTTCCCCATCGAGAGAATGCTGTTGATTTCGGCCGACTGCAATAGCTGAATATTCGATATGGATAATAAAATGACATCCTTGTGGTCCACAATGATCCCCACGAAAGATAAACCAACATGACATTTTGATTTACAAAAGCAGTAAAAATGCAAAAAAAACAAAAGCAGAGTCGAATGTCCATAACTGAATATAATTATTTTATTAATTAGAAACTGTATCAAACAGTAATAACTCGGATGGAAGAATCCCCCCATATATCTCTTTATACAGATAACAAAATAAAACCTCTTCAAAAGGCTTGAGGCAATAAATACGTCACAAAGGCTTCCTGGAGCGAAGCGTCGTCGCTCAAGGGCAGAGCGCTTGAGGCTGCAGACACTGGGCGATGCTGAGTCCGCGATGTCCCAGGGACAGAATAAATTAATAATGCAGGACGTGGGGCTCATCTGTTCAATGGTTTTGGTCGAGCCATGAGCAAAGAATAGTCCTTTGCACCCACTGCACGTTTACTATATTCGCAACGCCATTTATTAAAGCACCGGTGGTGGTGGTGGTGGTGGTGGTGGTGGTGGTGGTGGTGGTGGTGATGTCTTCCAAACACTGACCGACTGATTTAAAACATCGGCACAATCCCACTCAATTCGGATGAACAACAAATCAATATGCATTTTTTGGCAAAACAACGACGACGCCACCACCAATGTCTTTACTGTTTTTTTGTCCAACGGCTATTTGGGAAACTTACATCATATTCTGTAGATCTTCAGCATTTCGGATCGTGTGGCTTCAAAACACACACACACACACACACACACACACACACACACACACACACACACACACACACACACACACACACACACACACACACACACACACACACACACACACACACACACACACACACACACACACACACACACACACACACTACATCAGGTAGTCCCCCCGTGGGATCATGTGTAGCGTTTGTCCGACTCCGGAGTCACCCTCGCCACCGAGCCTGAGCGTCTCGGTGAGCGCCCAGATGTAATTGTACGCAAAACGAAGGGTTTCGATCTTTGTGAGCTTGGCGTCCCCCGCGGTATCGTCGCCGGGCCATGCGGGCAGCACCTTGCGGAGATCGTCCAGTGCCTCGTTCAGGCTGTGCATGCGGTTGCGCTCTCGATCGTTCGCCTTGAGTCGACGTGTTCTCCGCACTCCATTCGTTCCCGGTTCCCTGCTACGACCCAGCCGGCCGTGCGAGCGTCCGATTCGGAACTCGTTCCCGCCAATGGACCCGCACGAAGAGCTTCGCCCCTCCTGCTCCACTGCTCCCTCCGAGTATGGCGTGTAAGGAGATGACGGCAGACCTGGAGACAGGCCAGAGGACGAGCAGCCCGTATCGTCCTCTGAAGCTGAAGGGCTCAGAGACACTTCACAGTTGAAGAATCGAGTGCCTCCATATGGAGCCTGGTAGGCCATGCTGAGAAGAAACAGGTTCGGGAAACAAAATGAGTGAAATGAGGAGGGAATGCAACAAAAAGGGTTTCTCATCAGAAACAGTTTGGTGAAGGAAAGTTTTCCATGAAAGGAAAGAGAAAATGCCACATGTCGTGATGAAGTTGATAAATGCATGAACACGCAGAACGTCATATGGTATATATAAATGCTTACACATTGTTTGGTCTTTTGTGGTCGACACAAATGAGCATCTAGAGATTCTTATATTTGGTATCGTTGAAGAAGCCCAAAATATACCATCAAGTTTGAAGAACAACTCTCCAGCAAATGCATAGTGAGGATGACTGATAAACTTCCCCAGTATATTATTTTACTATTTTTGCGTGTTTATAGCTTTGTTTTGAAACACCGAGTTCATGCTGAGTGAGGTGGACTTGTGTCCCTTGAAGAGCCGTGACGTAGAGCCGTGAGAATGACGGACGAGCCTTGTCCAAAGCACTCCTTACCTTGGCAGCTGTGCAGGGGATCTGCGCTCGACGTCGCGTGGCGTTGTGCGGTGCGAGCGAGCACGGCACGCGACTCGGCCCGAGCGCGCTTTATAGGGGCGCGCGCGGGGCCGCATGCGGATCATCGGCTCGCGCGCGTGGACCCTCGCATTGTCTCCTGGCAGGGAGGGAGGGAGCCACGTGGGGACGGTGGGTGGGTGGTGGGAGAGCAAATTGGAGGCGTTTGGACCTTCGGTATAGAGCAATGAGTGATGAAAATGAGAGTGGGAGGTGTTTTAAAGGTAGATTATGCATCAGCAGAAATATATTTTTTCATACATGTGTATATATACAAACACATATGTATATATATATATATATATATATATATATATATATATATATATATATATATATATTTATATACATATATATATATATATATATATATATACATATATATATATATATATATATATATATATATATATATATATATATATATATATATATATATATATATATATATATATATATATTGTGGTTTCCACCACGCCGGCGTGCGAGCGACTGCTTTTAACTAATCACAGCCGCGCGCCCACCGGACGTGGCAAACCTAGTCGCAGCTTTCGGATCAATGCCGAAATCCAGCTACGGGTGTGTTTTTAATCACACCGTAAATCAGCCAACTATTCTGTCCACGGGCGACAGGGTCCGATCGCCGAATTGTCGATTTACCTAAGTATGCGCGTAGACAGAAATGCCGGGGATTTACACCTCGACGGGACCCGTACGGATACGAGCCGTTGTACGCAGCTCGCGCCGTTTGTGATTTGCTGAGCGGTTGTATATCGCCAAGCCCCACTGGATCCGATTACTTTATCGGCTATTTCAAAGCCAACTACTATTCCGTACGTAATTACAGCAGCTCAATGGAGGAAGAGGACGCAACGAGCAGGTGAGCATTTAAACAAGGACATTTATTTACACACGTATGCAGTCAAGGCAATGAATGCAATGGGGGTAAGGGACAGGACACGAGCAAACAAAGACCTACAGCAGTTTGTCTATTTATTATTTACACAATCACTTAACAGTTCTACTTATGGACACGGCGCCACAACTTTCATACAAAGAAAACCCCAGGAAAGGAAAGGGCACAACTGGACCCGTAGACCTTTAATGTTCGCGGAGCTGTGGAGACCGCAAGAGCTCCGAGAGGCCGTGCTGGTTACCTGCCACCCTCGTGGTGACTCGCTGGGTGACCCTCGATGTTTTGCCGTAAACACGGCAGCTCGGTCGGTCCAGGCCCCGCCGTGCGGCCTGGTGGATTGTCCAAGCCGACGACGCCTCAGAGGAATGAACGGGCCTTGCTCTCTTTTACGAGTTGATGCTCTTTTAAAAGCCCACCCGCTCATCAGCGTTGCTCGGACCGTCTCGGTGCCGGCTGGCGACTTCTCTCCGGCTGTGTCCACTGACCCACGGTTCTGCACCCTACTGCCGGCTTGGCTGCGCTCCAGGCTTCGCTCGGCTCCGATGACCCCGACTGCCCTCCACTGGACTCGAACCTTGACAGACTGCTCACAGACTTCTTGGCGAACCCAGACTGACTCCAGGCAAAACTGAAACTCGGCGGTTCAGCCCCACCTTTTATGGGGTCCGGGGGGGGGGTGAGTATGATCCCCACCTTCGACCTTTCACCCCCCACTGGCTCTGCCCCTTTTGGTATTTTGATCCGATCTCGTCGCGAAATGCAGAGAATGCGGACGTGGCAGAGATCACCGGCTGTGGAAAGCAGACGTGGCAGACATCATCAGCTCCCGCCCTAATGAGGGAGTCCCCGCGTCTGTCGGCGGATGGTGTTGTTCGTGGGGATTCGCCGTGGCTGGCGAAAAGAGGGCGGCACATTGGAGATGAAGGTGAGGCGATGTTGTTCGTTTGTGGAGATTTTGTTGAGGAGATTGTGAGGAGATGTCGTGGTTGGTGCTGTGGTGGGGATGGCGTAGTTGTTGAGATGCGGTTGTGGTTGTTGAAGTAGTGGTTGTTCCAAAATAAAGATAGCAAAAGAATAATGGCTGACTCCAAGATCACAGCCCTTTAGACATCGGTGGGGAAATCTAATCTGAACACACACTTATCGACATAACTGATCTCTGGGAAACATGAATGGTGTTCTGTGAATTTCCACACCCGTAACAGTATATATATACATATACATACATAAACATATCCATATCCATATATGTATATATGCATATGCATATGCATATATATATATATATATATATATATATATATATATATATATATATATACATATACATACATAAACATATCCATATCCATATATGTATATATACAAATGCATATGCATATATATACATATATATATATATATATATATATATATATATATATATATATATATATACATATACATACATAAACATATCCATATCCATATATGTATATATACAAATGCATATATATATGTATATATTGTAACGAATTCGCGCCCACCGGCGTGCGAACGACCGCTTTTCACTAATAGTAGCCACTCGCCCACCGGACGGACAATTCAGTCATGACCTTCCGGAACAACGCGGGAACCCTGTCACGGGTGGGTTGTCAACCCCACCACGGCCAAGTCAATTTTCTACCCGCGCAAAATAGGGTCAATCGCCGAATATCGATATACCAAAGTACCTGCGCAGGTAGCCTACCGGGAGACCGTACCTCGGCGCAGGTCAGCTTGGACATGAACCGCTCAAGCGGTCTGTTCCGTTCTGCAGTGATAACCAAGTGGGTATTCTCGCCCGACCTCGCTGGATCCGATTCTATTTAAAGGGGTATTAAAACCCAACTAATATTCCGCGATGCAATATTGCGTTCCAATGGGAAAAAAAGACACGACAAACGGGTAACATTCACACAAGCACATATACAGCCATGCAATCAATGCAGGTATTCAAAAACACGTATACAGGCAAACAATCATGCACGGGACGGGGGCAAAGACATGAGCAAGGTGAAAGCACTATGACCGTCTATCAGCAATTATCTAGTCACTTAACAGTTTTTACTTACAGGACACGGCGCCACAAACATTCATTCAAAAGGAAAGAAAAGCTCACCCCCAAAGACGAGGGTGCCAGACAGGGTCTGTAGCCCTTTATGGCGTGGAGCCTGGATGACCGAACGGACCCCATGAGACCGTTGCAGGTTACCTGCACCCTCGTGGTGCGATGGTGGCGAGCTCTCTCCGGCGCTCTCCTCCCGGGTGCGCAGGCTGCGTGGCAGAGCTGCAAAGCGGCGCTTCCCATTCGCGTCCTTCGCGCCACGACCCAGACCACCGCACACAACACACACGACTTGCCACGCCCAAAGAGAAGGCACCACCTCGACAACGACAAAAAGCCCCCAACAACAACAACTCTTTACTTGGTATCCTGCGCGCCCTTTTATCCCACAGTTCCAACGCCTCGCTCCTCCCCGTTTATCGCTCCGCCCCCTTTCCAGCTCCTGCGGGAAGCTTCCAGAAAAAGGGCGTGCCCTCTCGCCCCCTCCTCGCGGGGGCCGAGAGAATCATTCTTGGCACAGGTCCTGGGAGATTCATTCCCCCCAAATCAGGCCCCTCCTTCACATGACCTTTGAACTTTGACCCGCATCGCACTTCCCCCACACCAAAGCGCGGGAAAAGCAGGCGGGAAAATCCGCGTGCCACCGATAGAGTTGTGGTTTGGGGCGATCGTGGTTGTTGTGGTTTGAGGCGATCGTGGTTCTTGTGGTTTCAGGCGATCATGGTTGTTGTGGTTTGAGGCGATCGTGGTTCTTGTGGTTTGAGGCGATTGTGGTTGTTGGTCCAAAATAACGATAGTTGAGAAAAACTGCCATCTCAAAGGATCACAGACCTGTGATACGAATAAATCCCATGAAACAACAGTGGAGAAATCAACCGAACACAGACTTATCGATCTAACTGAACTACGGACCTTTATGGTGTTCTGCGAATTTCCACAGCTGCAAAACTAACCCCTCCCCTTTTTACAGACTCGTCCCGAGTCGTCGAATTTTCGTGTGCCATCATGTGTAAGTTCTCCCCTAGTACGATTTACCTTCGGATCCCTGAGTGCGACATTTAGTGTATTCGTGTCCCAAAAATAAATAACTTACGGGCTGAGGTCAGGTCAGGTATGGGAGCATGTGCCAGAACAGCACGTCGCTGCGTCCACTTTCCGCCGGTACTCCAGGGGCCTCCGTCTGGCCATCCCCCAGGCAGATGCCAGGCCCATCCCCATCTCCTTGAGATGATGGTCAACCTGTTGCAACCATGAGGCACGTGGTCGACCCACTGGCCTCCTCCACTCATGAGACTCCCTCGCTGAGAGAATCTGGTGAGCAGGATCAGAGTCAGGAAAACGAGCCACATGTCCATACAGCCGCAACTGACGCTCACGGACTATGCAGGTAACAAATCTCATCCGAGTCTCTCTCAGCAACCGCTCGTTGGACACAAAATCCGACCAGCGATAGCCAAGGATTCTCCGAAGAGACCTGGTACCAAAGGAATTAAGTCTCCATCTCAGATCCTTGGTCAGAGTCCAAGTCTCGCACCCATAGAGCAAGACTGGAAGTACCAAGGACCTGAAGACTCGGACTTTCGTCCTCCCGCACAGGTACCGGCAGCGCCACACCCCATGATCCAGTGAATCCATGACTCCCCAGGCCCGACCCAGACGTCTATTGAGCTCTGACTCGTAGCCAGCAGAGACATGAATATCACTGCCAAGGTAAGTGAATCTCTCCACGACCTCAACATCCTCACCACAAACAGACACAGACAGGACAGCAGCATCCAAGATGTCACCGAAAGCCTGGATCTTAGTTTTGACCCAAGAAACCCGTAATCCCAACGGCTCCGACTCCTCATTCAGCACCTCGAGGGCCCCCAAGAGGATGTCTAAAGTCTCCGCAAAGATGACTGCATCATCTGCAAAGTCAAGGTCCGAGATCTTGACATTCCCAAATGACGCACCGCAACTTGATCTCTCCGACATCCTCCCTAGAATCCAGTCCATACAAGTGCTGAAAAGTGTGGGGGCAAGTACACATCCCTGACGAACTCCAGTAACAACTGGAAATAAGTCAGAGATGGTACCACCACACTTCACAGCACTCTCAGTACCAGAGTAGAGTTCAGACATCAGATCGATCAGTTTTGGTGGCACCCCACGAAGACCAAGAATCCTCCAGAGGACATCCCGATTCACTGAATCGAACGCTTTACAGAGATCAACATAGGCTGCAAGCAGCCCCTGCCGAAACTCTCATCTGCGTTCGGTGAGGACACGAAGTGCAAGGATATGGTCAATCGTTGACCTCTTTGGTGTAAAGCCTGACTGCTCTGGACGCTGGTGCTCAAGCAGATGGTGGCGAACCCTATCGAGAATTATCCGAGTAAAGACCTTGCCCGGCACTGAGAGCAGCGTCACCCCTCGGTTGTTGTTGCAGTCTTGGCAATCACCCTTCCTTTTCCAGAGAGGGACAACAAGGCCCCTCTTCCAGTCAGTTGGGATGATGCCTGTGTTCCAGGCAGAGCACAAAACTGCATGCAACGACACGAGTGCAGCATTTCCACCAGCCTTGAGAAGTTCGGCATGGATGCCACAGATCCCTGGAGTTTTGCCCCGTTTCAACTGGTTCACCGCAGCCCGTGTTTCCACAAGCGTAGGTGGACCACAGTTGATTTGAGGGTCAGCAACAGGGATTGTAACACCCTTGACGTCCTACTCGACAGTTGGGGGATCAGCCTGGTACAACCGCTCAAAGTAACCGGCCCAGCGGGCCTTCACTTCAGACTCCTCTGTCAAGAGCCTACCACTCTCTGCTCGAACTGCAGTGCTCCGAGGGATGGGCTTGGATGAACGTAATGCGCGAATTCCCCTGTAAGCCGGACGAGAATCAGCTGTCCACAGGTGATGCTCTAACCCCTCACAGATTTCTCGCACATAGGCCTCCTTGTCCATCCTCAGTGCACATACAGTTTTACGCCTCAGCTCCCTGAACAACTCAGCTCTGCCATTCAGCCTGGCCCTGCGACTCTGGTCAATGGTATCCAGTGTCCCTTGAGAGACAAAATTCTTCTTTGCCCTGCGGTGAGCTCCAAGGCATCCACCGGCAACATCAAGGACGGTGGTCTTGAAGGCGCTCCACAACTCTTCAGGACCCCCCAAAGCACCCAGACCCCCCAAGTGTCCACTCAGCCTGTTCGCAAACTCCTCAGCTACTCTCTCATCCCTGAGCTTGGCAACATCCAGCCTCGGCTGGGATGGTACCATTCTCCAGGATTTAAGGTGCAGCTTTAGAGTTGCTACAACAAGCCTTTGGTCAGTATTGAGGAACTGAGCACTCCGGTAGACCCTGCAGTTCTTCCCTCATAACCTCATAACCTCTTGACCTCATAACCGTCCCTATCAGTTCCAGTCGATGCATTGAAATCCCCCAAGACTAGAAGTGTATCTCGTCTGGGGCACTGATCAACCACAGACTCGAGTGTGGCGTAGAATGCATCCTTCACGGTGAGATCACTCGCCTCAGTCGGAGCATAAACAGAGACCAGGGAAATGACACCTAAGGAGTGACGAATCCTTAATCTCATAATACGCTCGTTGACCGGTGTTACCTCAATTATCATTGGGGTCAGCTTATTGGACACAGCTACAGCAACTCCTTGGGTATGGTAACCATCAGAGCGACCAGACCAATAGTAGGTGTAACCACCCACCATTATCTCGCCGCAATCCGGTCTCCGAACCTCAGAGAGAGCTGCAATCCCGATGTCCAAACGCTTGAGCTCAGATGATAACGGAGACAAGTGATCATCCTCTCTTAGGGATAGGACATTCCAGGCACCCACCCGAAGGGACCGCCTCAGGTTAACCCAAGGAGACCGCCGTCTGGTGGACGACACCTCAGCACCACTCCGACACACTCTCCCGCAATCTGACCCAGGGATGTTACCCCGTGGTTTCCCTCCTATCAAAGATTGGGGGTCCCGAAGGCTTTGCCCTAATCCCGTCATCCGGTGAGCTGCCCTGCGAAGGGAAGCTGCACAGGAGGTACTCCCACGGAGTGGGTTTTCAGATTTTTTTGCGTTTTTGCGTTTTGCGGAATGAAGGGTTTTACGGTGGCCGGAGTGCAAATCCTGCCACCAACCTCCTAATAAGAAGTGACCCAACTGCAGGAGGACGTCCGCAGACACAGTTGGGCACTAGATATGGATGGCCGTTGGCTCACAAGGAGCTCCTCCGCCCTTTGGCAGGTTTTGTTTTTAATCCTGCTGGGTGTCCATATCCAAACACCCTCCTCACCAGAAAACCTGGTGGGGGAGACGGTTTAGTCGCCGACAACCCGACCATGGAACAGGTTAGTACAGGTTTACATGGTACCTGCAGCAGGTCACAGATCGAACCTGACCTGACAAAATGAGTAACTAAAGATAAAGTAAAAATGAGTAACAGGCTGAGTAACTAACGAAACAAACCCACTCATGCAGACGACCTAAAGAAATTGCCGGCGCTAAGACACACATGCAGGGGGCGCAACTCATTGACAATTACATCTCTTAACCTTACTTATAAAATTATACACTACACCATGGCCCAGGATCTATGGACTCTGTGGGAAAAAGCAGGGAGCCAGGCTGCTCACACGCAGTCTCTGGCCCATGGAACAATGCCGGTGACAGGGAATGTGGCCGGCTGCTCACACGCAGTCCTAGGCCTCCCCCTTGAAATGAGCGCAGTGAACACAAGCGGTGCACGGGCCTCCAATGCAGCCCCGTGATGCGGCTGCCTACAGGATAGTCCCTGCAGCATGCACGACGATCTGACGCAGCAAACAAACGGTGCACGGGCTGCCAGTGCAGTCCCGTGATGTGGCTGCCTACAGGGCAGTCCCCACAGCACGGGCGATGATCCTGGCGCACATGGCAATGAATGGGAGCAAATGCAACATGGCAGCAGGCATGGGGCCAAGGCAAAAGCAGGCAGACAAGGCATGGCAAGGCAAAACAAGGCCGTTGTAGCAAAACGGGCCGGTGGTGAAGCTGTCCAGCACAGGCCTTGTAGTAAAACAGCCGTCAGATGATCCGACCGGCACAGGACTTGTCGTAAAACAGCCGGCAGATGATCCGACCGGCACAGGCCTTGCAGCAAAACAGCCGGCAGATTGAGTTGGCCAGCCTCTTGCCTTGTTCAAGGAGGTTGGTGGAGGGAGTGCGGTGGTGCTGGCCACTCGGAAGGCGGGCTCGGACCTACCCTACTGTCTCCCTCCCAACCTATCGCCTTTGCCTGTTTCTGTTCATACCCAATCCCTCAGTTTGCAAAAAATCAAATTTAGCCCCAAATTATTTTTTTGTTTTATTCTTATTTTTACTTCCCTCTATAATCCATCTCCTAACCCCCTTTACAGTCTCAGTTTGGCTTACCTATTACTGTCCAAGCCTACTCCCAACCCCTACGTTCCCTTCCTGGAGGGGAATAAGGGAGACCTAGCGTCCTGTGTTGAGGCGCAATTTAAGCCTCAGAATGGCCTCCTCAGACTTCAGCGATCTCAACTCAAAGTGGGTCCAGCGGCCCACAACGAGAGGGAAGGGATGGATGGTGCGGAGGGGTACACTTCCTAATCTACCCTAACATTTATTCCTTAAACTACCCCGGGGCTTTCAACAAGCGCCTCTTGCTTAGACTGTCGGTTCTAACAACCAAGTTTCACGTCGCCTGTGTTGGTGTCCTCTCAAATTTTGGGCCGTGCCCCCCCCAATTTTCCTCCCATGCCCTCACACGGTCTCATGGCTGGGACGCGTGGCTCCCTTGGCAGGAACTACCCTCTGCCGATTCTCAAACAATGGCACCCCCAGGCACTACAACTGCCTCTGAGCCTACCAGCTCCCGAAACACCCGGGAGTGCCCTCCCTGGCGACTCCCCTGAAACGCTCACGTGGCAGGCTGGCGCCCTGGGCCCCTTTCCAAGGGTCGCCCGTGCCCAGTACACTGCCCACGCGGCCAATGGCTCCCCGGGCCCCGCATCATTGCCTTTTATTAGTATAGATAGAAAGTATGTGGGTTGACTTTTTCACCTTGACCTAATTTTAAGGTGATGACCTAATTATAGACATTTTAACATTTTCCAACATAACTTGCCAAAGGTTTTTCCTATCAGAACTAAATTGCCCTCTCCAGATAGCTTGGAGTAAGTCACATTTACGCTCCCTTTACATCATTCCCCTCTGACTTAACGGTCAGGGTCTTACACCCCTCGGAGTACGAAACCATCTTTTATGTTTTTCTCCATTGTCTCTGCCAATAGCCGAGGACTTTTGGAATTATATTTTGCATCAATAATGGGAATAAAAAGTGAATGGGGTTGACATCATTTTTGACACTAATAAAAGGCAAACTTGATGAGTAAGAGTATAATGCTGCAAAGGTACGTTGGTGGTGCAGCTGGTTGGTGGTGGATCGTGACGGGCCGAGGGGTCATGCAGATGGCTTGTTGGTTGTTAGATGTAAAGATTTATTAACCTAACTAAAAGAAGTCGCAACGCATGTTTTTGATTCTCCCACGAGACAAAAGGAAAGGGATCTGACTACATATGAACTTTATGGGACAACTGACTTTTGGGACCTGTATGTTGAATTCAAATGGTTTCCAGATCCGTAACAATATACTTCTAATCTTAAAACAGAAGAAATGTTGAATATAAGACTTAACTCAAAGAAGCCACTCAATGTATAATACCTTAAAAGAAGATGTCAACACGTTAAACTGAACCAAACCACTTACACGTGGAATTTTGGTGTTCTGGAAGGAAAGCCACAATATCTGTGGCTCATTAAAAAAAAAACCAGATGGTGATACTGCTACTGATAAGAATAATGCATTGAGTGATAATGCAAAGGTGAAACAACTTCGTGTTTCTCTCGATGGAACATTTTATCCACGAGATAGATTGGAAATTAATTTGGAAAAATATGATTTTGCTGAAGCATACAAGTCTTACCAAAAGGTGTGTGAAAGTAATGGAAATAAAGAACCTATTTTGGATATGACAGCATTTAAAAGTCTGCATACAATCTATCCGATTAACCTGAGTACTCAAAAGGAAACTATAAAGTCTAATCAAGTGAATACTTCCCTATACATTGAAAGAGGAGAGAGTGAAGAAGTTGATACATATTGTCTGCTTTTGGAAGAAACAGAATTACAGATTAATAGAGATAATGGTGTTATGATTAGTCTCACGTAATTTTTTTGATAAATAAAAGTAGTAAAGTGCCAACTGGGGTATATGTTAATCAAATCAATCTTCATAAACTATCATCTTGTATTCAAAATCAAAAGCCTTGTATGATTAATGTTAATACTGATCAGAGAAAAGGAGCAGTAAGAATTGATGTTTTGCTCACAAGAGAACAGGTTAAAATCTTGAACGATACTGGCTCACTTAAAATTAAAATGTCAAAACCAATGTTGAAGAAGTATTCAATAAGAGAGACGAGTGGAGGATTTCTCCCATTTCTAATTCCTTTATTTGCTGGTTTAAGTGTGGCTGGAGCATTGACGGGTGGCATTTCAGCAGTGATGAAAACTGCCAACGAAAGGAAGGCTTTACTCCGGGCTCAAAAGAATTGGAAAGACATAACAAAGAGTTGGAGAAACAAATTAGTGGAAGTGGCGTAATTGTAGATTTTGCTGAAAAACTTAAATGTCTGCCTGTAAAAGTGAGATTGTTAGTTGGAGATATGTTTTCTTCTATCGCACAAGCAGGTGTAAAATTAACTAAAAGTAGTAATGGATTATATCTTTCTAATAACTAAATGAGCATTGATGAGTGGTTTAAAGAATTTAGAAAGAATACAACATCAAACTTAGAACTTGTCAAATATTGTAAGAAATTAAAAATTCATAATGTGGTTAATTGTATGAGAGATGAATTAACAAATGTGCCGAAACATACAAAGAATATTATTATGAACTTAGAAGATAATAATGGGAACGGTTCTCATTGGGTTTGTATTTTTAATAGTCAAGACAAATATTATTTTGATAGTTTTGGTCTTCCACCACCTGTTGAAGTAATAAAATTCTTACAGAATGGTGTTTATCAAACATTTCAAGTCCAAGAATTAAATTCCAAGTGTTGTGGCCAATTATGTCTATATGTGTTATTTCAACTCAACAAAAATAAAATTTTTAATGCCATTATTTTTAATCTAATATAAATGACTTATCTATCTATAATTCCAGCAGTGTGTGTGTGTGTGTGTGTGTGTGTGTGTGTGTGTGTCTGTGACCGCTGTTTCTCGACAACCACCGGTCCGATCTAATTGAAACTTGCCAGATATATTGCTGGGGACCTGAGGATGTGCCTTTTCAAGGTTTGATATTAATCGGACAAGCGGTTCCCAAGTTATGGCCATTTATTTACCAACCAATGACAAGACACGTTGCTACGTGGGCATGGCCGATGGGGGCAGGGAACCTCAGCCGTGTTCCCCATTACGGGTTACAACGTACGGACTTACGGATAAAGATGACTTCGTGTATTCTCATAATTTCTCGATTTCTTATGCGCATTTATAGATAAACACAATGCCCCAAGTTATGATCGTTTTCATATCAGACGGTGCATAAATTTCGGTAACATCAGAGTGAGCTGGTATGCTCCGAAGCAGGAAGTAATTTTATTTTTTATTTTTTTGCACGAAGGGTTTTTTTTTTCCTCTTCTCTTCTCTTTGTGTTTTTCCTTGCGACGACATTGGGAAAAGGCAAAACACATTGGCGCTACTTGAATAATTGGCCATTAAAACTAAATTGCGAATAATCCTAACTGCGATATGCGAACTTCCGGACAGTGAGGACTTAACTTCTGGATTTCCGGATAGTGACGAGTACTGTATTCTTTCTCGATTTTTTCTCGATTTATTGACTTACTGTATTATTTCTTTCTCGATTTCTTTCTCGATTTTCTTAAACACAATGCCCCAATCCAGTCGTCGTTTACGACAGCGAAGGAATGAAGCTGCGCGTCATGCATGTGCAATGGAATCTAACGAAGCACGAGCTGCTCGCTTGGCAGACAACACTGAATGCAAGGCAAGGTGTCATGCAGCTGAAACGGATGAAGAACGAACTGCTCGCTTAGCATACAACATTGAACGCGAGGCAAGGTGTCGTGCAGAAGAAACGGATGAAGAACGAACTGCTCACTTGGCAGACAACACTGGACGCGAGGCAAGGCGTCGTGCAGAAGAAACGGATGAAGAACGAACTGCTCGCTTTGCAGACAACATTGAACGCGAGGCAAGGCGTCGTGCAGAAGAAACGGATGAAGAACGAACTGCTCGCTTAGCAGACAACATTGAACGCGGGGCAAGGCGTCGTGCAGAAGAAACGGATGAAGAACGAACTGCTCGCTGAGCAGACAACATTGAACGCGAGGAAAAGCGTCATGCAGAAGAAACGGATGAAGATCGAACTGCTCGCTTATCAGACAACATTGAACGCGAGGCAAGGCGTCATGCAGAAGAAACAGATGAAGAACCACCTGCTCGCTTGGCAGACAACACTGGACGCGAGGCAAGGCGCCGTGCAGAAGAAACGGGTATGGACACGCACGTACAGGCACATGAGAGCGAATGAACGTCCTGTGCGGTGGTTGTTTCTGGCACGCGGTTTGAATTTTTTTTTGTTTTGTTTTGTTTGCACGTACGGCCACGCACGTACGGGCACGCACCTACGGGCATGCACTAGCATTGGTAAAGATGGTGCTATCTTTGGTGCATCCCAAGAACTGCATATTGATTTATCAAATTATTACACAAAGGCACAGGCTGAACGACAGAAATATAGTATAGCAAAAAATATTAATATGAAAAATGCTTATAAATTCATAAATTATCCAAGCCCAACTGACGCGAATGGCTTGGTGAGATTAAGTGATTTATCACAATATATATCCTTAAATAAAATGGCTGTGTATTCCAAAGATACAAAAGTGTTGATTTTATCTCTGGGTCATACAGGATTCACAGTTCCAATTAAAATAAAATTTTATAAAAAAGGGTGTATCATTTGTATGAGAATAGAACAATGGGGATATGATACGAATGATTTCGGGTATAATTGGTCATTTAAAATTAACCTCGAAGACCTGGAACAATTAAATCAGTCTAGTAAGGAAGAATATTATCCACTTGGTGCCGAGAATGAGTTTTGTGGAAGCACGATTAGCAAACAACAAATAAAAGAATTTAATAAGGGTAAAACAATCATGGTTTTGCCATAGTTTATATCATGAAAACACAAAGAACAGGATTATATATAATAAGTAAGGAAATACAAAATGATTTAACAATGGGAAGATGGGGAGGTATATCCTGTCATTATATTAATCTGTCATATATTTCTAATACATAGCCTGGTGTTGGCTCAGTGGTAAGGACAGTGGCTTGGGACCCAAAAGGTCCTGAGTTCAAGCCCCGTTGGGACACTGAATATATATATTGTTGTGGTTGACGAAATTCACAAACCACCATTCAGGTCCCTTAGGTGAGATATCTCTGTAAGTATATGTGTAGTTAGGCCCAAACCCTTTGTTTCGAGGGAATAAATGTCATTCAGTCGGGCTGTGACTCTTCAGGATAGCCGTTTTTCTTTTACTATCTTTATTTTGGACCAGCCGCCATTACTACCACCACCAACCACGTCTCAACAGCCATCACAACAACTACCAACCACAACGCCGCTTCACAACAACAGCCACGACCTTTACCGTCACAACTCGCCGCCATCGCATCACCACCATTCTTGCGCCACTTGTGGGCACCGATACTGGACTCGTGCAGGGCGCGCACCGAACAGCGCGTTCAGAAACATCACAGACTTTCCGAGAAAAACGGATCAAAAACGACTCACGCCCACTTCTGTTCCGTCCTATCGGAGAGCGTGGGGCGATTTGGCCCCGCCTCCAGGGCGTTGGAGTGAGGTCGCTATATGCAAATTCATGGATCAAAAAGCATTCACGCCCACTTTTCCTCGGTCCAATGAGGAGCCAGTTGGAGGTGAAGGGTCGGAGGTAAAGGGTCAAAGGTGGGGGAGCGAGGCCACGGGGGATATAAACGGCTGCGTTCGTCAGTCAAGGCAGTTCGGAGGGGAGAAGCCAAGAGTTCGAGTTCGCGGTTGGGAGTTGTCGGTGGAGCTGGGAAGAAGAGGACGGAGCTGTGGAGAGGTGGCGGCGGCGAAGGCGATCGAGGGGGTGCTCGCGTCGGAGTCGGGGAGCGGCGGAGGGAGAGGCCGGCGGCGCGACCGAGGTCGAGGTGGAGACGCTCGTCGCGGGACCCGAGACAGGGTGATATCCTCCTCCCCCCCGAGCATCAACAACCCCCTCCTGTTTCCCCCCGCGCTGAGATAGTGCGACAAGGGGGCCCCTTTCCCACCCCCTACCAGACACTGTCCGCGAGGCCCGCGGAGTTGAGGCGCCACCGCCACTTTGCGTCTCATCATCAGACGGGTAGGCCCGACACGGTCTCGGCCCCAGGCCCGCCTACCCCCCTCATCCTGGAGGGTGGTTCTTTTTCTTTTGCTTTGGGTATCTGTGTTGTCGGCACCGTCTGTGAAGTAAAATTGTATAAGTGTTGCCGTGTGCTCGGTAGTCGGATAGCTCTGCATTGTGTTTCTCTTTTATATTTGCTTTTTGTGTAATATTGTGTTTCTTCTCCTTTTACATGTGCTTTTGGTGTAATTGTATATGTGTGCTTCCCGTGCATCGCGAAATAAATGTGAGTTATGTTGAACTGTTTTCCCGCTTCGCTTCGTCTTTTCTTTCATTGAATCTCCATCTTGCTTCACGTAAAGGGTTGGTCGTGGGCTAAAACGCCCGATAATTAATCGAACCGTCGAGGCCGACGAATAACACCGCTCGGTTATCCCGATAGTACGGAACGGGTCGCTTAAAGTGGCCCGTGTCCGAAGTCGACCTGCGGCGAGGTGCGATCGCCCGGTCTACCCTCCGTGTGGGTACTTAGGTAGGTCGAATTTGGCGAGCAACCCTATCCCACGCGGGGGCCGATTGGCACGATCGTGGTGAGACTGAAAGGTCCACCCGTGACTAGTTCCCGGCGTTAGTCCGAGAGGGTCACGACTGGATTGTCCGTCCGGTGGGCGACGTGCCGCGATTCGAGTTACGTGGCCGTCCGCACGCCGGCGGGTGCGAATCCGCAACACTGGTGTCAGGAGTGGGATATAAACTCATCGCCCTCCTCGCGGCACTGGTATCGGAGAACGGGACAACGGGCTCTCCTGTCTCCAGCTAAATTCACGGGAATCGGTCCAGGGGTGAGAGGAGCGACCCCCGATTCCCTCCAAATTACGAGCGAGCTAAATTAACCCTTCACGAGAAATAAGATGGCGTCTCAAGGCGAGCGGGAGCCGGGGGTATTAGAAATGGATGTAGAATGTGTAGAATCCATGGCTCAGGATGAAATCCTCGTGCAGGAAATGTTGGTTGTGCAGGAACACGGACTCACCCAACTGAACCCAGAGCCCGAAATAGGTGCGGCGGCGACCGCGGTGTATGACACCTCCCCTCCCCCTCTCCACCAAAACCCCCCGATCCCTGCCGAAACGGCTCACCCAAGCGCACCCGACATGGCCCAGCTATTCACCATGCTGGCAAAAATGAATGCGGAACTGATCGAAAAGATGGATACAAACGCAAATGAATTTATAAACGAAATAAAAAGCATGAACGAAAAGATTGATGCGAATACACAGCAAATGAAGGAAGAAACGAAAAAGCTGCGGGGTGAGACGCAGAACATGGGCCGATGCCTGCAGGCGGGCATGAAGGCCGTTAGCAGGGAGCTAAAAATGGCGACTCCACGTGTGGGAGCGAACGAGCTGGAAGGGGGTGCAACGGCTGTCGGGCCCGCGGTGGAGGCGGGTGACAAAATAATTCGGGGGGCGTGTTGGGCGAGGGTCGTGACAGAAAAAGTGACGGTAACCGAGAGGGACAAACTAATTGGGGAGACGGAGACGTGCACGAGGGAGATAACAAGGGAAGAGACGGAAATAATCGTTGAGACAAGGGAGGTAAAGGGTGAAGAGGTGACTGAGTTGGCAGAGACACGGGAGATGGGAACGATAGAGGGAAGACTGCACGATGAAGACGGGGTAAGTGACGCACACACACACACACGGAGGTAGTGGAGGACAATGGGGGTGAGCTGGTGGACTGGGTGGGGGCCCGGTGCGAGCAGCTGGATGGCCTCCTCCAGGAACGAGGGGAGGGAGTATGCCCCCTTGAGGCGAGTCACGACCAGGTGAGTTCGGTCGTGCTTTGCGAGGTTGAGGGGACGGGTGCTGTGGACAGGTGCACGGAGAGCTTGGGGGGTATAGAGGCCCCGGAGACCCTTGTGGGGACACGAATCCCCAGTGTGGTTGTCCCTGTGTGTGTGGTGCAAGGTGTGAGTGCGTCCCCGTGTGTGGAAGCGACCCCGTGTGTGAGTGGTGTGGTGGCGATTGTGCCGGAGTACGTGCTTCCCAGCACGCCGTGTGTAAAAGGGGCACCGCAAGTGAAAGAGGCCGTGTGTGTGAGTGAAACGGCCAGTATGAGTGAGGCACCACGTGTGAGTGGTGTGGTGGCGAGTGTGCCGGAGTGTGTGCTTCCCAGCACGCCGTGTATGAGTGAGGCACGGTGTATGAGTTCCCCCGCGTGTGTGAGTGAGGCACGGTGTGTGAGTGAGGAACCGCGGGTGAGTGCCCCCGCGTGTGTGAGTGAGGGACGGTGTGTGGATGAGGCACCGCGGGTGAGTGCCCCCGCGTGTGTGAGTGGTGTGGTTTGTGTGAGGGAAATGGCACGAGTGAGTGAAAGGCCGCGAGTGAGTGGAGCCACGTGTGCGAGGGAGATGGCATGCGTGAGTGAACGGCCGAGTGCAAGGGAGACCGTGTGTGTGAGAGAGCGGTATGAAAGGGAGATGTCGGTTAGCATGTGTGAACATGCAGCCGCGTCTCCCGGTGTGAGTTTAATGGTGAGGTGTGTGAGCGTCGTAACACGCAGGTGTGCGTGGGTCGAATGGCGACGACGGCGACATGTGAAGAAAGAAAGCCGAGTAGCGGCTGTAGTTGTTTCGGGGACCGTGCCGGGTTCACCCAGCAGTGAGCACGAGGTCCGGGCTGTGCAACGCACGAGACCCCCACGTGCTCGCTTGCGAGAGTGAAGTCCCGGTCCGGAAACGCCCGCGGTGAATGTTGCCGATCCCGCGACGGACAAAGTTAAGGCAGGATTATGGATTTGGACCGGACGGGTTCTCCACGCGATCGTGTGTGTTAAGCTCCAACGGGCAAAGCACATGTGTTCGTGTGGGGAACCCCTCGAGACGTGGGGCTTGTGTTTTTTTTTATGCGCACGGTGACGTCATGGCTGCACGTGGGGTTGGAATCCGGCAGGAGGGGTATCCCTGCCGGATGGTACCGTCCAAGGAGGGACGAGGAACACGTGCAGCTGCATGACGTCACGGGCAGGTGCAAAGTGCGCGAGCTGGGAGTTTCCGCGCTGGTGATGCGCATGTAAAAAAAAAAAAAAAAGAAAAGCAAGCCTCACTTTCGGGTGCACAGGATTCCTGGACAAGGGGTGGAAGACCCCCTTGACCTGGGCACAGGATGGAAACTAGTTAGGGGGAAGGGTTAGCTTAGCTAGACCGGCTCCATGGGGCAGGGGTAAGTCCTCATGGGGCCCGTGGAATGGATTAGTTCGAGGGATTGTAGCGAGATTTAGGTTGGGAAAGTTATTTTAGAGATTTGGAGACAGTGACAGACTTGTGAATGTGTAGAGGGGACGTAGTTTAGCTACGTAGTGTTAAAAGGAACGTGCTGTAGTTTAAGGGACGACGTGGGAGCACGAGTTAGTAAGGGGATGTAGTTAGGAGGATGGCAGAGTTCAGCGGTGAGTGTGTTGAAGAGTTGGTGAGTTGTGAGGTGAGCACTTGTTGAGTGAGTGAGGCCAGCGGGTCTGTGTGAGTGGAGCGAATGGGGAATGCATGGTGCGATGAGTGATTGGGGGGAGGAGTGACTCCCGCCCAAGGGACCCCGGGGTCAGTATAAAGTGAGTTAGCTGGGTTAGTCAAATTGAAAAATGGAGGTCGTTTTGTTGTTGGTGGGGAAGTAGGCTCGAAACCCGTTTGGAGGGGTGCAGGAGCCCTGTTGACGGGCTGGGAGCGTGGCTGCGAAAGGTGAGTATCGCTGAGTGGGTACCCCGGGCACCAGGCTAGTCGGCCGTGGTAGGCCAAGGGCCCATGGAGGGCCGGGATAGCGTAGTGGGCACGGGTGCGCCTGCTTGGTGCGGGGGCCCGGGGCGCCATTAGCCGCGTGGGCAGTGTTGTGGGCACGGGTGACCCTCGGAAAGGGGCCTGGGAAGCCAGCCTGCCACGTGTGCGTTTCAGGGGAGGTGCCATGGGGGGCACTCCCCGGTGTTAGGGAGCTGGTAGGCTCGGAGGCAGTGTAGTGCCCGGGGGTGCCATAGCGGGAGATTCGGCAGAGGGTCGTGCCTGCCAAAGGGAGCCACGTTTCCCAGCCATGAGACCGTGTGAGGGCACGGAGAGAAAATTGGGGGGCGAGGCCCGAAATTGTGAGGACACCAACACAGGCGACGGGAATCTGGGTTTAAAGAACCAATAGTTTAAGCGAGAGGGGCTTGTTGAAAGCCCCGGGGTAGTTTAACAGTTAAATGGATAGGGTAGATTAGGAAGTGTACCCCTCCGCACCATCCATCCCCTCGCTCTCGTTGTGGGCCGCTGGACCCACTTTGTGTTATAGATCGCTGAACTCTGGGGAGGCCATCCTGAGGCTTGAATTGGGCCTCGACACAGGACGTTAGCTCTCCCTTATTCCCCTCCGGGAAGGGAACGTAGGGGTTGGGAGTAGGCTAGGTGACAGGATAGGTTAGCCGAACAAGGACGATAAAGGGGGTTAGCGGACGATTTATAGTGGTGAAGTAAAAATGAAAAAAAAAAAAGTAGTTGGGGCTAAATTGGGGTTTGACAAATTAAGGGAGTGGGTATAGACAGTGACAGGCAAAGGCGAAGGGTTGGGAGGGAGACCGTAGGGTAGGTCCGAGCCCGCCTTCCGAGTGGCCAGCACCACCGCACTCCCTCCACCAACCTCCACTGAATGGCAAAGGCTGGCCAGCTTCATCTGCTGGCTGTGTTGCTGTAAGGCCTGTGCCGGCCCACTTCATCTGCCGGCTCGCTGTTTTTCTTCAAGGCCTGTGCCGGCCCACTTCATCGGCAGCTGTTGTGTTGCTGCAAGGCCTGTGCCGGCCGGATTATCTGCAGCTGTGGTACTTCAAGGCCTGTGCCGGCCAGTTCATCTGCCGGCTGTGTTTGCCTGCAGCGGCCTTCTTCTGCGGGCTGTGTTTGCCTGCTGCCTTTGCCATGCCATGCCCACTGCCCCTGTTCACCAGCCCCGTTCAATTTTTGCTTTGCCCCCCCTGTTCATTGCCATGTGCGCCAGGATCAGAAAGCAACAGTTTGCAAGCTGCGAGAACTGCCCTGTAGGCAGCTACAACACGGGCCTGCAGTGGCGGCCCGTGCACCGTGTTTGCGTCCATCCATTCATCCATCCATTCATTGTGTTCATTGCGTGTGCCACTTGAGCTGGCACGGAGACTACGTTTGTGCAGCCCATGCACCGTTGTGGTTCACTGCGTTCAGTTCAAAAGGGAGGGCCTTGGACTGCGTGTGAGCAGCCGGCCACGTTCCCTGTCACCTGCATTGTTTGAGCCAGAGACTGCATGCGAGCAGCCTGGCTCCCTGCTAACTGTTTTCTTTTTGCAGAGTTCAGTGATCCTGGGCCATGTTTAGTGTAAAATTTGTGAGTTAAGGTAAGATGTACTGTAAATATGAGTGCGCCCCCGGCATGTCTTTCTTAGCGCCGGCAATTTTATTTAAGTCATCCGTGTGAGTGAGTTTGTTTAGGTAGTTACTCAGCCCTCAGGTTATTTATTTTGGGGACACGAATACCATGAATGTCGTACTCATGATCCGTAGGTAAAATGTACTAGGGGAAAACTACACATGATGGCACACGAAAATTTGACGACTCGGGACGAGTCTGTAAAAAGGGGAGGGGGTAGTGTTGTGGTTGACGAAATTCACAAACCACTATTCAGGTCCCTTAGGTGAGATATCTCTGTAAGTATATGTGTAGTTAGGCCCAAACCCGTTGTTTCGAGGGAATAAATGTCATTCAGTCGGGCTGCGACTCTTCAGGATAGCCGTTTTTCTTTTACTATCTTTATTTTGGACCAGCCGCCATTACTACCACCACCAACCATGTCTCAACAGCCATCACAACAACAACCACCAACCACAACGCCGCTTCACAACAACAGCCACGACCTTTACCGTCACAACTCGCCACCATCGCATCACCACCATTCTTGCGCCACTTGTGGGCACCGATACTGGACTCGTGCAGGGCGCGCACCGAACAGCGCGTTCAGAAACATCACAGACTTTCCGAGAAAAACGGATCAAAAACGACTCACGCCCACTTCTGTTCCGTCCTATCGGAGAGCGTGGGGCGATTTGGCCACGCCTCCAGGGCGTTGGAGTGAGGTCGCTATATGCAAATTCATGGATCAAAAAGCATTCACGCCCACTTTTCCTCGGTCCAATGGGGAGCCAGTTGGAGGTGAAGGGTCGGAGGTAAAGGGTCAAAGGTGGGGGAGCGAGGCCACGGGGGATATAAACGGCTGCGTTCCTCAGTCAAGGCAGTTCGGAGGGGAGAAGCCAAGAGTTCGAGTTCGCGGTTGGGAGTTGTCGGTGGAGCTGGGAAGAAGAGGACGGAGCTGTGGAGAGGTGGCGGCGGCGAAGGCGATCGAGGGGGTGCTCGCGTCGGAGTCGGGGAGCGGCGGAGGGAGAGGCCGGCGGCGCGACCGAGGTCGAGGTGGAGACGCTCGTCGCGGGACCCGAGACAGGGTGATATCCTCCTCCCCCCCGAGCATCAACAACCCCCTCCTGTTTCCCCCCGCGCTGAGATAGTGCGACAAGGGGGCCCCTTTCCCACCCCCTACCAGACACTGTCCGCGAGGCCCGCGGAGTTGAGGCGCCACCGCCACTTTGCGTCTCATCATCAGACGGGTAGGCCCGACACGGTCTCGGCCCCAGGCCCGCCTACCCCCCTCATCCTGGAGGGTGGTTCTTTTTTTTTTGCTTTGGGTATCTGTGTTGTCGGCGCCGTCTGTGAAGTAAAATTGTATAAGTGTTGCCGAGTGCCCGGTAGTCGGATAGATCTGCATTGTTGCATTTGCTTTTCGTCTTCTTCTTTTACATGTGCTTTTGGTGTAATTGTATATGTGTGCTTCCCGTTCATCGCGAAATAAATGTGAGTTATGTTGAACTGTTTTCCCGCTTCGCTTCGTCTTTTCTTTCATTGAATCTCCATCTTGCTTCACGTAAAGGGTTGGTCGTGGGCTAAAACGCCCGATAATTAATCGAACCGTTGAGGCCGACGAATAACACCGCTCGGTTTTCCCGATAGTACGGAACGGGTCGCTTAAAGTGGCCCGTGTCCGAAGTCGACCTGCGGCGAGGTGCGATCGCCCGGTCTACCCTCCGTGTGGGTACTTAGGTATGTCGAATTTGGCGAGCAACCCTATCCCACGCGGGGGCCGATTGGCACGATCGTGGTGAGACTGAAAGGTCCACCCGTGACTAGTTCCCGGCGTTAGTCCTTCCGGTGGGCGACGTGCTGCGATTCGAGTTACGTGGCCGTCCGCACGTCGGCGGGCGCGAATCCGCAACAATATATATATATATATATATATATATATATATATATATATATATATATATATATATATATATATATATGTATGTTGAAAATGTATATGTTTATATATATATATTGTTGTGGTTGACGAAATTCGCAAACCACCATTCAGCTCCCTTAGGTGAGATATCTCTGTAAGTATATGTGTAGTTAGGCCCAAACCCGTTGTTTAGAGGGAATAAATGTCATTCATGCGGGCTGCGACCCTTCTAGATAGCCGTTTTTCTTTTACTATCTTTATTTTGGACCAGCCGCCATTACTACCACCACCAACCACGTCTCAACAGCCATCACACAACAACCACCAACCGCAACGCCGCTTCACAACAACAGCCACGACCTTTACCGTCACAACTCGCCCTCTCAACCATCGCATCACCGTCATTCCCACGCCGCTTGTGGGCACCGATACTGGACTCGTGCAGGGCGCGCACCGAGCAGGGGTGCAAAAGCGCCGGCCTTTCCGAAGAAAACAGATCAAAAACGACTCACGCCCACTTCTGTTCCGTCCTATCGGCGAGCGTGGGGCGATTTGGCCCCGCCTCCAGGTGCGTTGGAGTAATATCGCTATATGCAAATTCATGGATCAAAAAGCATTCACGCCCACTTTTCCTCGGTCCAATGGGGAGCCAGTTAGAGGTGAAGGGTCGGAGGTAAAGGGTCGAAGGTGAAGGAGCGAAGCCACGGGGCATATAAGGGGCTGCGTTCGTCAGTCAAGGCAGTTAAGAGTTCGGAGTTGAGTGAAGAGTTCGGAGTTGAGTTAAGAGTTCGGAGTCGGTGGAGTTGGGAAGAAGAAGCAGTAGTAACCAGTTAAGAGTTCGGAGTTGAGTGAAGAGTTCGGAGTTGAGTTAAGAGTTCGGAGTCGGTGGAGTTGGGAAGAAGAAGCAGTAGTAACCAGTTAAGAGTTCGGAGTCAGTGAAGAGTTGGGACGAGTCAAGAGAGGAGTCGGAGAAGGCCGTTGGACGGAGCTGTGGAGAGGTGGCGGCGGCGAAGGCGGTCGAGGGGGTGCTCGTGTCGGAGTCGGCGAGCTGCGGAGGGAGAGGCCGGCGGCGCGACCGAGGTCGTGGTGGAGACGCTCGTCGCAGGACCCGAGACAGGGAGATCTCCTTCCCCCGAGCATCAACAACCCCCTCCTGTTTCCCCCTGCGCTGAGATAGTGCGAGAAGGGGGCCCCGTTCCGACCCCCTACCAGACACTGTCCGCGAGGCCCGCGGAGTCGGGGCGCCAGCGCCATTTTGCGGCTCATCACCAGACGGGTAGGCCCGACGCGGTCTCGGCCCCAGGCCCGCCTACCCCCCTCATCCTTGAGGGTGGTCCTTTTCTTTTACTTTGAGTGTATGTGTTGTTGGCGCCGTCTGTGAAGTAAAACTGTATAAGTGTTGCCGTCTGCTCGGTAGTCGGTTAGATCTGCATTGTGGCATTTGCTTTTTGTGTATTATCGTGTTTCTTCTTCTTTTACATTTGCTTTTGGTGTAATTGTATATGTGTGCTTTCCGTTCATCGCGAAATAAATGTGCTTCATGTTGAACTGTTTTCCCGTTTCGCTTCGTCTTTTCCTTTATTTATCTTTTAGAAATTCAGAAGAAATTTTATTGGTTTCCTGTTGTAAAAAACATTCTTTTGGATACAGGAAAAACAAGAAATCCTGATGAATATATGTATGATATTCTATGGGGTGAAAGTGATTCAACGATAGTAAGGGACGAGGAAGGAGTTGAAGAAACTGAGACAAAGAAGGAGAAGAAAGAGAGAGGGAGAAGCGAGAGAAGGAGGAGAGGGAGAAGAGAGAGAAGGAGGCAAGGGAGAAGAGAGAGAAGGATCAAGGGAGAAGAGAGAGGAGGCAAGGGAGAAGAGAAGAGAGGGAGGCAAGGGAGAAGAGAGAGAGAGAGAGAAGGAGGCAAGGGAGAAGAGAGAGAAGGAGGTAAGGGAGAAGAGAGAAGGAGGAGAGGGAGAGGGAGGAAAGAGAGAATAAATAAACATAAAAATATGGAAACCAGTGAGATTAGAAAAAGATTGGGGGTATTATAGAAAATAAATCTCAATGCACCGAGGAGGAAAACAAAGAATTGACAAGTACATTAGAAATATTTGCGTCAAGACTATTAACATCGTTTTCTTTGGTGTGATTGACTTTAATTGGTTTTATATTTTTTTCTTAAATAAATGGAGGAGAGAGTGAAGACATTTCTGAGGATTCTTTATGTTTTAAAAATTAAGATTCAAATGTGCATGTTGGAAACTAAAAAGGTTTTTGCACTCTGTAGGAATTTTTCTCATAAATAAATGAGTTATTGTCTAAAATGGAAAAAGAAAACTTAAACTAAAAAAAATCTCATATTTTAAAAGTAAAAGTGACAGAGTTGTACAAAAAGTTACATGTGGCTCTAAAAAGAGTAAATTTATCGCCAAACACAAACGTGGGGGAGATATACAAAAGTTTTTTTCAGGAAGTAAATTTACAACTACTGGAATACCAGGGAAATTACATCTACCAGGGTATTCTTTCTGTGGTCCAAGAACAAACTTGAATAAAAGATTAGATGAGGCTGACAATCCTAAACCGTGGAGCAAACCTATCAATAGGGTTGATGAAGTGTGCATGAGGCATGATATTGATTATGGTAATACCACAACAGTAGGGTAAGAATACTGATTCTGGCTCACTTTTCCCCATGTAAATGAATGGGGGATTTTCAGCGATTCCTATTTTTTTTTCCCGAAAAAAATAAACCCCCTTTTTATCCCAAGGTATATTTATTTGTCTCCCCTTTTAACCTGGAGGTTGAACCTCATTGAATTGAACACCTGGGGGTTGAACAGCTCACTCATTGAACCTATAAAGATTTGTTCATTCTCAAATTCCTTCAATAGTTTAATTTTCTTTGCACAATAATCCCCATCTAAAATATTGACAAACAAAACATTTGAATCTTTATATTTTTTAAGATACCCCTTTTGTGCCATTACGAAATGATAAACTTCTCTTAATGCTCTCATCTGGCCACCTCCTGAGCTACATATCATTTTGAGATTATAGTAAATTGTTTTTTCATTGTTCAATTGATAACCATCAAAGTTTTCAGTCCATTCAAGGATATTCATTTTTTTCTTTACATCCTCTAACTTACTAGTTTTTAAATTGATTCGCTTATTTGTTTTATTTACCTTTGTTTTAGTTATTTTTTCAATAAGACTTATTTGATATTTTTCACATTCATTATGTTTTCCATTTATATACCAAGACTGAGATTTTCTCCACTCTTTAGTTTGATTAATACTTGGTTTAACCATTTATATATTGTGAAAAACCACAAGTGTAGCCCTTAAAAAACCCTAACCCATCTTCCCATCGTTAAAACACAATCTATTCTATTTACTCTATCATACAATATCCATATGGAACACAATCTATTCCATTATCTAAAATAAATCTCTTATCATCAAAGGCTCCTAATGCCTTTTTATTTACTTCTTCACTATATATGTTATGTTTATAACTTCTTATTGTATTCATTTTCCTATATTCTTCTTTCTTATTCATCAAACAATTATAATAATTTCTAAAAGTTATTGATTTCTTTATTACATATTTCTTTATTCCCTTTAACCTCTTATCAATCTGTTCACCATACTTATAAGCATATGCCTTTGCTCTCAATCCAATAAACTCACTCATTACTTTTCCACCCAACTCATCCTTAAACTTACCAATAACCTTTTCATTCTTTTTGGAAAATAACTCACTCTTCTTGCTGAAATTACTTGTATCATATACTCCAATATTTTTCTTCATATCTTCATAAACATCATCAGTTTTTATATCTAGGATAAAACTATCAGTGTCCATATACAACAATGAAACATTTTCACCATACTCTTTCTTTAAGTCATTATACAAATAATCAAACATCAATATCTTTGATAAATCAAGAACTGCTGTTCCAATATAAATTGGTTTATCCATTACAATACTTTCCTTTTTCATATGAATTGCAGAAAAGTTCTCTGAAAAAACCTCTTCTCTCTCAAAACTTGGTTTATTTATCAATCTCGAAGCTTCTTTCCAAGATGTTGCGAATCTAATGTTTTGCCTGTTTCTAACATTTTCCATAGTCTTTCCAAATACAGCATTATTCATTAATTTATAAAAGTCCCCTTCAAATTTTACTTTTGTATTTGCTCTCATATCTGTATTGAATTGAATATACTTTTTCACCCAAGGACTTTGTTTAAATTTTAAAACTCTATGAATTTTAGCTACTCTCAATCCTTCTCTCAAAAACTGTTTTAAGCTTCTCTGATGTAAAACATATCCCTCTTTATCATAGAATGTTGTTAATAACTTTTCTGTTGATTTGCCTTTAATATTAAAACTTTTATGATAATCACTGAACCATTCTTTCTTTGGGGTTTCTTTC
Organism: Eptatretus burgeri; assembly: GCF_056783735.1. Classification (NCBI taxonomy): domain Eukaryota; kingdom Metazoa; phylum Chordata; class Myxini; order Myxiniformes; family Myxinidae; genus Eptatretus; species Eptatretus burgeri. The sequence continues at coordinate 30,822,954 of NC_140965.1, forward strand.
TCACATGCAAAAGGAAGGTCTTTATGCTTATTATGAAGAACACTCGGGTACCTCAAATCAACTTCAAAATAATAACCTTCTTCTTCGTCATTCAATTCCTCTTGAGAAGAAATAACAATATTCATCAAAGCCTTTTCATAATCCTTTTCTTCCACCCACTCTAATTTACCATAAGGCAGAGATTGAGACATTGCCCATCCATACAAATTATTAGCATCAAAATACATCAAATAATTACTATCTTTTTCACTATCATAATTTGGGAGATATTTATTATTTGCTTTCGCATATCTTTTTGAACATACTTGTGATATTCCACCTCTCTTGGACTTCTCAATCATCAAAAGCATATCAACATCACTGATTAAATCTATATCTTGTTTTGTCATTTTCAACATTGCACTCCAAGCTAAACCAGGAGCTGTGAAATAGTGGGCAGGATCTAATCCATAACAATTTTTATTATGACAGAGTGCTCTAAAAGCCTCAAACACATCAGCTAACAATAAAACATCTGTTTTTAGATATAAATCATGATATTCTCCAAGGTTCTTTATCTTAAATATTTTCCATATTTCTTGTGCGTGTTTATATTCCTTATCACTTATCTCTTCTTCATAAAGGTTATTATAGAAACTTTCTTTTGAAGGAAGTTGTGTTTCTTTAAATCTCATAAATGAATCCATATAATCATAAGGATAAATTCCCTTACTTGTAAGAATTTTCTCTTTACTTTGAATTTCATTCCTTGTTTGAATTTCCTCTCTCCTAAGAATTCCTTCTTTAATCAGAATTTCATCTTTAATCTGAATTTCCTCTTTAGTTAGAATTTCATTCATTGTTCGAATTTTCTTTATAATTAGAATTTCATCTTCAGTTAGAATTTCTTCATTAATTAGAGTTTCCTCTTTACTTTGAATTCTCTCTTTAATCTGAATTTCCTCTTTAGTGAGAATTTCCTCTTTTGGAAAGAATGAATTAAGATTTGGAAAAGAGTCCGTGGAGCTTAGATTTGATGCGAGGTCGGCTAGTGGTGTTCCCATAAACTTGTAAGAATCTAGAAACCTAATATGAGTTAAAGGTTTTGTGAATATCATTTTTGAAAATGAAATATACTTTTGACTTGTGTTTGTTATGGCAGAAATATTCCCTGGTGTTTTTGAAAGTTCATTTATAAATAGATGTGTATCATAGTTGGCGCTGTTGTGAAGAAAGACTGGAATAAAAGAAGGTAATTTATAATTAAGATTACAACAGGAATGAGCGGGACCTCTATATTTACCAGTAAGATGACAATGGTCTCTAACTTTAGACTCCTTAATTCCCCCTCACAAATATGACAGATATTGTTCATTCTAAATTCTAATTTTTCTTCTTTGGTTAATTTCATCGGTTCATTTGTTTCTTTCATTAATTTAGTGAGTCTTATACAATCCTTTTCTAATCGTTTTACAAACTCTTGTGAAGCATTTTTTCCACGATAATGTTCAAGTTTGTTATACTTTTCTCCAACAGATGATTTGATATAATAACAGAAACAACAAGGAATATGTTTTTGATATTTATTTGTATATGGTTCTTTTGGATTAGGAGAAGCAGTATTTATCTTTTTAAGGATACATTCAAAATCAGCGTATATCACAAATGGGTGCATGATAGATTTATTATAATCTTCAAAAGAAATCTTTTCACCAGGTTTAGGCATTGTAATTACAGCTGATTTATGATTACTACAATATTTTGAATGTTGTTCTAATCGTTCTTTTGTATGAAATGAATTAAGACATCGCTTACAAGGATATATTTTTTTTGCTGTTCTGAATACCTGAGAAGAGATTAATCTTGATAAATTATTGATGTATGTGTAATGTGAATTCTTTCCAACACTAAAATATAAAAGGTCAATGTGTGTTTCTTCATTTTTATAGTTGTTTGAAATTTTTAATATTTGAACTTTGTTTGTATCCATTAATCCATATACATTAATAGAAAGATTATTCTTTTTCTCAAATTTAGGAATATCTGTTAGTGGCATTGGGAATTTAAAATCTTTAATGTCCAAGGTAGTCTCATATTTCATATATTGTTTTACTCTTTCTGAATTACATTTTGGTGGATGAAAGTGAGCAAGAACAGACCAGAGAAAACATTTATTATCATTGTTCTTAATATTAACAACTGCCTTCTTTAGTTTTATTTCTTTTGGTAATTCAATATAAGAAGAAGCTTTAAGAGGGTTTGATTTTAGAATGTGTATATCTAAAAAGATGATTTTTTTTAATATTGAATCCACTTCCTACCACTGTATTATCAACATCCTCCTCTTGTCTAGATAGTTCTTCATAAACCCCAGTATTCAAAAAATCTTGAAATGATATTATAAAATGAAGACCTGTTCTCATATAAGGAGTATGTTCTTCATCTTGTCTTTTCATATTCATTTTCACTCCCATATAAAACTTTAAAGTTTTCATTTCTTTTAATGTCTTTTTAATAAATTTTTCAACATCGGGTTTCACTATTTCAATTGATTCAGCTATTGATGATGGACCGGGTTCTCCAAATTGAAAAATCCTTATTTTATATGCCCTTTAAATGCCCCATCAGTGTTTTCAATATAATAGTCTCCCTTTACTTTAAACTCATTTTTCTTGTGTTTTTGTGATTGAAGATGTTTATTATAACTACTCTTCAAAACATCCTTTGAACAGATATCATAATGTTTTCTTTCCAACTCAAGAGGAGATATTTGATGTAATAGATTAAATGTGTGTTTGTTGGTTCGGAGGTGTTTTCTATAATGTTTATATTCGTGATTACAAACATCGCAGTACGTTGTATTCACCATATTTATAGAATAAAACTTTGCTTAAACTAAAATTTTCTTGATGAAAATTTCGTTTAATTTATAGGTGAATCTGTGCTTAAAAACATTTTATCCTCCAACTTTTTCACTTAATAAATACAATGTTTCAAGACACAAAAGACAAGTTTCAATCAATCTCTTCATCTGTTAAAGATACTGAGAAATATGTCAAGGATGTAAAATTGAACAAAGATAAATATAACAACTATTGGATAAAAACTATTATGGTAAATAATATGAGTTCTTCAATTTCCTTCAGTGGAAGGGCTTTTAGTATACCTGGTAGAACATCAATTAAAGTATCTCTAACAAAAGTTTCTCCTCTCCTTCTAGTAATATATTCAAAACTAGAAAAAGCAATGAAACAAGAAAAGGTATCAAAGAACAAAAACCTTTTGGATGAAGCTTTAGAAAGAAAAGATAAGACCATCTGTAATATGCAAGGAGAAATTTGTATTTTTTTCAACAACCCTAAAGATGTAAATCCTGATGAAATAAAGGATGTTAATATATCAGGTGAAATGACATTTCGTTCAATAGTAGTTAACGATAATTTTAAAATTACCTTTAATATAAAAAATGTTGTCGTTGAATCTGATAATGAAAAAAAGTATATCGATATCGATGGTAATATACAACTGAAAGTATAGATGAATTTCAGTTTAAGTAAAGTTTTACTTTATAAATATGCTAGACTTTCCTGATTCTTCATATGACAAATTTGAGAATTGTCCTGCGTGTGAAAGAGGGGGATTAAACACAGAGTCGAAAGCCTATAAACAATGCATATTCTGTGATTATCTTCTAATTAATGATAATAAAAAATATAAAAAGGAAAATAATTCTTTTAGATTTACACCAAAAATGAATTACTTTACAAGATTGATAAGAGAAATGAATGTAAAGTATGAGGGTGATAACACACCTTTCCTTACAAGGGAAGAAACTGAACGTATAAGAGAAATGTTCAAAGGATTGTTGTTATATATTATTCATGGATGTAATTTTCAGGGAAATATCAACACAAGATATTGTATAAATTAAATAATGGATTATCTTGAAATTAAACCTGAACTTAGGATAAAATATAGAGTTTCTAAAAAAGCCAATAATAAATTAAATAACTTGTTTTCTAAATATATAAATGAATGATTTTTTACCTATTTGGGAAAATAAGATAAAATTTAACAACCATAAAAATCTCCCAAATTCATTAAGATGTCTCATAGTTGGTTCAAGTGGATGTGGAAAAACCTGCTTACTTTTAAAAATGCTCCTCACTCCCAACTTTTTAGATTATGATAATTTAATAATTTTCACAAAGTCGAGTTTTCAACCAGAGTATCAACTACTCTCACAAGGTTTTAATGCTGGTCTTCACAAAGAAGATATAATCGGTTTATTTAAACGTCAAAAAAACCTAAATGATTATAACATTGAAGATATAATTCAACTATTTTGTGATACACAGAGATGTAAAAAGAAATCAAATCCTATAACTTGTATTCTTAGTGATAATACGGATGATATACCGTCTCCCCAAGATTTGGATAAATCAAAAAAGAACCTCGTTATCTTTGATGATTGTGTTAATGAGAGAAACCAAACGGTAATGGACAGCTACTACACAAGAGGGAGACATTCTTCTTGTAATTGTATTTATCTTAGTCAATCGTACTTTCAACTTCCTCGTCGTTCCATCAGAAACAATGCTAATACTTTTATTTTATTCAAGTTAAATTCAATAGATATCAATAATTTTTGGAGAGATAATTGTTCTACATTATGTAGTAAAAAGAAATTTGAGGATTACATGAAGCACACGACTGAAAAATATAAATATATTGTTGTGAAACAAGATGAGATATTAAGGGATATATTTTTTGTTTTATAAACAATTACATATATAAATGACAACTATTATTATAAATCTTGTGGGTAAATCTGCTTCTGGAAAAAACTTTCATAAATCAAGGTTCTTGTGTAGTACAAATGAGAATATTGTAAATTTACTGAAAAAACACCCGTGATACGCATTGTATCAACAACAACTAGAGCAATAAGACCTGGAGAAGTAAAAGGTGAAGATTATCACTATATTTCAGTGGAGGAACATATGCGATTGAGGAATGAAGGACAAATATTTGAGGAGGTTTCTCTTGGTACAACAAAATATTCACATTGTAAGAGTGAGTTAAGGAAACTAAAATCTGGTGGTGTTGGGATATTAGAAACTAATCCAGAAGGAACGAGACAAATTATTAAATATCTGAGCGGGGTGAAGATTTTATCATTCGGTTTTGATGTTGATGAAGAAACTCAACGCAAACGTATGAAAAGCAGAGATGCAAGGATTAGTGAAGAAGAAATTACAACTCGCATTAATGTTAATAAAGAATTTGATGAAATATTTAAAGAAAAGGATTTATTTGAACACATCTACTTGAATGATGAAGAAAAGGAAAATTTCCCTGTTAATCTTTACAATTCATTAAATGATATTTTACAATAAATAAATGGATACAAAAGAAAGAGCAAGAAGATTTAAGGAACATCAAGAGTTGGTTTCAAAAGTTGTAAAACAGCAGGAAGACATAAAGAAGAAACGCAGACAGAAACTAACGGGCGAAGAAGTATTTGAAAGAAAACAAGAGAAATTTTTAACCACTTTTAAAAACTTCCCAAGAAAAAATGAAAGATGTTTCCACAGTTCCCACAGTAGAATATACTCCCAGAAAGCTCCAAATGTTAAAAGATTTCAGTCAAATGACGGAGGAAGAATTAGAGCATATTGGAGAATTAGAATATGATGAAGGTTTATTTCAACAACTGGAAGAGATTAATCAACCCCCTGATTATATTGTGAATGCTGTTCAAAACAATGAATATTCAGCGGATTCAAAAACCAAAGCAGGACTCATTCCAACAGAACAACCAGCAATATTTCATCTTGTTCAAGAAAAGGTATTGATATTTAATGATGAATTAAGGTTCTTAAGTTCTGCTCAACCGCCTGTTAAACTAACTCCGAGATTAATGTTTCTTCTCACAAAAGATGGAAGACAAGGTTCAACTGTGAGGGATGAATCAAAGTATATTGATAAACCATTGGATATGGAAAATAATGATGATAGAGTATATATTGATTTGCTGAACACTCTAAATTATAAGGTTATTCTTTCTGGTAAAAGTAGGAAGAATGAGAAGGAGAAACACATTATTCAGGCTTTAAGTATCCTTGGTTCAGGTATTAGTTTTCTTCCAAATGACCCATCGCAATTAGTTAATAGACTGTTATTGTTGTTAGGCAGTAAGAAGGCTGGAAATAACAATTGTTTTAATGAAGCATCAGCCATTTTAGACCAGTTGATGAACATGAAAATAATTAATAAATCTCAATATAAAGACATTTTATCTCATATTAAATAAGATGAGAAGCACAATCCTGAGTTTTAATTTCACAACAAGCGACCACACATCTTCATTCCCATACCCACTACAACTTGACACAACAAAAGAATATGAGGCATCTTTATTGTCCATGGAAACTTATAATACCTTATTTAATATAACCGAGAAAAATGACAAGTTTAGTTATAATCCGGGAAGTGGATACAAAACGATAACAGTCTCACCGGGAGCATACGAGATTTCTCAAATATCTTCCGAAATTGCTCGTCTTATGAAAGAACAGGGTGATGAACCAAAAAATATTGTTATAAACATTCAAAAACATACTTCAAAATCAACGATTAAAGTTAAAAATAACTACAAGGTTGATTTCACAATTGATAATTCATTTAGAGAGTTATTGGGTTTCTCCTCAAAAAAGATTGAAACTAATGGGACGTTTTACAGTGATAATGTCATTCAAATATCCTCAGGAATAAATTCGGTGTTAATTCACTGTGATTTGATTGATGGTGCTTATAATGATGGAAAAAAAACAAATACAATATTTTCATTCAGCACATACTCAACCCCAATTGGTTATAAATTCAATATGGAACCTAAAAATTTGGTTTATCTACCTGTGTCAGGAAAAACCATACACAGAGTAAATTTTAGGATAACCGACCAAGATAATCGTGTGATTTCTTTGAATGGAGAAGTTATATCTATCAGAATTCACCTACGTGAAGTTTTCCAATAAATAAATACGATGGTTATTGTGAGGAAACACGAGTTGGGAAAATATAAAATAATTACAGGGGATGGGATGTTCCTTTCCCCGTACTACAAGGGTGAAGGTATGTATCTTGGTAGAGGATACTATAAACCTAAGAGACAAAGGGGTGTCGGACATCAATTTAGAGGAGATGGGATAATTGATACTCTCATGGGTATTGGTTCAACTATTCTTAAACATAAAGACCTAATTGGTTCAACTGCTTCTGCTGTGGGAAATGTAGCAGGTGCTGTAAAGAGTATAAAAGATGCTCAGAAGGAATCTCATAAATTACAAGCAATAAAAGAAATTAAGAAAGGTAAAACTCAGTTGTCCCACAAGAACGACAGAAAATAATTCAAATACTTGGATCAGGGTTTCAAAAGTTTTAACATCTTTTTTCCTAAATAAATACAAGTATGGAAGCAATTGATAGTATCTATGATTTGGATGATACTATTATTATCTCAAACTCCACTAAAAAAGAAGATTACTTCAAGGTAAATGCAATAACTGGAACAGACTGGAATACAAATGGTACAAAAAGTTTTGAAATAAATAATCAACAAACCTATTTGAATCTCTCCGAAAGTTTCTTGTTGTGTAAATTTAAATTCACTAAGGCTGGGAATAACACAAACGCTACACTTGTAAATGATTTCTTCTGGAAAATGTTTGATAGTGTGCGATTGTATATTGGAACACAAGAAGTTGAAGCGGTTGATTATGTCTCTGCTGTATCTGAAATGATGAAATTTACACTCTATACATTCAGTGATAGAATGGGAAAGGGGTCTGTCGAAGGTTTTATTCCTGATATGTCAACGGGAACAAACACAGACCCTGGAAATATTCAAAGGAAAGGAATGTATAATGATGATACAAAAGCAGAAAATAGTTTTACTGTGGCAGTTCCTCTTAAAGGTATATTTGGATTTTGTGATTATGATAAAGTTCTGTATGGTCTTAAAATTAGATTTCAACTACAAAGGAATGATAATGAAAATAGATTGCTTTTTGGTGTTGGTAGTGCTTTTGGTGAACAGAATAAATTTGTAATTGAGGAGATGAGTTGGTATATCAGTGAATATACTCCTAATCTTAAAACAGAAGAGATGTTGAAACGAAGACTTAACTCAAAGAAACCACTCAGTGTATCATACCTCAAAAGAAGATGTCAACACGTTAAACTCAACCAAACTACTTACACGTGGAATTTGGGTGTTCTGGAAGGAAAGCCACGATATCTGTGGATGATTTTTAAAAAGCCAGATGGTGATACTGCGACTGATAAGAATAATGCATTGAGTGATAATGCTAAGGTGAAACAACTTCGCGTTTCTCTAGATGGAACATTTTATCCACGAGATAGATTGGAAATTAATTGGGAAAAAAATGATTTTGCTGAAGCATACAAGTCTTACCAAAAGGTGTGTGAAAGTAATGGAAATAAAGAACCTATTTTGGATATGACAGCATTTAAAAGTTTGTATACAATCTATGCGTTTGACCTGAGCGCTCAAAAGGAAACTATAAAGTCTAATCGAGTGGATACTTCCCTATACATTGAAAGAGGAGAGAGTGAAGAAGTTGATACATTTTGTTTGCTTTTGGAAGAAACAGAATTGCAGATTAATACAGATAATGGTGTGATGATTAGTCTCACATAATTTTTTGTTAAATAAATGAGTGGCAAAGTACCAACTGGGGTATATGTTAATCAAATCAATCTTCATAAACTATCATCTTGTGTTCAAAATCAAAAGCCTTGTACGATTAACGTTAATACAATTCAGAGAAAAGGAGCAGTAAGAATTGATGTTTTGCTCACAAGAGAACAGGTTAAAATCTTGAATGACACTGGCTCACTTAAAATTAAAATGACAAAACCAATGTTGAAAAAATATTCAATAAGAGAGACGAGTGGAGGATTTCTCCCATTTCTAATTCCTTTATTTGCTGGTTTAAGTGCGGTTGGAGCATTGACGGGTGGTATTTCAACAGCGGTGAAAACTGCCAACGAAAGGAAGGCTCAACTCCAGGCTCAAAAAGAATTGGAAAGACATAACAAAGAGTTGGAGAAACAAATTAGTGGAACTGGTGTAATTGTAGATTTTGCTGAAAAACTTGAAGGTCTGCCTGATAAAGCGAGATTGTTAGTTGGAGATATGCTTTCTTCTATAGCACAAGCAGGTGTAAAATTAACGAAAAGAGGTAATGGATTATATCTTTCTAATAAATAAATGAGCATTGATGAGTGGTTGAAAGAATTTGGAAAGAATACAACATCAAATTTACAACTTGCCAAATATTGTAAGAAATTAAAAATTCATAATGTGGTTATTTGTATGAGAGATGAATTAACAAATGTGCCGAAACATACAAAGAATATTATTATGAACTTAGAAGATAATGATGGGAACGGTTCTCATTGGGTTTGTATTTTTAATAGTCAAGACAAATATTATTTTGATAGTTTTGGTCTTCCACCACCTGTTGAAGTCATAAAATTCTTACAGAATGGTGTTTATCAAACATTTCAAGTCCAAGAATTAAATTCCAAGTGTTGTGGTCAATTATGTCTATATGTGTTATTTCAACTCAACAAAAATAAAAAATTTTATGATATTATTTTTAATCTAATATAAATGACTTATGTTGGTAAAGATGGTTCTATCTTTGGTGTATCTCAAGAACTGGATATTGATTTATCAAATTATTATACAAAGGCACAGGCTGAACGACATAAATATAATATAAACAAAAATATTAACATGAAAAATGCTTATAAATTAAAAAATTATTCAAGCCCGACTGACGCGAATGACTTGGTGAGATTAAGCGATTTATCACAATATATATACTTAAATAAAACGGCTGTGTATTCCAAAGATACAGAAGTGTTGATATTATCTCCAGGTCATACAGAATTCACAGTTCGAATTAAAATAAATTTTTATAAAGAAGGGCGTATCGTTTGTATGAGAATAGAACAATGGGGGTATGATATGAATGATTTAGGGTATAATTGGTCATTTAAAATTAACCTCGAAGACCTGGAACAATTAAATCAGTCTCGTAAGGAAGAATATTATCCACTTGGTATCGAGAATGAGTTTTGTGGAGCCACGATTAGTAAACAACAAATAAAAGAATTTAATAAGGGTAAATATGATAATGGTTTTGCCCTTGTTTATCTCATGAAAACAGAAAAAACAGGATTATATATAATAAGTAAGGAAATACAAAATGATTTAACTATGGGAAGATGGGGAGGTGTTTCATGCCATAATATTATTCTAACAAATATTTCTAATACATAAATGACAGCAAGAAGGCTTCAAGAAAATTATCATTTCTGTGTCCAAGCATACCTTCAAGAAAAGGGTATTCGGTATTTTAATAAATATGTTCTTCAACATAAGAATGAGGTATTTTCAATAAAAGATTGGCATTATGCTGATGTTGATAAACCGACAACTTTAGATTTAATTAGAATGTTAAATAATGAAAAAATTATAAAGTTAAGAAAAGGTAAGGCTCTTTTAGAAATTCAAAAGAAATTTTATTGGTTTCCTGTTGTAAAAAAAATTATTTTGGATACAGGAATAACAAGAAATCCTGATGAATATATGTATAATATTCTATGGGGTGTAAACGATTCAAGGATAGTAAGGGATGAGGAAGGAGTTGAAGAAGAGAGGGAAGAGGAGGAAAAGGAGAAGGAGGAGAGGGAGAAGAAAGAGAAGGAGGAAAAGGAGAAGAGAGAGAAGGAGGAAAGAGAGAATAGAGAGAGGGAGGAAAGAGAGAAGAGAGAGAGAGAGGGAGAAGAAAGAGAAGGAGGAAAAGGAGAAGAGAGAGAAGGAGAAAGAGAGAAGAGAGAGAGAGGGAGGAAAGAGCGAGACAAAATAAATATCAAAATATGGAAACCAGTGAGATTCAAAAAAGATTGGTGGTATTACAGAAAATAACTCAACCCACCGAGGAGGAAAACAAAGAATTGACAAGTCTATTTGCAATATTTTCTTCAAGACTATTGACATCGTCAAGCTATTCATTTTAATTCAAGTTTTTTCTTAAATAAATGGAGGAGAGAGTGAAGGCATTTCTTAGGATTCTTTATGTTTTAAAAATTAAGATTCAAATGTGCATGTTGGAAACTAAAAAGGTTTTTGCACTCTGCAGGAATTTTTCACATAAATAAATGAGTTATTGTCTCAAATGTAAAAAGAAAACTAATACTAAAAATATTTCATATATTAAAAGTAAAAATAACAGGGTTATCCAAAAAGGTATATGTTCGGTGTGTGGTTCAAAAAAAATCAATTTATCTCCAAACACAAACGAGGAGGAGATATACAAAAGTTTTTATCAGGAAGTAAATTTACAACTACTGGAATACCAGGGGAATTACATCTACCAGGGTATTCTTTCTGTGGTCCAGGCACAAACTTGGATAAAAGATTAGATGAGGCAGACAATCCTAAATCCTGGAGTAAACCAATCAATAGAGTTGATGAAGTGTGCATGAGACACGATATTGATTATGGGAATACCACAACGTTGGAAGAAAAGCATGAAGCCGATAGAGAAATGTTGTATAATTTGTCTCTGATACAAAATCCAACCTTGAGAGAAAAAGTTGATCGGTTCATTGTGAAGAAGATGATCAGTGCTAAATTGAAACTTGGACTTGGAAATTCAAAAACTTATAGGCTCTAATGATGCCATTAAGACTGAAGAGCAATTAGCTGATGAATTACATAAACCAATATTCACAAAGTTTCAGAGAAGGAAAGTTTATTCCAAGGAAGTTGATTATATCTGGTCTGCTGATTTGATTGAACTCAATAATGATAAGGGGTACAAGTATGCTTTAACCGTTATTGATTTGAGGAGTAGATATGCGTGGGTTGTCCCTTTAAAAACAAAACAGGTAATACTCTTATGTTAGCTTTTCAACAGATATTTAATAAAAGTAAGAGAAAACCTAAAAAATTGTGGACTGATGAGGGTAGAGAGTTTTATAACAAGACGTTTATGAATTTTCTAAAAAATAACAGTATTACATTATACAGTACCTTTAATGAAGGGAAGGCAGTTGTTGTTGAACGTTTTAATCGTACCTTAAAAGAGAGACTATATAAAAAATTCACACAACTCGGTTCACAACAATGGTCATCTTTTATTCAGGATATTGTGGATAAGTATAATGACACGATTCACACGTCAACAAATATGAAACCATCAGAAACATTTACAAAATTAAAATATGAAAAAGAGATTAATGTCAGAAAACCTAAGTTCAAAGTTGGTGATATCGTAAGAATATATAGGTGGAAATCTCATTTTGAAAAGGGTTTTACTGAACGATGGACGAAAGAACTTTTTAAAATTGTTGATGTAATAGATACGGTTCCTTGGACTTATAGAATATATGATTTGGAAGGGGAAGAGATTTTAGGTTCATTTTATTCACAGGAATTACAAAAGACAAAACTAAGCAGATAATACACCTTTGTGGACACTAGAGGGACAAGTCCGAGGTGTATAACAGTATATAATGTGTGTCAAGGGGTGGACGTTCTTAGATCTGTGAACCCCAAACACAGAATCCTCAACTGAATAGTCAAGGCTTAACTTTTGTTTGTTGATGTGTATGTGTGTGTGTGTGTGTGTGTGTCCCAACCCTCACATTCAAAATCTCAACCCCAACCCTCACGTTCAAAATCTCAACCCCAACCCTCACATTCAAAATCTCAACCCCAACTCAATCCTCACCCAACACAATGTCTTTTTCAAAATGAGATTTCCACCTATATATATATATATATATTTTACGTTTTTTTTTTTCTCTTCTTCCAATTCTGTCTTTTAAGGCTTTCAGGTTTGATGACATAGAAAGAGGGAGTAAGAACTTTCTTGATAGGTTTAAATCCCAAAGAGTGGTAGCATTTCAAGTCTTCAAAATAAACCCAACTTTCCAAGTCTCCAAGGTAGTTATTTAAACCATCAAGGCAGAACTCATTTACTGATTTTTTTCAAAATTTGTGAGTCTCCAAGGTAGTTCCCATATTTAGAACCATCTTGGCAGAACCCTTTTCCTGAGTCTCCAAGGTAGTTATTTAAACCATCAAGGCAGAACTCATTTACTGATTTTTTCAAAATTTGTGAGTCTCCAAGGTAAAACTTGTATTCTGGCTCATCAACGTATAACTTGTTCAGTGGGTATTGTCTTGATAACTCACAATGAGTACTATTGCTGTAAAACTCTTTTTCAGGATTTTGCTGGTCTCCAAGGTATAACTCTTTGGTTGAGTCATCAAGGACGAACTCGTTCTGTAGGTCTTGGTCGCTCACAAGGTCTTCAACCAAGCCAACAATTTCGCCCCAAGTTGTAGCAAAAGCAGTATTTTCATTTCGTATTTCAGACACAATTTCCTGTGAGAGAAAATAATAATGTATTAATTAAGTTATTTAATTATTAAATGAGTATGCTTCAATCAAAGTTTGAAAATAGGAAAATAAAAATCTTACCTCAATGGATAAGAGGTTTGAATCCAGTTCATCAACTTGAAGGTTTAGTTCCATACAAGACAGAGAGTTCCAAGGAACCCCAAAGTCATCCCACTCAAGGTCTTGCTCGTTCTGTAGGTCTTGGTCGCTCACAAGGTCTTCAACCAAGCCAACAATTTCGCCCCAAGTTGTAGCAAAAGCAGTATTTTCATTTCGTATTTCAGACACAATTTCCTGTGAGAGAAAATAATAATGTATTAATTAAGTTATTTAATTATTAAATGAGTATGCTTCAATCAAAGTTTGAAAATAGGAAAATAAAAATCTTCCCTCAATGGATAAGAGGTTTGAATCCAGTTCATCAACTTGAAGGTTTAGTTCCATACAAGACAGAGTTCCAGGCAAGCACACAGCACACCATTGCCAGCAAAAACAAATGTTTAAAATGGAGCCTGGGCTTGAAGCTTTTATAGGGAAAGACTAGTGGGTGTGGTTTCCTTTGGAAATTCCCTGGGCAAGCCTAGGCAAGCCTTCATTGGGAAATTTTTCAAAACCATAACATCCTGTAATTTTCTAGTGATTTCTTTGTGAGTCAGAGATGAACTGGAAATGATGTAAGAGTGGGCGGGGCTTAACAAAAGTAGGCGGGGCTTATGAAAAGTGGGCGTGGCTTAGAAAACCCACATGAAAAGTGGGTGGGGTTGAGCAAAAGTGGGCGGGGTTTAGGAAAAGTGGGCGTGGCTTAGAAAAATACCTCATGAAAAGTGGGCGGGGCTTAACAAAAGTGGGCGGGGCTTAAGAAAAGTGGGCGTGGCTTAGAAAATACCTCATGAAAGGTGGGCGGGGTTTAGCAAAAGTGGGCGGGGCTTAAAGAAAAGTGGGCGGGGCTTATAAAAATCCACAGGGGGTGGGCGGGGCTTAGCAAAAGTGGGCGGGGCTTAACAAAAAATAACCTGTGGCTCAGGAGGTGGTCAAACAAGAGCATTAAGAGAAGTTTATCATTTCGTAATAGCACAAAAGGGGTATCTTAAAAAATATAAAGATTCAAATGTTTTGTTTGTCAATATTTTAGATGGGGATTATTGTGCAAAGAAAATTAAACTATTGAAGGAATTTGAGAATGAACAAATCTTTATAGGTTCAATGAGTGAGCTGTTCAACCCCCAGGTGTTCAATTCAATGAGGTTCAACCTCCAGGTTAAAAGGGGAGACAAATAAATATACCTTGGGATAAAAAGGGGGTTTATTTTTAGGGAAAAAAAATAGGAATCACTGAAAATCCCCCATTCATTTACATGGGGAAAAGTGAGCCAGAATCAGTATTCTTACCCTACTCACAACGTTGGAAGGAAAACATGAAGCCGATAGAGAAATGTTGTATAATTTGTCTCTGATACAAAATCCAACCTTGAGAGAAAAAGTTAATAGGTTCATCGTGAAGAAGATGATCAGTGCTGAATTGAAACTTGGGCTTGGAAATTGAAAAAAACTTATAGGCTCTAATGATGTCATTAAGATTGAAGAGCAATTAGCTGATGAATTACATAAACCAATAATCACAAAGTTTCAGAGAACGAAGGTTTATTCCAAGGAAGTTGATTACATCTGGTCCGCTGATTTAATTGAACTCAATAATGATAAGGGGTACAAGTATGCTTTAACCGTTATTGATTTGAGGAGTAGATATGCGTGGGTTGTCCCTTTGAAAAACAAAACTGGGAATACACTCATGTTAGCCTTCCAACAGGTATTTAATAAAAGTAAGCGAAAACCTAAAAAATTGTGGACTGATGAGGGTACAGAGTTCTACAACAAAACATTTATGACTTTTCTTAAAAATAACAACATTATATTATACAGCACCTTTAATGAAGGAAAAGTGGTTGTTATTGAGCGATTCAATCGCACTTTAAAAGAGAGACTATATAAAAAATTCACTCAACTCGGTTCCCAACAATGGTTATCTTTAATTCAGGATATTATAGAAAAGTATAATGATACGATTCACACCTCAACGAATACCAAACCATCAGAAACATTTACAAAATTAAAATATGAAAAAGAGATTAATGTCAGAAAGCCTAAGTTCAAAGTTGGTGATATACTAAGAATATATAGGTGGAAATCTCATTTTCAAAAAGGTTATACAAAGCGATGGACAAATGAACTTTTTTAAATTGTTGATGTTATCGATACAGTTCCTTGGATTTATAAGGAATATGATTTAGAAGGGGAAGAGATTTTAGGTTCATTTTATTCACACGAATTACAAAAGACAAAGATAAATTGAATTTATTTGACTCCGCTCCTTTTTGACTCCGCCGACACAAGCCCCACCCACAGAAGCCCCACCCACACAAGCCCCACCCACATAAGCCACATCCACACAAGCCCCACCCACCCACACAAGCCCCACCCACACAAGCTCCACCCACTCAAACCCAACCCACAGAAGCCACATCCACATTCATCATATCCACATAATTAGTGATTAGTTAATTAGTTCCCCAAACACAACATGTTTATTTAATTTAAAAAAATTGCTCCACCCATGCAAACCACATCGACACAAGCTCCCACCACCCACACAAGCTCCACCCATCCACACAAGTACCACCCACACAAGCCCCACCCACACAACCCCCACCCACACAAGCCCTACCCCCCCTGTACGCCCCCACCTTTGACCCACCACCCCCTCATCCCACCCCCACCCTTCCCCATACATACATGGGGAGGGGAGGGGAGGGGGGTGATGGGTTGTTGGAGGAGCGCACCAACCCCCCCTTCCCTCCTTTGCACTTCCTTTATTATTTTTTTATAATTAAGAATTAAATAATTGAAAGCAAAGCAAATATAATTCAAGATTGAAAATATTAAACATTTTTTGCGGGGTAAATATTCAGTTGCGAGAATGAACAATCTTTCCCAGCAGTCTGCTTCAGATGTCTTGTGATTTTTAAACTCAATCAACATATTCTGTTCAAAACAAAGAGTGAAGAACAATTAGGGTATATAAAGATGATTATATTATGATATTAATAAAATAATAAATATAACATTTACCTCCGGAAGATCGAGTTTTGTGTCCATTTCATCCAGATGAGGATTTAAACTGGAACAAGTTTGAAATGAATCGTCACCCCATGGAATTTCAACATCTTCCTATTCAAGGTTGCGAAATTCATTCGCTTCACCACCCATGTATGATTTAGTTTTAATGCTGAAAATAAAAAGCAAGTATTCAAAAAATTACCACCAAGTTGTGGTATTGCTTTTAAATTAATTACCACCATACCAAATAAAAGGTTGTATATAAGGAGAACAGAAAGAGTCAGACGGAGACAGAGACAGACAGAAAGAGAGACAGAGACAGAAAGACAGAGAGAGAGAGACAGAGACATACAGATAGACAGAAAGACAAAGACAGATAGAGACAGAAAGACAGACACACACACACACACGGAGACAGAGACAGAGTGATAATTCCTCACCTTGGACTCGACTCATTCTAGGTCAGAGGACGTGAGAGTAATTCTTTCCAGTCTACAATAATATCATTCACTTCTTTTCAAAACGAATAAATGTCTTCAAGAAAGTCGTTCATTTTTATCCATTCCTCGTGATATTCAAATAACTCATTTTCAACATCAGTTATTAACGATGTTCTTATTGGGGACAACCTGTTGGAAAAAAGATGTACAATAATTATTGGTTGTATTGTGATTTAATTCTGTTTTAAACAACAAATAATGAATTGGGTTGAGATCTCAACTGTCATCTTGTGAAAACGATTGATCTGCAAGGTTGTAGTAAGAATCTGAATGCTCCCTTTTCGTACTAAAACATGAACTGCACACAAGTTGCTTATTTAAACCAACTTGATGACGTAATGGGAGATTTCACAACAATGTTTTTCCAGGGTGTGTTCCCCACATCGGAAATGACTTCGGAATTTTTTTGGCTTGGTTCGGGCGAGGCAGCTTGGCTGACTTCAAAACTGACTCATTTTCACACGAAGGTGAAACATCTTGCTTTGAATGATTTTTTTTTATAAAACCTACGTTTAAAAGCTGTTTTTAACTAAACTTTGTTCTGTTGGTGTTCTGATGATTTAAAATATAACCATGAGAGACAAGGGCACAGAATACTTCCTCATTTTCACGGCATGACTGTGTTCTAAAAACACTACCCCATTTTACAAAACTCACCCTAACAGCCCTTTCTTTCGTGCTTGAAGAGATAAAGTGAATATAATAAGAAAATTAATTTATTCCCTAAAGGAGAACATGGACAAATATTCATTGGTTCACTCTTTAAATGGAATGAAAATATGAAAGGAAAGAAGTGCTTTAATCAGTGTCTCAATTATACATTTGCTTGTATGGAAGGAAAGGGAATAGGTGGGGAGAAAATCAGTCTCCTATTTTGGGCTTTTGGGGCTTGAGTCAGTCTCAATTTTACATTTGCTTGTATGGGAGGGGGAGGAAATCAGTCTCCTATTTTGGGCTTTTGGGCCTTGAGTCAGAAAGTTTTTCCCTTTTTCCCATTCATTTGAATGGCTGCCTCAAAGCCCCATATATCCTCTACTGTCCTCCGTCTAACAACTGTTTATCTAAGGACACGTGACCTTATCGGGGAATCATGCCCTCGGTGCGTACTTGCGTTATTTAGATTACTTACCGCATCAGGTGCATTCAAGCGGAGCTGCCAAGTACATACCGGCTACAGAACATATTCGTGGGGAATAACATTCCAGCTGAGCTGGAGTGTGAGTCATGCTGGACCAATGGAGGAAAAGACAAAAACGAGCTGGGAACATTTCTACAAGCAGATCTATTGAAACCAGGATGTGAGGAAAGTTATGTGGCACGGTTAGAGGGTTTTATTGAAAATGTACAGAAGGGAAAGCAAGGAATTTGTGGGGTGCGGCAAAAGGCAAACAATATTACAAAAGAAGACACAGTGCAGAGTTGTTTGTTCACGAGCGCCAGCCAGAGTGACCACTATATTCGTTATGTCTGTGTGCTGTCTCTCTGTTGGGTGGTCGCTAGACTACCCTTATTCTCAGGTTTTTGGGTGGTCACAAGACTACCCTTATTCTCAGGTTTTCCGTCTGTCTGTATGTCTGTTGGGTGGTCGCTAGACTACCGTTATTCTCAGGTTTTCCATCTGTCTGTATGTATGTAATGGACAGCTCTGGAGGCCAGATGCGTCAACCAATTTTGATGAAACTTGACTGCTAGGTTCATACCAGGATCTAGGTGTATGCTTTTGAGCACCATTGCTATGGACGCCACCGTTGCCTCGCAACGGGACTTTGAATTTTTTGGAAAAATCCGAAAAATATTTATATATATATATATTTTTTCGAAAATCAAAAATCGGCTTCGCGCTTTTATGCGGACTATAATCAACCTCTTTGTCAAAAATTTTCAGCCCGATCCGTCAAAAACTGTATGACTAGTATGCAATTATGTAGCGACCACCCATGTCGCCTACCGGCTTGTCTGTTTGTTTGTATGTAATGGACAGCTCTGGAGGCCTGAGGAGTCAACCGATTTTGATGAAACTTGACTGGTAGGTTCATACCAGGATCTAGTTGTATGCCTTTGAGCACCGTTGCTATGGACGCCACCGTTGCCTAGCAACAGGAGTTTGAAATTTTTGAAAAAATCCAAAATTTTTTTTTTTTCAAAAATCAAAAATCGGCTTTGGAAATTTTATGCACACTATAATCAACCTCTTTGTCAAAAATTTTCAGCTCGATCCGTCAAAAACTATGACTAGTATGCAATTATATAGTGACCACCCATGTCACCTACCGGCTTGTCTGTCTGTGTGTCTGTCTGTCCAGAGCATAACTCCGTGGACTTTGATCCGATCTTGATGAAACTTGGTTATATGTTTGATATCAATATCTCGTGTTTTCCTGGATGAGGGCATGTTACGCCCATTGTGGGCAGAGCCACGCCCAAAAAATAGCCATTTTTAGGGGGTAGTCGGATTAAAAATCTTTTCTTCTCTGAGGGAATTGACTGAATGGAATGGGTCCTTCAGTATTTGAATAGCAAAATGAATTGTCCAAAACTTGTCGTCCAATTTTTCATTTTCGTCCCGAGGTCAAGGTCACAAGGTCAAAAACTTAGAAAATTGCGAATTTTGACATAAAAATCATACGACCGCTCAAACTTTGAGAGCTAGGATGACAATATTTTTTATGCATAATGTTGAGGTCATTCCCCACCTAAAGTCTTGAAACCATTTTGCTCTATCTCGAACACCTTGCCGGTGGCGCCCCCTTCAAGTTTGTTTTTTCCGCTGATTTCATCAAAGTATGGATAATCCTTGGAGTGTGAAATGCCATATAGCCTATATGACGTTATATTGTTCCTGGAATGTTCCAGAGGAAGTTTTGCACCAAAGGTCATAATCTTTGACCTTTGACTTTTAAAGGCCACAAAGGTCAAATTTTCAAAGTTGTGGGAATCGAACCGGGTTTTCGATCTTCTTCGACGAACTAACTCCAATGAGCTATAGCACGTATCCTGTTTCGTTATTTTAATGTCGACAACATTGTTTTGTGACCTTTTAAGGTTATGCAAGGTCAAATTTTTAAAGTTGTTGAACGAAACCAAGTTTTCGACATTTTGCAGCGAATAACCTGTCACTCGTACCACATCATGTTGATCATTTTTATAACTCAGTCAAAGATTATCACATTGTCTCATCCTTGCCTTCTAAAACAATCTACATCATCAAATACTGCTCGTCAACCATTGTCGTCTTCAGACTTGTCCCGAAAGTTCTTTTCCAGTCTTAACTTATGTTACGACAGGCACCATCTCACACACACACACACACACACACACACACACACACACACACACACACACACACACACACACACACACACACACACACACAAACACAAACACAAACACAAACACAAACACAAACACAAACACAAACACAGTCAAAGGAAAATTTGAGATAGCCCAGAGAGTAAGAAACAGTTGAGGATTATCGACCTCTCAATACCTGGTGTGGCCAGCAGAACTGCACAGCCCAGAACGCTTAGGAAAGGGGGGGAGAAATATTGAGGGTGTCTCAGGTGTGTGTTTGATAAGTGCAAATGTAATGCATTTGTTACCAGTTCCACCCACTGCGATATCTACACACTGAGTATTTACACAGAATTCCCATTTCTACCAAAACACACTCATTTGATGTGAGACGTCTTCAAACCCTTCAGTGATGGGTACCCTGCCAGTCATACATAAAGCTCAGTTCCTGCCTGTGGGTCACAAATGCTACCCATTCTACAGGCCATGCTTCCACTCCTTTCCCCCAGCGTCACAAGCACCGCCCATTAGCTGGACCACCATCGGCACAGAAATCGCAGCCATATTTTTCGCTCCGCATATCTCTGAAGCTTTATATGCCTATGGTGTACATTTGAAGACCGACCAACGTGTCTGATATCATTAAATAAAGGGACCATTTTTACACTTTAAAGAAAGTTATGTACACCTCCACTTTGAAATGTACACGTACACTTTAAAGTTCTCTGGAATGTACACATCTATTTTTGTACACTCAACATCACCACTGAGTTTATGTACATTTTCAAAACTAAAACAACACATTGAAAACTGAACAAGGTACGATTTCAATACAATGAATATTGTCATGATTAATATTGTCTTTAATTGAAAAAAACTGTCCTTTTGTCTGCGTTTTGTATGTACTGTCTGCTGTCAAGATGTGCAGAGGTGTGTTCAGTTAGCAAGCAGCTAGCTCGCACTTTCCAGACCATCCGTTTGTTATCAACGGTTTCAAATGGAGTGCTTCCTCGAGTGCTTAGGCCACTTGGCGAGCACTCTCCAAGAAACTTGGTAATTGAACACACCCCAGATTCATTGCATGATGATGAGGATAAGCATCAAAATCATGACTTATTTTGGCCATATCGATGAATCTGTCCCTCAATATTTCGCAGATTTCGACATGACGCATGGCAAATTAGATGCGACAAAACACGGGTTGGTAGGAAATGAAAGCAGGTACACTTCACCCTTTTGCTTTTATGGGCAGGATGAGGGGAGGGGGAGATGGGTGTACAGAGAATTGGGGTTCGGAGGGGCAGCAAAGATGGCACAGAGTTGGATGGGAGAGGTTGAGACTTGGGGAGGGCGAGGGTTGAGGAGTATTGGGGAGGTTTGAAGGCTTGGATTAGGGAGGGGATTGAAGCCTTTGAGTTGGGAGGGACAGGTTGATGATTTGGGATTTGGGAGGGGTTGTTGATGACTCAGTGGTTTGTGGGGGGAAAGAGGGAGTTTACTTGAGGTCACATTTTACATTGCACAGATGTTCCACATGTACCTACTAATATATCAGGGTGTCTGAAAATTGATATACCAAAAAGAACGTTGAATAGTTTTATTGTTATTTGAGATACTAACATAAATTGAATATGAAGACATGTAATGGAATTGTAAGTCTCAGTTTATTTCATGTTTTTATGGTATTGTTTCGATATTCTCAAATTTTTAATAACTTCTACACGTCGTCCATCATTCACTTTTATCAATCTAATTCAGCGTTCAAATTCTGAGAAAACATTTTCCAACACACCTGTTGGGGATGGATGATACAGCATCAACAACATGATGCTTGAAAGTTTTCAAGGTCCCTTGGTTTGCTAAGTGTAGACTGTACATTTTTAAAAACCCCAGAGATAAAAATCTAAAGGTCGTAAGTCAGGTGAGCGAGCGGGCCATTTCATAGGTCGTCCTCAACCAATCCAATGGTTTGACAAAGTTTGATTTAAAAACACTTCACCAATTAGAGCAAAGTAAAGTGGTGCTCCATCTTGTTGAATGATAGCTCTTTGTAACAAGTCGGGATTTTCTTGGAGTTATGGAATAAGTAACTCTCGTAGCATGATGAGGTACGAAATGCTGGCGACAGTGCATTCATTAAAGAAATAGGGTCCATGGATGTGAGATCATGACGTGGCACGACAAACGTTTACTTCAGGCAGATAGCTTATGTGTTCATACAATTAATGTGGATTTTCTTCTCCCCATACACTACTACAACTATGATGATTAACTTTGCCTGATTTGTGAAATGTAGCCTCATCACTAAAAATTAGGTTTCATAAATAAATCTTCGTCTGATTCTTGCCATCCAATTAATTAATGACAAATATTTACTCTTGTTTCATAATCCTCTTCGAAAGTTTATGAACTGTTTGCATTTTATAACATTTAAACCTCAATTCTTTATGAAGGATATAATGAACAGAGCTTATCATAACGTTTAATTTAAGTGATACTCTCCTAATTGACGTTTTAGGACTGTTGGTAAATGCCTCCATAACAGTATTCACCCTTTCATTTCACATTCTTGGCCTTCCAGCCGATTTTCCCTTCAGGACAGATACTGTACACACAAGGATACACAAGGAACATCATGCCTGTGCAACACCAACACCACACCAATTTACCAACACCAGATCAAAACAAGAGAAATACAAAATGTTTTTATTATGATTAACATTAAGGTTTTTTTGGGTTGGTTTTTTTTGTAGTTTTTTTGGTATCGTTTTTTGTCTTTTTCCAGGGGAGGGGGTGTGGACGAAGATGGTCTTTGTTAAAAAAAAAAACACACATCAACCACACAATACCCCTTGACGAAACCCCCACAAACAACACTCCAAGCATGTGCATATAATCAGCCATCAAAGCTCAAGCTACCTAAAAGTCCTGCGAACATCCCTATCTATACCCCTCGATCTCCATAATTTCCAGGTACCTATCCAATTTAAACTTATCTACTCTTTCTGCTGCCACGACCTTTCCAGGGAGACCATTCCATGCATTAACGACTCCCGGAGTAAAAGACCGCTGCCTTACAACCATCTGAAATCTCCTCTTCTTTCCTCTCAGGCTATGGTCCCTGGTCCGATCACTGTATACTCTGTTGAATAATTAATCTGCACTTATTTTGCCTGTCCATCCATCGGGACCATACTCTGTGCAGAGCATTGGTGCTGCCAAAGCAGTCTCCTTAGCTATTGAGCACAATCCTGGACGGGTCACCACTCCAACACAGGATACCAGCAAGCTGGGACTCATTTTGCCAACCTCAGAAGAATGACAGGCAGAGTCAACCCCACCAAGCATTAATTCAACGGTTAAGTGGGATTTGAACTCAGGATCCTAGGCTTCTAAGCCCACCACCCTTACCATTAAGCCAACACCAGGCATTACTTATTTTGTCTACACCCTTTATTATCTTAAACATCTCTATCATATCACCTCATAACCACCTCCTTTCTAGTGTATAAAGCCGTGTCCTTCAGCTGCTCCTCATACTGAGTGTAGCTAGGCCTATAATCAAACTAGTAGCCCTGCACTGAATCCTCTCTCTGGCAACTATGTCCTTCTTAAGATGTGGTGACCAAAACTGTATACAATATTCTAAATGTGGCCCTCACTAAATTCCTGTACAATGTTAACACCACCTATTTTGATATATAAATGATCCTCCTCTGAATACAGCCTAAAACCCTCTTTGCTCTACCTATAGTGGCCTGGCATTGTGCTGCCTGCTTACCTCCCATATCTATTACCATCCCCAGATCCTTCTCCTGTGTGACACACTCCAAAATTACCCCTTGCATCCTGTAATCTCTATTTTCATTGTTCTTTCCATCCCCAACACCTTACACTTGCTCAGGTTAAATTCTATCTGCCAATCTTTTGCCCATTCTATACAAGTATCAATACTTTCCTAAATCTGATCATGACCCCTTCTGCAATCTACCTTTCCTCCAAGCTTTTTGCAAATTTGGAAAGTCAACTCTTCACCCACGATTCAAATCGTTGATGTAAATTATGAATAATAATTGTTCTCGTACTGATCCCTGAGGTACCCCACTACTTACATCCTCCCAGCAAAACATCCTCACACTCACAGCTACTCTTTGCTTCCTACCACTAAGTCAGTTTGAAATCCAATTAGCTACCTGACCAGCCACTCTAAAAGCCTTCACCTTGGCTCACAAACTCCATTGTGGTGCTTTATCAAATGCCATATTAAAATCTAGATACACTATGTCCACTGCCATTCCCATATCCACCCAATCAGGCACTTCTTCACAGAACTCTAAAAGATTTGTTAGACAAGACCTACCTTTGGAAAACCCATACTGACTACCTTTAATTAGTTTGTATTTGTTTAAATGTTTCCTCCTCTGGTCCTTAATTAATGTCTCCAACACCTTCCCCACAACTGAGGTCAAACTAACAGGTCTATAGTTTCCAAATTCTTCTCTGGATCCTTTCTTAAATAATGGTGTTACATTTGCTTCTCTCCAATCCTCCAGTACCTGTCCTGACTCCAGTGAGCGATTGAAAATATCCGTCAACATCTCACTTACCTGCTCAGCCACCTCCCTCAATACTCTCAGGTACATATTTTATGGTCCTTGAGCCTTATCTATTCTTAGATTACCCAGCTGTTCCTTTACTTCCTCCACTCCAACCTGAATCTTCTGTAAAAGCCCTTCCTCACCTCATCAATAGATACTCTCAGCTATTGGCAATTGTCCTGACTGTTCTTGTGTTAAAGTTGAAGCAAATACCTGTTTAATAAGCCTGCCATCTCACTTTCATCACTAACCACTCTC
This sequence comes from Eptatretus burgeri, assembly GCF_056783735.1. Lineage (NCBI taxonomy): Eukaryota > Metazoa > Chordata > Myxini > Myxiniformes > Myxinidae > Eptatretus > Eptatretus burgeri. The sequence continues at coordinate 30,848,205 of NC_140965.1, forward strand.
CCGGTGCTATTCCTCAATGGGCCCACACTGGTCCACACCTGTTCTTTTCCCCTGATTTACTTAAAGAAAGCCTTGCTATTATGTTTAATATTCTTAGCCATGTCCTTCTCATCCTCTCTTTTGGCTTGCCAAGTTATTTTCTTAACTTGCCTCTGTTTACTCCAATAGTGATATAAATCTAGCTCCAGTCCTGTTATTTTAAACCTAATAAATACCTTCTGCTTCTCCTTAATAGCGTTCCTTATCTCACTGCTGATCCACCCTGGTCTCTTTCTGCTTCTACTTTTACACCTCATCAGAATGTACTTCCTCTGCACTCTACACATTTGCTACTTGAAGGTTTCCCATTTCTCTGATGCGAATTGTCCTATTGTTAGCTTTTTTTTTTCTTTTTTGTATACCATTTCAAGGCTTGTGAAAGAGCTAAAATTATTTGGATAGATTCTCCAAATCTATATCACCAAACTCTCCACTCATATCCTCAAGGTTTGCCTTCTTGAAATGTAATTTTCTTTACTCAACTATCCTGAACTCGACCACTGAAGAGAATCCTTGCACACACGATGTTTTGGTCACTTTTTTTTTGTGTACCTTGTCGAGGTTCGTATGAGAGCTAACACACAACGCACAGCAAGGGGGCATGAGACAAGAGGGGTGGGAGTGGGAAGGACAAAACAGTAGGGAACAGAGAAATTAGGAGATTTGTGGAAGGAAGAGGGGTGGGGCGGGAAACATGGGGAATAGAAGATGGACATTACAGGGACTTTCAGGAAGGAAAGCAGGGAATTTGAAGGAGGTGGGTTTGGGGTGGATTAACGGGGGTTGAAAAGATCGAGGATTTGGATGGGGGACGATAAGAGGTGGTGGTGAACAGCTGTTTTGAAGGCCTGGAGGGAACAATGGGATTGAACAGAGTGAGGGAGTTTATTCCAAAGGCGGGAAAAAAATAGGAATGAAAGAGTGAAGGTGAGCAGTGATTCGTGATTCTGGTAGTTTAACCAGAAGAGGGTTGTTGGCGGACCTTGAGCACCTTGCGGAAATATGGTTGGGACAAATCGCAGACACAGCAAGGGGGTGTGGGGGGAGGCGAGACTGGAAAGGAGACGGTAAAAGACAGAAAGACCACCGACCTACCAGCGGTGAGTGAGCGAGAGGCCCAAAGACTCAGCCTCATCGCGGGAGATGCCAATGATCTGAAATGCTTTGGTTTCCACAGCGGAAACCGAAAAAGGTGGGAGGCAGGAGCAGTAGCCCCGAGGGAAGAGCAGTACTCCATCAGGCTGCGGACGAAAGCTTTGCATGTCGTCAGGAGCTCAGGTGGGCCGAAGAAGAACTTTGCACGACAGAGGATTCCCAATCGGCGACTGACTTTGGAGGCCAGGTTGGAAATGTGGCTTTCCCAGGAAAGATCATGGCAGATAGTGAGACCCAGAAGCTTGAATGAAAGGACTTCTTCCAGAGGATTGTTGAGAAAGTAGAGAAAGGGGGTGGGGGGGGTTCCAAATGGTCCTTTCAGAGAAACATAGTGAGAGTGTGAGATTTGTCCGGATTGAAAGACATGTTCCACATATTGGACCAGTTTGTGATTTTACCCAGACTTGCAGTGAGCGAAGAAGCTGCTGCTTGTGGATCTGAGGGATGACAGATGGCACAGCAGAGTTTGGGGTCATCAGCAAAGAGATAAAGAGGATGTTCCAGAGAGTTGGAGAGATCGTTGATGAAAACCAGAAAAAGAACAGGGCCCAGAACGCTACCTTGAAGAACTCCAGCCTGGACAAGAAGAGGGGATGAAAGAACTCCATTTAGGGCCACACGGTGACTGCGACAGGAGAGGAAGTCTGTAAGCCATGAATGGAGATGGCCTTGGATACCATGGGAAGAGAGTTTGGTGAGCAGGACAGGGTGCCAGAGCGTGTCAAAAGCACGTGATATATCCAGGGATATGGCTCACATTTCATGTCCGGCATTGAGGACCTCCATCCATTGTTGGGTGAGCAGAAGCAGCATATCCAGGGTAGAGTGACCTGGTCTGAAACCAAATTGATGATCAGAAATCAAGCCATTGGAGAAGAGGAAGGATTTAATATCTGAAGCGATGATGGATTCCATAACTTTGCTGATGATTGGCAGAAGGCTGATTGGTCTGTAGTGGCAGGGATCTGTTTTTGCACCTTCTTTATGCAGGGCAGTAATGTTTGCTGATTTCCAAGCAGATGGCAGATGACCTTGAGCAAATGAGAGGGTGAATAGAACAGAGAGAGTGAGAGCAAGAGCAAAGGAACAGGTTTTTAGGACACGTGGGCTGATGCCGTCTGGACCGGTTGCAGAATCTGAGTCGAGTTTGACAGCAAGCTCTCCACCTTGTCAGAAGAAAAGGACGCAGAGTCCAGAGACAGTGGGTGCAACTGCGTAAGGTGGGTACAGAAAGCGATTGGTTTTGGACACAAGATTTCTATGCAAACATCGAGTTTAGGAATTCAGCCTTTTCACTTGCGGTATGAGCAGTGTGACCATTTTAGGTAAGGGAGGGGATGGAGGGGGAACATCCACCAGAAACAGATTTGATTAGATGTCACCAGGATTTTGAGGAGGGAGAGAGGTTTGAGAGTTCAGACTTGAGCTTTGAAAGATGTTGTTTTCTGGCTTTCCTGAGGGTAGATACACACTTGTTCTGAGCTTGATGAAAAGAACTGAGATTACCCTCAGTTGGGTTTTGCTTTCCATGAGGCAGAGGCAAGTTGTTTCAGGACAACTGCCTCACCACAAGTTTCAGTGCACCATGGGTGGGAGGAAGGGTAGGACAACTGAAGACGAGAGGGGGGTAGGAGAAGGGTAGGACATCTATGCATGAGGGAGAGCAAGTTTCTTTGAATGAATTCCCAGGATGAGTTGATGTTGTAGAAAGTAGCAATCGAGTTCAGTCTAAAAATTTGATGATTGCTTGGAGACCTTGCCACTCGGCTTGAGTGAAATGCCAGACTCGACGGCGGTGAGGTGGTTCTCTGATATCAGCCAGAGAGATATCCACTTTGACAAGGACATGGTCAGAATAACCTATTGGAGTGGAGGAAGAATAGCAGATATTTTCATGGAGATTTGTCAAAATCAGATCCAGGACGAGATAGAGTCCCACTGGTTGAGATCCGGGTCGGGAAATTGACCGATTGAGTCAGTCCCAATGAGTCGCAGAAAGCTTTTGCTGAAGTGCCATGACAGGTGAGAGAGGTACCCACACCTAGCCAACTGGTATGATGACAATTGAAATCACCACATATGAGAAAGAGAGTTTGGTTTAGAAGATAGAAGATGGTCCATGTTTTGGACAGTGAGGTGTAAATGGAGTCATCACTGTTTGGTGGATGGTACAGTACACATATAAACATGAGGTGGGAGTGGAGGGAAGCCGTAGCCAGAGATATTCCTGGGGGTGTGGGGGCGTGAGGGCAGTGCATGTAGAGTGAGGAATAGAGTCTTTGATGAAGAGAGCAACTCCTCTAGCAGGGCGAGGCTCAAGTCTGTCATACCAGAGGAGGGAGTAACCAGGGAGAGATACTTGGGAGTCAGAGACTTTTTGAGTGAGGAAAGTTTCTGTTCGGCAGATGATGTCTGGTTTGTCAGTGACAACCTGTCTGGAAAGATCTGTAAGGTTGGAGCGAAGGCCTCGGATATTTGAGGTCCACACTGTTAATGAAGAGGGAGGGGAGGAGGCTTTGGGTGCAGGGGATGGGAGGGGAGGGGGAGGGTCGGACAAGGGAGGAGGGGTGGAGGTAAAGAGGGTTGTTGAAAGAGTATGGAGGTTGCAGAATAGCTTGTGGAGGGGGCTGGATGAGGAGGAGAAAAGGCTCTGTGGTTCTGGGGGAGAGGGGCCGGACAAGAGAGGGGGCAGAAGGCAGTTGAGGATTTGAGGAGGTGGAGTTATGAGATGGAGGTGAGAGGACAGGGGAAGGAGGCAGCTTTGTGGATGAGTGTTGGGGGGGGAACTTTGAGAAGGGTGAGTGAGGGGGGTGAATTGTGAGAGAAGGGTGAGTGGGGAGAGTTGAGGGAGAAAGGTGAGGGAGTTTTTTGAGAAAGGTGAGAGGGAGGCTTGGAGAGAGAAGAGTGTGATGGTTGTTTTGAGAGGGAGTGGTGAGAGGGGTAAGTTGGCACTGAAGTTCAAAAGAAAGACTGGTTTATGGAGAGTGAACACTAGTGCCCAACTGTGTCTGCGGACGTCCTCCTGCAGTTGGGTTACTTTTTTATTAGGAGGTTGGTGGCAGGATTTGCACTCCGGCCACCGTAAAACCCTTTATTCCGCAAAACACAAAAACGCAAAAAAATCTGAAAACCCACTCCATGGGAGTACCTCCTGTGCAGCTTCCCTTCGCAGGGCAGCTCACCAGATGACGGGATTGGGGCAAAGCCTTCGGGACCCCCAATCTTTGATGATAGGAGGGAAACCACGGGGTAACATCCCTGGGTCAGATTGCGGGAGAGTGTGTCGGAGTGGTGCTGAGGTGTCGTCCACCGGACGGCGGTCTCCTTGGGTTAACCTGAGGCGGTCCCTTCGGGTGGGTGCCTGTAATGTCCTATCCCTAAGAGAGGATGATCACCTGTCTCTGTTATCATCTGAGCTCAAGCGTTTGGACATCGGGATTGCAGCTCTCTCTGAGGTTCGGAGACCAGATTGCGGCGAGATAATGGTGGGTGGTTACACCTACTATTGGTCTGGTCGCTCTGATGGTTACCATACCCAAGGAGTTGCTGTAGCTGTGTCCAATAAGCTGACCCCAATGATAATTGAGGTAACACTGGTCAACGAGCGTATTATGAGATTAAGGATTCGTCACTCCTTCGGTGTCATTTCCCTGGTCTCTGTTTATGCTCCGACTGAGGCGAGTGATCTCACCGTGAAGGATGCATTCTACGCCACGCTCGAGTCTGTGGTTGATCAGTGCCCCAGACGAGATACACTTCTAGTCTTGGGGGATTTCAATGCATCGACTGGAAATGATAGGGATGGTTATGAGGTGTGTGTTGGTCCCCATGGGTCAGGAACTATGAACCAGAATAGCACTAAGTTCCTTGACTTTGCAAGAAGTCATGGACTTAGAGTGGCTGGTTCATGGTTTCAGCGCCCACAAGCTCATCGCTGGACTTGGTATTCCAACGCTGGTGGTGTGACAAAGGAGATTGACCATGTCCTCATTGATGGTCATTGGAGGATGATCCAGAACTGCAGGGTCTACCGGAGTGCTCAGTTCCTCAATACTGAACACAGGCTTGTTGTAGCAACTCTAAAGCTGCACCTTAAATCCTGGAGAATGGTACCATCCCAGCCTAGGCTGGATGTTGCCAAGCTCAGGGATGAGAGAGTAGCTGAAGAGTTTGCGAATAGGCTGAGTGGACACTTGGGGGGTCTGGGTGCTTTGGGGGGTCCTGAAGAGTTGTGGAGTGCCTTCAAGACCACCGTCCTTGATGTTGCTGGTGGATGTCGTGGAACTCACCGCAGGGCAAAGAAGAATTTTGTCTCTCAAGGGACACTGGATACCATTGACCAGAGTCGCAGGGCCAGGCTGAATGGCAGAGCTGAGCTGTTCAGGGAGCTGAGGCATAAAACTGTACGCGCACTGAGGGTGGATAAGGAGGCCTATGTGCGAGCAATCTTTGATGGGGTAGAGCATCACCTGTGGACAGGTGATTCTCATCCCGCTTACAGGGGAATTTGCGCATTGCGTTCATCCAAGCCCATCCCTCGGAGCACTGCAGTTAGAGCAGAGAGTTGTAGCCTCTTGACAGAGGAGTCTGAAGTGAAGGCCCGCTGGGCCGGTTACTTTGAGCGGTTGTACCAGGCTGATCCCCCAGCTGTCAAGTTGGACGTCAAGGGTGTTACAATCCCTGTTGCTGACACTCACATCAACTGTGGTCCACCTTGGCTTGTGGAAGCATGGGCTGCAGTGAACCGGTTGAAACGGGGTAAAGCTCCAGGGATCTGTGGCATCCATGCTGAACTTCTCAAGGCTGGTGAAAATGCTGCACTCATGTCGTTGCTTGCAGTTTTGTGCTCTGCCTGGAACACAGGCATCATCCCAACTGATTGGAAGAGGGGCCTTGTTGTTCCTCTCTGGAAAGGGAAGGGTGATCGCTCAGACTGCAACAACTACCGAGGGGTGACGCTGCTCTCAGTGCCGGGCAAGGTCTTTGCTCGGATAATTCTTGATAGGGTTCGCCACCATCTGCTTGAGCACCAGCGTCCAGAGCAGTCAGGCTTTACACCAAAGAGGTCAACGATTGACCGTATCCTTGCTCTTCATGTCCTCACCGAACGCAGACGAGAGTTTCGACATCGGCTGCTTGCAGCCTATGTTGATCTCCGTAAAGCGTTCGATTCAGTGAATCGGGATGTCCTCTGGAGGATTCTTGGTCTTCGTGGGGTGCCACCAAAACTGATCGATCTGATGTCTGAACTCTACTCTGGTACTGAGAGTGCTGTTAAGTGTGGTAGTACCATCTCTGACTTATTTCCAGTTGTTACTGGAGTTCGTCAGGGGTGTGTACTGGCCCCCAGACTTTTAAGCACTTGTATGGACTGGATTTTAGGGAGGATGTCGGAGAGATCAAGCTGCGGTGCATCGTTTGGGAATGTCAAGATCTCGGACCTTGATTTTGCAGATGATGCAGTCATCTTTGCAGAGACTTTAGACATCCTCTTGGGGGCCCTCGAGGTGCTGAATGAGGAGTCGGAGCCGCTGGGATTACGGGTTTCTTGGGTCAAAACTAAGATCCAGGCTTTCGGTGACATCTTGGTTGCTGCTCTCCTGTCTGTGTCTGTTTGTGGTGAGGATGTTGAGGTCGTGGAGAGATTCACTTACCTTGGCAGTGATATTCATGTCTCTGCTGGCTGTGAGTCAGAGGTCAATAGACATCTGGGTCAGGCCTGGGGAGTCATGGATTCACTGGATCATGGGGTGTGGCGCTGCCGGTACCTGTGCGGGAGCATGAAAGTCCGAGTCTTCAGGTCCTTGGTACTTCCAGTCTTGCTCTATGGATGCGAGACTTTGACTCTGACCAATGATCTGAGACGGAGACTTAATTACTTTGGTACCAGGTCTCTTCGGAGAATCCTTCGCTATCGCTGGTCGGATTTTGTGTCCAACGAGCGGTTGCTGAGAGAGACTCGGATGAGATTTGTTACCTGCATAGTCCGTGAGCATCAGTTGCGGCTGTATGGACATGTGGCTCGTTTTCCTGACTCTGATCCTGCTCACCGGATTCTCTCAGCGAGGGAGTCTCATGAGTGGAGAAGGCCAGTGGGCCGACCACATGCCTCGTGGTTGCAGCAGGTTGACCATCATCTCAAGGAGATGGGGATGGGCCTGGCATCTGCCTGGGGGATGGCCAGACGGAGGCCCCTGGAGTACCGGCGGAAAGTGGACGCAGCGACGCGCTGTTCTGGCACATGCTCCCATACCTGACCTGATAGCAAACTGGGGCTTTTAACATTTTGATCCATAATGCTCCCCCACCTCCACTTCCTCCACCATATTGGGATTGTTACTTAAAAGGAGGTCGAACACTTCACTCCTCCTAGTAGACTTATATACAAACTGGGTTAAAAAGCTATCAGAGTAAATCTCGGAAATCTTCATGTGCTTTGCCCTTTCCCTGTTCCTGGACCCAATCTCTCCCTGGTGAGTTAAAATCCCCCATAATCAATATCTCTTCCCTTACTACATGCCCTTTTGAATTCTTCATGTACTTCTCCTTCCTACTCTTCCTTCATACCTGGAGCCCTATAAAACCATCCTACCAGTATCTTACTGTTTTTACAATCTCTCGTCTCCCCATACTAAATCCTCTACATTAATTCCCTCCTTTATGTCACCCCTTTCTCTTGATGTTCTTGTGTAAAAGGCTTTTACCCAGATTACTACTCCTCCTCTTATTCTCTCCTTCCTATCACACCGATACACCTTGCAGCCTTCTCATCCAGTCCTCCAGTTAATCTCCTTATCAAACCATGTCGCACTCACTGCAACTATATCATACAACTCGCTTTCTACTTTGGCCTCAAGCTCTTCCATATCATTATTTTAACCTCTGGCATTGGTAGAGAATATGTTTAACTTTTCCCTTCCTGAAATTATATTTTCTTGCCAGGCCTTACTCATCACAATTACATCATCAGTTTCTTCCCTAATAGCTTCCCCACCATCCACTGACCTAAAAAAAATAGCCTGAATACCTTCTTCAATTCACACTGCAAACTTTGTTGCCCCCTTTATATTTAGCATATGACCATCATTCTGGAAATGCTCCCTTTGTCCCTGAAATGATTCCCACTGCTTCTTAAATGTAAAACCTTCCTCCCGACACCATCCGTCCAGCCATTGGTTGACATTTATTGCTCTGCTCATAATTACCTTCGCATTCTGCGAAAGGTTATGTTTTGATCGACGTGTATTTATTTATTTATTTATTTATTTAGTTATTTGTAATCTTGTGATTCGTATAACTCAAAAAGTATTAAACCGAATTGCATGAAATTTGGTGGGATGATTGGTTATTAGCCAGGAAGCATTCGATTAGATTTTGGGATCGTTCGGGTCAAAGGTCAAGGTCAAGGTCACGAAAAGGTCAAAATCGTCTTTTTACGATAACACGGTCAATTTTTATTCAATTTGCATGCAACTAACGCCAAAATGTTCAGAATTCAACGCCTCATCTTGTGATATGCAATATGACACAATGACGCCCATACTCTTGTTGCCGGTTAGGGGTCAAAGGTCAGGGGGGTCACGACCTTGAAAAATATGCAGTTTTTGTCATAACGCGGCCAATTCTTGTCCGCTTTACATGAACCCAGCACCAAAATGTTCAGAATTTAATGCCCAATCTTGTGACACAATGACGTCATAACACATGTCACCGGTTGGGGTAAAATGTTGGGGGGGGGAGTCACGCCCTTGAAAAATATGCGGTTTTCGGCATAACTCAGTCAATTCTTATTCGATTTGCATGAAACCAGCATCAAACGAGATTACCTTCTCTTGTTGAAACGTTGTATTCACCGAGCTTGCGAGTGAAGACTCGCCAAAATGACGTGAGTTGATTGTTGTTTAGTCCGTAGCCCCCGAAAGTCGGGGGGGGGAGGTCATGACATTATAGATATGTGGTTTGTGTCATAAGACCATTCATATGAAACCAGTTCCCCACACTCTACCAAGAACAAAAAAGTAGTGGCGGCGAAGGTATGCGCTCGATGAGTGCCCGTTCTAGTTTCTATATCATTTCCTAATCTTGGAAGAATCCCAGAAAACACGACCTCACAACCCTTTACTTTCAGCCACTTACTCTCCATCCTGTGTCTATTTTTCTGTTGATGCAAAAAAGTGTAATTATATAAGTTGTTGTAAAAAAATTAACTGTTCAGATTTAGACCAAGTTAAGACTGTCAGATCCTTAAATAAATGTCAGGGTGTGTGTGTTTGTCGTATCCATAACTACAAAACCATGAAACCGAACAGCTTGAAACTTTGCATGCATACTCAGGGAACTCCAAGAAAATGCATGACTGAAAATTGGGTGTTTTTCCCCACCATCCTAGCATCTCTCCCTGTCCTTTGTGTTGCTTACAGCTCCCCATCTGGTATCCCAAACTGTATGGTTTTCAAACATCTCTGTTCTCTGTTCCAACCAAACAAATGTCTCACACTCTCATTCAGCACACTCCTCAATATCTCAAACATGCTCTCGCTTTCCTGTCATCACATCTCCACATCTTCCCACCCCTTCAAATCTTGTTCCTCCCCCACCTACTCCCATCTCCACAATACCTCTACTCAGTCTCATCCTTCCCCTCTCCCCACCCCTCCCTTCTCCCTCCTTCCCCATGGCCGTGCCTGCTCTCATCGTCTCCCCTCTCCCTCAAAACTTCCTTCTAACCCCTCCATTGCAAATCAATCGCCTCCTCCCTCATCAAAGCAAACTCCTCTCTTCTCCCCCCAAGCTTTCACCTCACCTTTCTCAAAAGTTTCCCCCATACCTTTATCCCTCAATTCTCCCCCCACAACCCTCTCTTTCAAATCTCCCCCTTACTCCCCCTTCTCAAAGCTGCCTGCATTCACATCCACAAAGCTGCCTCCTTCCCCCACCCTCTCCTTCAGCTCATTCCTCCACCTCCTCCAATCATCCACTTCCCTTTGCCCCATCTCTTATTACTCCCCACTGCTACTCATCACTTCAGCACCTCACCCTTTGTCCTCCTCCCCATCTGACCCTCTTCCCTAGCTCTTCTGTAATCTGTCATCAACTGTCAACAACTATCACTACCTTCAGCACTCCTCTTTCTTACTACCCTCCCCCTCCCCTTCCCTGCATCCAAAGCCTCCTTCCCTCCCTCTTCCTTATGAGTGTGGACCTAAAATATCCAGGGCCTTCGCTCTAACCTAACTGATCTCTCCATACAGGTTGCCACTGACAAAGCAGACATAATCTGCTAAACAGAAACTTTCCTCCTTCAAGACATCTCTGGCTCCTTAGTTTCTCTCCCTGGTAAGTCGCGCCTCCAGTATGATAGACCTGAACCTCATCCTGGTGGCGGAGTTGCTCCCTTTATCAAAAACTCTATTCCTCACTCTCCATGCATTGCCCTCACTCCTCCACACCCCCAGGAATACCTCTGGCTACGGCTTCCACTCCGCTCCCACCTCTTGTTTATCTTTGCGTTGTACCGTCGACCAAACAGTGATGACTCCATTTACACCTCACTCACTGAAAACATGGACCAACTTCTATCCACTCCTCCAAACTCTCTCTTCCTCATATGTGGTGACTTCAATTACTTTCATGCCAGTTGGCTGGGTGTGTGTACATCTCTCACCTGCCATGGCACTTCAGCAAAGGACTTCTGCGACTCATTTGGACTGACATAATCTGTCAACTTCCCGACCCGGATCTCAACCAATGGTACTCCATCTCTTCTGGAATTTATTTGGACCAATTTCCCAGAAAATGTCTGCTGTTTTTCTGCTCCAATCGGTTCTTCTGACAATATGCTTGTTAAAATGATCATATCTCTGGCTGTTATTAGAGTACCACCTCAGCGCCAACGAGTCTGGCATTTCACTCAGGCTGACTGGCATGGTCTTCAAGCAGCCATCAAACTTCTAGACTTGTCTCCCATTTCTACTCTCACTGACATCAATTCATTCTCTCTCATGCACAGATTTATCCCATCTCAGCTTCAGTTGTCCTACCCTTCCTCCTGCCCATGGTACACTGAAGCTTGTGGCGAGACTATTGTCCTGAAACAACTTGCCTTCACCTCATAGAAGGCAAATCCTACTGAAGGCAATCTCAGTTCCTTCCACAAAGCACGGAATAAGTGTGTATCTACCCTCAGGAGAGCCAGAAAACAACATCTTTCTCATCTCAAGTCTGAACTCTCGAACCTGTCTCCTTCCTCCATATCCTGATGGTGTCTAATTAAGTTTGTTTCTGGTGTACGTTACCCCTCCATCCCCTCCCTTACCTCAAATGGCTGCACAGCTGACACTGCACACCAAAAGGCTGAATTCCTAAACTGTTTGCTTCTAAATCTTGTGTCCCAAACCCATCGCTTTCTGTTCCCACCTTACCCAGTCGCACCCAGCTATTCCTGGATGCTGTGTGCTTTTCTCCTGATAAGGTGGAGAGCTTGCTGCCAAACCTTGACTCAGATTCTGCATCCTGTCCAGACAGCATGAGCCCTTATGTTCTAAAATCCTGCTCTGCTGTGCTTTCTCACCCTCTCTATGTTCTATTCACCTTCTCATTTACTCAAGGTCATCTGCTGTCTGCTTGGAAAACAGCAAACATTACCACTCTGTATAAAAAAGTGCAAAAACTGATCCCTGCAACGACAAACCAATTAGCCTGCTCCCAATCATCAGCAAGGTCATTGAATCTATCATCGCTTCTGACATCAAATCCTTCCTCTTCTCCAATGGCTTAATTTCTGACAATCAATTTGGCTTCACACGAGGTCACTCAAACCTGGACATGCTGCTTCTGCTTTCCCGACAATGGATGGAGGTCCTAAATGCCGAACATGAGATAAGAGCCATCTCCCTCGACATATAGCGAGCTTTCAATATGGTCTGGCAACCCACTCTGCTCACCAAACTCTCTTCCCATGGTATCCAAGGCAATCTCCACTCATGGCTCACAGACTTCCTCTCCTGTAATAGTCAACGCCTGGCTCTGAATGGAGTTCTCTCATCTTCTCTTCCCATCCAGGCTGGAGTTCTTCAAGACAGTGTTCTTGGCCATGTGCTTTTTCTGGCTTTCATCAATGATCTTTCAGACTCTCTGGAAAATCCTCTTTATCTCTTTACTGATGACCCCACCCTCTCCGGTGGGATGACCCCACCCTTTTGAAGATCTGTCATCCCTATGATCGGCAGGCAGTAGCCTCTTCCCTCTCTGCAGATCTGGATGAATTCAAAAGCGGTTTCAACCCGGGGAACATGTCTTTCAATCCTGCATCTTTCCGAAAGGACCGTCTAGAACCCCCCCCCCCACATCTACTTTCTCAACAATCCCCTTGAAGAAGTCCTTTCATTCAAGCTTTTGGTCCTCACTATCTGCCCTAAGCTTTCCTGGGAAAGCTACATCTCCAAACTGGCTTCCAAAGCCAGTCGCCAGCTGGGCATCCTACGTCATGCAAAGTCCTTCCTTGGCACACCTGTGCTTCTAACCACGTACAAAGCTTTCATCCGCAGTCTGATGGAGCACTGCTCTCCGCTCTGGGGTGGTGCTCCTGCCTCACACCAAGCTCGACTTCACGCTGTGGAAACCAAGGCTTTTAGGATCATTAGTATTTCCGGTGATGAAGCTGAACCTTTGGGTCTCTCACTCTCTCACTGGAGGCAGGTCGGTGGTATTTCTCTCTTCCACCATCTCCTCTCCAGCCTCGCCCCCCCCCCAAACTCTGTCTGTGATCTGTCCCCTCCAGATTTCCGCAGGGCGCTCAAGGTCCACAAAAAACCCCCTTCTGGTGAAACTGTCATAATCAAGAATCACTGCTCGCCTTCACTCTTTCATTCCTCTGTTTTTCCCGCCTCTGGAACAAACTCTCACACTGTCTTAAATCCCACTCCTCCCTTCAGGTCTTCAAAACAGCTGTTCACCACCATCGCTTGTCTTCCCCCATCCAAAATCCTGACCTTTTCTCCCCCGCTAATCCACCCCAAACCCACCTCCTTCATATTCCCTGTGTTCTTTCCTGAAATTCCCTGTAGATTACCCCATTTGGCCCCTGTAGTTTACCCTTTAAATTCCTATGTTGTTTTCCCTGTGTACCCTGCCCAATCCCTCTCCATTTTGCAGATCTCCAATTGTTTCTGTTCCCCACTATTTTGTGCTTCCCTCTCCTGCCTTGATATATGAAAAGTGTATTCGCTCTTACACGAGTCTCAACAAGGTGTCCATAATATATGTATGTATATATATATATATATATATATATATATATATATATATATATATATATATATATATATATATATGTATACATTTGTAAAATTGAAACACCCTTTTTGAAGATAATTAACAGCCTTATTTAATTTAATCCTTCATCAGGCGCATCCTCAGCCACCCTCCGAATGGGCTCTTAAGTTCTCCTGAAACAACTTGCCTTTGCTTCATGGAAAGCAAACCCAACTGCGGGTCAATTCCTAAATGGAATTCTCTCATCCCCTCTTCTTGTCGAGGCTGGAGTTACTCAAGGCAGCGTTCTGGGCCCTGTTCTTTTTATGGTTTTCATCAATGATCTCTCGGACTTTCTGGAAAATCCTCTTTATCTCTTTGCTGATGACTCCACCCTCTGCTGTACCATCTGTCATCCCTCAGACTGGCAAGCAGCAGCTTCTTTGCTCCCTGCAGATCTGGATAAAATCACAAACTGGTCCAACACATGGAACATATCTTTCAATCCGGACAAGTCTCACACTCTCACTATATCTCTCCGAAAGGACCGTTTGGAACCCCCACCCCCTTCTCCACTTTCTCCACAATCCTCTGGAAGAACTCCTTTCATTCAAGCTTCTGGGTCTCACTAACTGCCATGATCGTTCCTGGGAAGCCACATTTCCACCCTGGCTACCAAAGTCAGACGCTAACTGGGAATCCTCCGTCGTGCAAATTCCTTCCTCGGCCCACCTGAGCTCCTGACCACTTACAAAGCTTTTGTCCATAGCCTGATGGAGTACTGCTCTCCACTCTGGGCTGGTGCTGCTGCCTCCCACCTTTCTCGGCTTCACACTGTGGAAACCATGGCATTTAGGAGTACTGGTATCTCCCGCGGTGAGGCTGAGTCTTTGGGCCTCTCACTCTCTCATCGCAGGCAGGTTGGTGGTCTTTCTGTCTTCTACCGTCTCCTCTCTGGTCTCACCCCCTGCTTTGTCTGCGATATATCCCCTCCCCCCCCTCATATTTCCACTGGGTGCTCAAAGTCTGCCAGCAACCCCTTCACTCTTTCATTCCTCTTTTCTCCCGCTTTTGGAAGAAACTCCCACACTCTTTTCAATCCCATTCTTCCCTCCAGGCCTTCAAAACAGCTGTTCACCACCACCTCTTATCGTCCCCCATCCAAATCCTCGATCTTTTCTACCTCCGTTAATCCACCCCAATCCGACCTCCTTCAAATTCCCTGCTTTCCTTCCTGAAAGTCCCTGTTGTGTCCATCTCGTATACCCCATGTTCCCGCTCCATCCCTCTCCCTTCCACAGAACTCCTAATGTCTCTGTTCCCCACTGTTTTGTCCTTCCCTCTCCCACCCCTATTGTCTCCTGCCCTCCCCCCTCCCTTGTTGTGCATTGTCTGTTAGCTCTCATTCAAGCCTCAGCAATGTTTACAAAAAGAAAAGCCATTTCTTGGGTTACATTACCAGGGTCTAAAACCACCATTTATTTTGGCCTGCTGAACCATGCCTTGACTTGGAACAGGCCAAACGATTTCTTCACGAAAACGTTTTTTTTTCCACTTTCCTCACTCATATTATCAAATGCCTGTTCATCATAACTACGAATCGCATAATACATTGCAGTGCTTATAAAAGCGCGGAGACACCAGCGTTTGTGGCTTTATTTCATTTCCGCACATGCCATAATCTCGAGGAATCTCTTAAACGAAGCTGAATTAAAAAGTTAAGCTCAAGCATTGAACTTAGCAACAGTTCTGACTCCTAAAAAAGTGTTCATTTGTCTAATTCGGAGGCTAATATTAACGATTATTGTCTAATAATGTCTAATTAATATTACAGATCATTGCTTGCCAAGCCAGCCCCTCATTATCAACTGTTTCAGTGGAGTGCTTCCTTGAGTGCTTCAGCCACTTGGCAAGCCTCTGCAATAGTTGTACTATCACTGAATACTGTATGTCGATCAACTTGAACAAAGGTCATGGGAACTCGTTTGCATTGGCCACGTGTTGTTCTGCAGTGAAACAGGGGTTGGCGAGCTCGCTGAAAATGTGAAATTTTATTTTCTCTGATGTTTCCCCATTTTTTACTCTCTTCCATTAAATGACTTGTCACTTCAACATTGATAAATATAAATAAAATGAACGTTTCGTTTTTAAAAGTTTCTTCAACCATTTTGTGGTGTGCTTGGTGAAGCTACTTGGCACGTGTTCTTCAAGTTTCAATGGTGATACTGCAGTTCGATACCAGAAGAAGGAAAGCAAAATTTATAATATGATCACAATGAGTAAAAAATGTTTTCAGTTGTTATGAAGTAATGAATCGCCACATCACGGCAGGAAAGCCGAGAGGTAATCATGCTCGCTCTGTGTAGCCTGGATTTGAATCTCAAGCCAGCTATAAACTGTCATCCCAGTGTTTCACTGGCAGGGTGTTTCATCAATGTGTGTATGCTGTCTCTCCGATGGACATTCCCATTGACTGTTGTGAGCATCCAGGAAGCTGATGGCAGTTATAGTGAGGTGGGGGAAGTGCTGTGGTGACTGCGGTAAAGTTGTCGAAGTGTTAGGAGCAATTGAGGTGATTATCGTGATGAGATTGAAGTGGTTGGTAGCGTTTGTGGAATTTGTGGTGAAGAGGTCAGGCGTAGGTTGTTGTGGAGATTTTTGGGAGGCGATGTTGCGATCATGGTGAGCATTGTAGCATCATGGTGAGCATGCTGAGGGTCTGAGGTGAGGCATCGGTTGGTTAATGTCACGCCGTTTGAACGGGGAAACGGCACGCATATGAAAATGAGGCTGCGGTGATATTTGTTACTCCTGCTCCGCAAGTAACGTCACTGATCTGGCGTGCGTGCATGCATGGCAGGGTTCATGTGTGAAATAAAATTAATCGAATAAAATAAGTGAAAGAATAGGGAATTGAAGAACTAGGTAAAAGCCCTACATAACAAAAGCCCTACATGGGGAACCCCTTGAAACGCGGGGCTTGCTTTGAGATGCGCAGAGTGACGTCATGGCTGCACGTGTGTTTGGAATCTGGCAGAAGGGAATTCCTGCCGGACGGTACCTTCCAAGAGGGACGAGGTGCGCGGGGCACAAGCAGCTGCCATGACGTCACGGAAAAAGAGCGCGGCTGTGAACTGCCGCGCTGGTGGTGCGCATTATGAAAAAAAGAAGAGTTGAGAAAAGCAAGCCTCGCTTCGGGTGAACAGGATTCCCAGGCAAGGGGTGGAAGACCCCCTTGTTTGGGGGCACAGAAAGTACTAGTTAGGAGGATGTTGTTGGAGTTAGTAAGACCGGCTTCATGGAGACATGGGTTGTACCTCATGGAGCCCGTGGAATGGATTAGATAGAGGGATTTTAGTTTAGATTTAGGAAATGGAATTTTTGGATTTTTGGAGACACGGGCAGACTGGAAATGTGTAGTGGAGACGTAGCTTAGCTACGTAGAGTAAATGGAACGTGCATGAGATTTAAGGGATGATGAGGGAGCACGTGTTAGTCAGGGGATTTAGTTCGAAGAATGGCAGTATAGAGTGTTGGAGAGAGTTGTGAAATGGAAAGTGTGTGAGGAATGAGTGTGGGACAGTGGGCCCAAGTGTGCGAGTGGAGCGAATGTGGTATGCATGGTGCGAATGACTGGTTGGGGGGAGGAGTGATTCCCACCCAAGAGACCCCGGGGTCAGTTTTATGTTTAGTTAGTGGATAGTTAAATTTACTAAAAGGAGGTCGTTTTGTTGTTGATGTCGAGAGAAGGCACGAAACCCGTTTAGAGGGGTGCAAGAGTTCATGGACCGGCTGGGAGCATGGCTGTGGAAAGTTGAGTATTTGTTTGGTGGGCACCCCAGGCACTGGACTAGTCGGCCA
This sequence comes from Eptatretus burgeri, assembly GCF_056783735.1. Taxonomy (NCBI): domain Eukaryota; kingdom Metazoa; phylum Chordata; class Myxini; order Myxiniformes; family Myxinidae; genus Eptatretus; species Eptatretus burgeri. The sequence goes on from NC_140965.1 coordinate 30,865,512, forward strand.
GAGTAGGCTAAAGGGCCCAAGAGGGGCCGGGATAGTGTAATGGGCATGGGCGACCCGTCGGAAACGGGACCCGTAGCACCAGAATGCCATGGGGGCAGTGTACTGGGCACGGGCGAACCTCGGAAAGGGACCCGGGGCATCAACACGCCACGTGGGCATCGGAAGGGGGGCAATGCCAGAGAGGGCAACCCCCCGCGTTTTAGGGAGCAGCTAGGCTCGGAGGCAGCCTGCGGGCCTGGGGGTGCCATGGTTAGAGTTCGGCAGAGGGGGAGTTCCTGCCAGTTGAGCCACGCTGCCCAGCCAGGAAATTGTGCGAGGGCACGTATGAAAATTTGAGGGCAAGGCCCAAATTTATAATGGACACCAACACAGGCGACGGGAATCATGGTTTTTAGAACTGATAGTTTTAAAAGTGTGAGGCGTTTTTGGAAAGCCCCGGGGTAGTTTCAGGTTAATGAATGTTAGGGTAGATAGGAGATGTACCCCTTCGCACCATCCATCCCTTCGCTCGTTGTAGGTCGCTGGACTCACCTTGGTAGATCACTGAACTCTGAGGAGGCCATTCTGAGGCTTCGTTGGGCCTCGATACAGGACGCTAGTCTCTCCCTATTCCCCTCCAGAGAGGGAACGTAGGGGTTGGGAGTAGGCTTGGTGGACATGATAGGCCAGCCGGACAAATACAATAAAGAGGGGCTAAATTTTGTTATGTGGCAAATTAAGGGAGTGGGTATGGACAGAGACAGGCAAAGGCGATCGAGTGGGGGAGACAGTAGGCAAGGTTCGAGCCCGCCTTCAAAGCGGCCGGCACCACCGCACTCCCTCCAAACCTGATGGAACCACACCAGAGGCCGGCCAGCTTCACCTGTCAGCCCATTGTGCTGCAGCCACCTGTTCTGCATGGACTTGCCTTGCCATGCCTAGTTTGCCTGCCTCTGCCATGACCCCATGCTTGCTAGCCCTTGTTTGCGTTTGCCCCTGTGCCCATCCATCACCATGCGTGCCAGGACCATCCAGTTTTGTGAGGACTGCCCTGTAGGCAGCCTGTGCATCCAGTCCATTTTTTGTGTTTTGCGACCATCTCCATCCATTCCCCTGCACCAAAGACTTTGCTATGACCTTTGCCTTTCCCCTTTCACAGATTACAAGTCCTGGGCCATGGTTTAGTGTAAATTTATAAGTTAAGGTTAAGTTGAGTGAAAATTGTAAATACGTGAACCCCCGCCTGCATGTTTGTTTTAGTGCCGGCAATTTTAGTTCAGTTGTCCGAATGAGTTTGAGAGTTTGTTTGTTAGTTCGTTACGCAGTGCATTAGATTATTTATTTTTGGGACACGTTTAAAGAAATGTCGCACTCAGGGATCCGAAGGTAGAATGTACTCGGGGAAAACTTACACATGCTGGTCACACGAAAATTTGACGACTCGGGACGAGTCTGTAAAAAGGGGAGGGGGAAGTGTTCCAAATTTGGAATTCAATTGCACACAACATACAGGTTCCCTTCGTCAGCTATGTCGATAAGTGCATGTTTCCTAGATAGCTCACCTTTCATTGTTTAAATGTTCAGAGATCAATTAGATGCGCTGCGGATCGTTTTAATAGTTAGGGAACGAAACAATGGAGACGTCCCTCCCCCTCTTCTGCGAAGAGGAAGAAGAACCCTGCCATCCCGTGACGTCAACAACTCCCTCCCACCTGTGGTTGAGCGGGGGGTGGATCACGAGGGCATGAGTCACGCCGGGTGCGGGGGAGGGGGTGCAAAGGATAAAGAGGACATCTTTTCTTTGTTCAAAAAGAGTCCCGAAAGGGTCCCGTCGGAGTCCCGTGGTAGGGCTGAGTTCGTGGGCTGAGTCCCGTGGGAGTCCCGTGGCAGAGTTCGTGGGGGAGTCCCGTGGCAGAGTTCGTGGGAGTCCCGTGGCAGAGTTCGTGGGGGAGTCCCGTGGTAGGGCTGAGTCCCGTGGGAGTCCCGAGGTAGGGCTGAGTTTGTGGGCTGAGTTCGTGGGAGTCCCGTGGGGGAGTTCCGTGGCAGAGTTCGTGGGGGAGTCTCGTGGGGGAGTCCCGTGGCAGAGTTCGTGTGGGAGTCCCGTGGCAGAGTTTGTGGGAGTCCCGTGGCAGAGTTCGTGTGCTGAGTCCGGTGGGAGGAGTAAGCTTTTTTGCTTCGGAGAGAGCAGTCGTTCAGCAGGCCATCGGGTCCTGCTTGGCATGCTTGGCTTGAGGCCTTCAGAAGCTTTTTGCTTCGGCTGGCTCAGTAAGCTTCGGCTGCTGCTTTGTTTTGGAAGGAACTTGAGCCGGTTGTTCGGCTCGAGCTGCGAGTGGAGGCTTCTTCCTCCTCTTCCTCTTCTTCCTGTTCTTCCTCTTCTTCTTGGTTCGTGGAGCTTTTCATTCTCCATTTTGTTTCCCAGCTTGGTGCGACGCATCGGCCACTTCTTGGAGTTGGATCCTCGGGGAAGCGACGATCGACAGGAAGGATCGGCGCCTCGTCTCACCGGCACGTGTTGAGAAGCGCGGGAGGATTCGCGGGAGCTCGGGAAGGATCGCGGTGATTGGATCCAGCTCGCTCTCGCTGGAGCCCGCGTCCGGACAAGTTGAAGACCACACAAGGTGGAAAGGTTCGAGTCGAGCTCTGAGTTTCAGCTCACCTGTCCTCCGAGCTGGAGCTCGTGATTAAAGGCCTCAGCCACCGTTTCGTGTGTGTGTGTGTGTGTGTGTGTTTGTGTGTGTGTGTGTGTGTGTGTGTGTGTGTGTGTGTGTGTGTGTGTGTGTGTGTGTGTGTGTGTGTGTGTGTGTGTGTGTGTGTGTGTGTGTGTGTGTGTGTGTGTGTGCGCGCGCACGCGTGCGCGCGCGTACGTGTGTTCGTGGGCCCGTCTAATAAGTAGGAACTGCTGTTAAGTGTAAATGGCTGTACATAATAAGTAGACTTGTAGTTCTTTTGTCGTGCTTTTGTTGCTTGTATAATTGCATACGTGTTTTGCCTTATTTTATTGCATACGTGTTTCATTCTAATAAATGTCCTTGTGTGAATGTAAACCTGCTCGTTGCGCCCATTCCCTCATTGACTGAACATTTCGTGTGTTGGGAGTTAGCTGTTGGTTTGCTGTAATAGGGGGACATTTGCACCGACAGTTCTCGGCGATTACGCTGCTTGGAATTGCGCACGGACAAGCTCTCCTCGGCGGTTTGTTCCGTACGAGATCCGTCGAGGGTGGAATACCCCGGTAGTTGGATCACGTGGGTATTTAGGTGAATTGAAGTTGGCAATCGACCCTACCCCACGTGATCTGCCGATTGGCGTATTTCGGTTCTTGTACAAGGACCCGTCGCTCGGAGTTATCTGGGCGGCGATCTATATTCCGGGCGATCGGTCGGGCCGACTCAACTTGCGGCTCCGTTCAGGGCGGTCGGTTGGCGGCCGACACCCAGCCCGTAACAATAGCTTTTATCATTATATCGTTTTTATAGTTTCAGAGTTATAGTTTTATATTGCTTTTTTCATATGGTCAAGGCTTGTGGAGGAGCTAAGGCACAGAACAGATCAGGAATCAACATAACAAAGGGAACAGCATGAGAAAGTGGAAATGTCAGCCGCAAGGCGGAGGTAGAAAGTCAATGGAGATGGACAAACAAGGGATGCAGGTAACGCTGAGGGGTGGGGAAGAATGCAAGGGGTGGACAAGATGGATACAAAAGCAAAATTTTGGGAGGGATGGGGGTGGTGGAAAGCATGTAGAAAAGATCATGGCTTTGGATGGGGGATGCCTTGAGATGGTGGTGAACACCAGTTTTGAAGACTTGGAGGGATGAATGAGTTTCCGAGAGTGTGTAAGGTGGTTCCACAGGCAGGAAAACAAAAAGGGGAATGAGTGAGTGGAGGTGAGCAGTGGCTTTGGATTTAGGCAGTTTCACTCAGAGGGGGTTGCTGGTGGACCATGTGTGTCCTGCAGATTCCTTGGGGGCACAATGCATGATGAGGGGAGAGGGTGAAAGACCAGAAATAAGGTGGAAGAAGACCGAGAGATCACTGACCTGCCAGCGATGGCGAAGTGATAGGCCCATTGACTCAACTTCATCATGAGAGATTCCAATGATCTTGAAAGCCTTGGTTTCCACAGCATCAAGCTGAGCATGATGCGAGGCAGGGGAGCCAGACAAGAGGGGAGAGCAGTACTCCATCAAGTTGCGGATGAAAGCCTTGGAGGTGGATCGGAGTTCAGGTGTGCCAAGGAAGAACTTTGCACGATGGAGGATGCCCATTTGAGGTCTCGCTTTGGAGGCCAACTTTTAAATACGGCTTGCCCAAGAGAGATCATGGCTGAGAGTGAGACCTAAGAGGTTAAGTGACTGAACTTCATCGATAGGGTTATTGAGAAAGCAGATGGGAGGGTTTGCGGTATGGTCCTTTCGGAGAGAGAGAAAAGTGAGTGTGTGGGATTTATCATGATTGAAAGACGTATTCCAAGTGTTTGACGAGTTTGTGATTTTATCAAGGTCCGAGGAGAGGGAAGAGACTGCTGCATGTCTGTCAGAGGGATGAAGGATGTCATGGCAGAGAGTGCAGTCATCAGCAAAAATATAAAGAGGATTTTTCCAGATTTTCCAGAGAATCAGTGAGATAATTGATGAATATTAGGAATAAGATGGAGCCTAGAACACTGCTTTGGAGTATTCCAGGCTTGACAGTGACAGGAGAAGAAAGGGTTCTGTTGACAGCCACACGTTGGCTATGAGAGTGGAGGAAGTCAGTATTCCAAGAGTGGAGTTGGCCTTGGTTCCCTAAGGTAGACAGTTTGGAGAGTAAGGCAGGATACCAGACTGTATGGCAAATCCTCCCTTCTGGACTTGGTGGTAACCAACGTCTCTGCTCATGTCTCTTGCTCTTCCTCTGCTCCATTTGGTTCATTTGATCATGTGCTTGTGAGAGTCAACGTATCTCTGGCTATTCTCAGAGAACCACATTAGTGCCGGAGAGTCTGACAGTTCACTCAGAAAGACTGGCAGGGGCTGCAAGCCACCATCTCACTTTAGGACTGGCCTCAAATATTCACAGCCCTTGATATTAACTCAGCCTGTGAATGCTTCCACAGAAACCTGCTCTCTCTTTGGCAGAGATTCATCCCAACTCGTGTTCAGATTCATCCCGACTTCCTTCGTTGCATTGTACACAGATTCTTGTGTCGAGGCAGTTGCTTTGAAACAACTTGCTTTCTCTTTCTGGAAGGCAAATCCGACTGAAGGCATCCACAGATCATTCCACAAAGCCCGTAACAAGTGTGTGTCCACTCTTAGCAGACACAGAAAACATTTGTCCAACCTCAAGATTTAACTTTCAAACTTGTCTCCCTCCTCTAAAACCTGGTGGTTCCTTGTTAAGTCTATCTCTGGAGTATGTTCCCCTCCTTCCCTCACTTCAAATGGCACCACAGCAGATTCCACACTCATGAGAAGGCCAAATGCCTCAACTCTGTGTTTGCTTCCAAATATTTCGCCCGAAACCCCTCGTTCTCTGTACCCACCATACCCAGATTGCACCTTGTGAAGTGAGAGACACAGCTCAGAAAATGTGTGAGCAAGATATACAAAGAGATTACGTCTACAGACAGAGGAAGCCGATCAATAAAAGGAGATGCTGGTGAAGTTGTTTTGCTGGGTTGCATTGCATCACTTTGCATTAATGTCCTGCTCAGGGGGGATTCTCCATTAGACAGGAAGACACTCTTGGTAGGTTACCATTAATCAGAGCCTGACCTCAGTTGAGCCAAATTAAAATATCTATGGCATCCTATGTTGGGTCACACTGTTTCTCTGAGGCTTGTGAGCTCCTGTCTGATCGTTCATCATTCCCAGCAGCAAGGTGAAAGTATTTCCTGCCATTGGTGCCACAGATCAAAATCGGTACCCATTGCATGGAGACTCTAAATGAAGCAGTGTTTTTCAGCCACATTACTCTGCACATATCTTGTATTGTTGTCTTCTCATGCTGCACTGTCCTCTCGTTCACAATTGCCTTCATTATAAATTAATTATAACTGTCTCCACTGCTCACTGCACTGTCAAATTGATCATACTGTTATGAATTCTCGCCCGCCGGCATGCGAACGACCGCCAGACGAACAATTCAGTCGCGGCTTTCCGGATCAACGCCGAAAACCAGCCACGGGTGTGTTCTTAACCACACCACAACCTTGTCCACACTCTACCCGAGCTACAGGGTCCGATCGCCAAATCTTCGATTTACCTAATTATTCGCGTGGGTAGATTACCAAGAGATTGCACCTCAACGGGACCGCTTGGAAACGAGCCGCTTAAGCAGCTCGCTTCCTTTTGGGATAACCGAACAGTGTATTATCACGCAGTCCCGTTGGACCCGATCACTTTACCGGCTATTTAAAACCAACTATATTCCGAGGGAAAGATGGCAGTTCAATTGGGGAAAGAGGACACAACGAACGGGTTCGCATTTGAACAAGCACATTTATTACACACGTATGCAGTCAGGTATTCTATGCAAGAAAAGCACGTATTCAAGCATGCACATATGCAATTATACAGCCAACAAAAACAATGCAGAGGAACTACGACCGTTTATTTATTCTTTAGTCACTTATACACAGTTCTACTTAACGGACTCGGCGCCACAACCCTCATACAAAGAAAAGAAAGGAAAACCCCCCTCAAAGACAAGGGGGTAGACTGGACCTCTCGGAGTCTTTATAACATGGAGCTTTGAGGACCGAGGAGCTTCAAGAGGCCGCGCAGGTTACCTTCACCTCGCTGGGGCGACCCGCGACGTTCCGTCCCCACGGCAGCTAGCGTAACCGCGGCTCGGCCGCGGCCTGGTGATTCGGGCCCCAGCCGGCAACGCCTGAAAGGAACAAATGGGTCTTTGCTCTTTCTGAGTTGATGCTCTCTTTGGGAACCCGTCCGTCCCTCAGCGATGCTTGGGCTGTTCCGAAGCCCGATCACCTCAGACTGTTCGGTGCTGGTTGGCGAGCTCTCTCCGGCTCTCTCCACGTCCCGCACACGAACACGCAGCTCCGCGCGGCACAGCAGGCTTGGCCGTGCTCCCCGCTCGCGTCTCCTCCGCTCTCCTCTCCACCGACTGCAGGCTCCAGGCGCTCCGAACCCCGACAGACACTCCACAGACTGACTGCGCTTGGCTTTCCGCTCGCCCTTTTATAGGGCCTGAGAGACGAGATCTGATCTCTGCACTCTCACCTCTGACCCCCACTGGCTCTGCCCCTCTCGCTCTCTTAATCCGAATTCTGAGGCGAAGCTTGCACAGAGCGGACGTGCGTGAAGACAGCGACCCTGCGCGGCGAGCGGACGTGCACGAAATCACCGACTTGCGCGGCGAGGAAACCCCCGCGTCTGCCCGCAGCGATGCGGACTCGCCGTGGCTGGCGCCAAGATGGCATCGTTTCGGAAATGAAGGTGAGGCGACGTTGCTCGTGTTGATTTATCGGGGGAGATGTGGTTTAGGAGATGGTGAGGAAATGTCGTTGTTGTGAAGGCGGTGTGGAGGGGGTGGTTGGTGATTGGCGTTGTGGAGGAGGTGGTTGGTGTTTGGTGTGGTGGAGAAGGTGGTTGGTGGTTGGCATTGTGGTTGGTCCAAAATAACGATAGTAAAAGAAAAACGGCTAGCTCAAAGATCACAGCCCGGGTGACACGAATAAAGCCCATTAAACAACGGTGGGGAAATCTATCTGAGCACAGACTTATCGGCATAACTGATCTAAGGACCTATATGGTGATGTGCAAATTTCCACAGCCGTAACAATACACTCATCTAATCTTGTAGTGTCGTCGCTTAACATGAAAACATTTATTTTTATGACAAAAGTGTCAAACTTGGCATACGGCTTCTTCAGATGATTAAATACAAATTTATAAGGGGAGCCCGGGCAAGAGATGTTTTTTGTAGTTTTTGAAAGCGAAAGAAAAATTGCGCCGGGGCGAACTGACCACGCCCAAATTGTCCTCCTTCTTCACGCTGGAAGATGGGACAACTTGCAACAAAATGGCAGCTTGCGTGCAGGTAAGTTGGAAATTCGAAGTTTTCTCGATCATTTTTGCTCAGAACAGGCGACTAACATGACTGTATCGTGACATTTATCAGATTTCGCTAATAAATAAACATTCATTTTGATGGATTTGGAATAATCTGGTAACTCCTTGCATCCTGACGGGTATTGTGTTGCTTTTATCACCGACTGCTGCAGCCCACCATGCCATCCATCGTCAGTCGGTCTCCCCACACCCTAGGTTGTGAATTTTAGGCCTGTTGCGGAGAACATTCCTCATGAAGTATTTCCTGAGAATAGCGTTTGTTTCGTCTACCTTATCACGCAAATTTCGTCTGGGTTTCTGACCAATTTCATGCCATGAAAATTGTGTGGGCCTACCTACTGTCCGTCTGTTCAAAATCAAGTTGCTGCCGTTTTACTTTTGTAAAATTTCTCTGTGATACTTCATTGACTTGTAAACTTTGCTAATGTAGATATTAACCCTGTGCCAAATGAAGTCACAAAAGGCCTCCTGTTCAAAAATGCTTCATTAAAAGACTGTTTCACAAGCTTCTGAGTCGCTGTCCGGATCTAGTTCTATGGGTCGCCTTCAAAATGGGAAAGAACTTCACATACTACAAAGTCAATGACATTTGTTCGGAACTTGGTTATCGTGCGTCCCGGTGTCTACCAATATTCCACAGCTTGACTGGTTGTGACACCACGTCTACCTTCATGGGCATTTGTAAGAAGACGGCGTACAAGGTATGGATGCACTTTGAGAAAGTGAATGATGCGTTCATGTTCATCTCCGATCACCCGTTCTGCAATCTTCACACAAATGAAGATCCTTTCAAACTTATTGAGCAATACATAGTCAAGCTGTACGATCGATCCAGTACCTTATCGTCAGTCAACGCCTGCAGAAAAGATCTCTTCTGTCATCACGATAAATCCTCGTTGGATCGAATTCCGCCCACACAGGTGAGCTCCAATATTTTTCAGGGTTGAGAGGTTGACTGTAGAACTGGAAACGAATCCTCAATTAAAATGCTGTTTATCCAACCCTGAATTTTGGTTGAAGCACATGTTCCAATCCGAAACCTTGACTACATATTCCAGGATGCCTTGGATCAGCATCTGAAGCGGGCAGTCTATCAGACTGGAATATGGACAGGCAGCGAGAACATGCCATTACTTCCGTCGCCAGCAGAATTCGGGTGGCGCAAAGACGGGATTCGATGGTACCCAGTGTGGATTACACTACCGCAAGTGTTAGCTGCTTGCCAAGAACTTATTAAATGTGGCTGCAAGTATCCGTGCAGGACTTGCAAATGCATAAAGTCCGATTTGTCATGCAGCACCTTATGCAAGTGCCCATACGATGTGTAAGGTAGGCGAATTCACACACTGATGAACGGAAATATCCAATCAAACCCGATCATTCACCAATACTAACGGCGTGCACTATGCATTTCATTTGAAATTTATTCAACAAGATTGAATACTTTGACATTATCTGCAAAATGCATAATGTAAAACAAGGTTGTGTCAATAATTTTGTGACATACGTCACCGTTACACCACCGAAAAGTACTTTTTGTGAAATCTGGTGTTCGGTTGCCATGGCAACAACGAACCAAATCTGCCATAAAATCGTAATTTCAGATGGTTTTTTTTCCAAGAAGTTGAGGAATCAACAAATGTCAGTTGAACTTTGAAAGGTCTTTGAACTTTGAAAAAAATATCAACAAAGGAACTTGAACAAAGGTCAATATGGGGAAGTTTCGAGTAAAATTAATTTCAAAAAAATTACAGTATAGACTATATAGACGTTCTTGTTGCCATTCCCTCTATATTAAGTTTCCCGCCATTTTAAAGCCATTTTGAACAAAATGCAATTGGGTGAAATATTTTATCATGAAATTTTATTGTATATCACTTGAAACGTTGAAACAGATATTAAAATCGCCATTTCATCAATATATATTCCTTTTACATGGTGATGCATGCCCTCCCCAACCCCCATTGGTGGCCATCTTGGAAAATGATTGCCAAAGCCGAGCCATGAGGGGCCTTCCCGAGCTCCCCTTCTAAAATAGTTCAGCATGGTCACAGGAAGCCGGATACCAAGTTTGGTACTTTTGTCAAAAAAATTAATGTTCTGCCTTGTTTTGGAATGAAGCGATTCCACTATTGTGCATGACAAATTACAGCTCACAGATCAAAATCTAAGTTGGACAGCCAAGTCACAAGCACTGTCTGTTCGGTGGAATGCCCTAAATCCCTCATCAAATTTCCGTAGGTGACACTCATTCACAATGTGATGAATAGTCTGATCTGCGTGACCACAGTCACATGCTGGGCTGTCTTTGAAATTCCCTTTGTGGAGGTGGTGTGATGTCCTTGCATGGAAAGTATGGATCCTATTGAGCACAGACCACCGTTTCCAGAGGAGGTTGAAACTTGGAGGCTCTTCTGTCAGTTCACTTCCAAGTTCTTTGTTAACAATGTTGTTGTCTGTCCATAGAGTGTGCCAATTGTCCTTTGTGTTAAACCCTGCATCACTCAAAACATTTAAAGAGCCCCAAAAAGGTTTGCATGACTTGAGTCACATATTTGGTAGATTCTGCAGGTCTTCATTGAATGGATGCTCTGGGTTCGCTTTGATGCGATCAAACTCTCTCTCTATCAGTACCCTTGCCTTCTGGCACACATCAGGGGGTGTGATGTTAGACAGGACTGAGAGCCACTGCATTGGTGTTTATTTCAGTGTACAACTGATTTTCAGAGAGTGTCCAAATGTTTTGTGTGGCTGCTCTCTGCCCAAAGAGGAGAATAGTATTCCATTGCAGAGTACACAAGAGAAAGTCAAGCAGTGTGAATGCAGTTGCACCCCAGCTGGTTCTCGCGAGTTTCCGGATGATGTTTACCCTGGTCTTGATATTTTCAGTGACCCATTTTCGGTGTTCGTGGAATGTGAGGCTGCGATCAAGGGGTGACTCCAAGGTACTTGGGGAACAGTTTTTCTTGACTGGTTTGCCGCAAAAGGAAACCTGGAGTTTGCTGTTGGCCAGTTGGTTGCTGAGATGAAAAGTGGGAACTGTTGTCTTAGTTGGGATTGGGGGAAGTGCCAGTGGATTAAGTATTGCTCCATTACCTTTAAGTTCCATAACAGGGTACTACTAAGATCTTCAGGGTTGATTTCTTCGGTAGCAAGGGCAAGATCATCTGTGTTGGCAAACCTTCTGGAGGTGGTACAAGGCATGTCACTCGTGTGTGTGTATGTATATATATATATATATATATATATATATATATATATATATATATATATATATATATATATATATATATGTTAGAGGATTGGAGCTAAAACAGGTCCTTGGGGAAGACCATCATTCAGAGTCCTTATGGAACTTGTTTGCTTTCCAAGTAAAACCCTATATCTTTGATTGTTAAGCATGGAAGAAAAGAAACACATTGGGGCTTGGCACTGGAAAGTCTGGCAGCTAATTAATTCATTGGAATTCATACACTGATTCATTGGAAGATCAAGTTGCAACTGCCTCCCATTCTCACTGCACTGTCAAATGGACCTTCATCTCTTCAATATTTTCTTCCAAGATTTTGGTAGTTACAGTCATCAAACCTTAATTGGGAAATAATCCTTCCATCTTTAAACTTCCTCAACTGTCGATAAACACATACCACACACATCTGGAAAACATCTCATTGTAATGGTCAGTGAACTTCATCCTTTTATGCCATTTCTAAATTTCCCATTGTCACACTAGTTTCTGCAACATGAGACCTGTTGTCTGCCACAGTTACCATGTGATTCACAAACTAATGTGAATAAAGTGAAGGAAAGCCCAAAATGGGCAGAGTGTAGTCTATAATTATGTCAAAGACCATCCTCAACTGCAGCACCAAGTTTCATTAACATGGCCACATCCTATTGGGTGTGAAAATTGAATATTGTTCTTGGAGTACAATAACGAGTTGGTTGTAGAGTCTTGTGAAGAGTGGCAAGTCTTTCTTCGATGGAGTACCGGCGAAAAGTGGACGGAGCAACGTGCTGCTCCGGTGCATGCTCCCATACCTGACCTGACTTACTTGCAAAATGGAAGATTTTTCAAGTATATTGGTCAGTCGATTTTGTTATTCTGTTGGGTTGCCAAAATAGGTGACCCTTATTGTCAGTAATTCTCTGTTTGTTTGTTTGGATGTTTGTTCGTTTGTCATCAGCATAATTGGTAGTAAACGTAGGCGGATTTTGACCAAACTCTGGTGGTAGGTATATCTTATGACCTCGTGCTTTGGAAATTGTGATGGTTGCTAGGGACGCTTTGGTTCCCTAGCAACAACCGAAAACCTTCAAAATCGGTAGCGTTCACGCGAAATCAATTCCGAAAGCCATTATCCCACGTAGGGTTATGAAATTTGGCACGAATGATCTACAGGTGATGCTCTATCAAATATATTCCGGTTTTTGTGATATATGGAATAATTTACCCGTGCAGCGCCCCCTACAATTTAGGGTATGCGCGAAAATTGGCAAAAATTGAAGGCCCCCTCGCGACCAGGTGAGTGCATCGATACGAATGAAACTTTGCAGATTCATGGTACTCAATGAGTACTACAACTTTGCCTCAGGACATATTGACTGATTTCGCTTCGGTCAGGGGTCAAAGGTCAATTCGTGCAAAAATCGATAATATGCGAGAGCTGGAGGTGCCTTCGCGCCAAATGCTACTCCTCCTAGGGTTATGGTCAGATGGTCATGAAAATTCACACTAATCATCTGGAATATATTGTGCACAAACGGTCGAGCCGGATTTTCGATTTATATCTTTGTTCACCCACAGCACCCCCTCAAACTTTGGGGTTTTCTGATATCAAACCGCATTTTCGGTACTTTTCATTCAAATTGATACCGAGTAGTTATCAGTAGATGGAACTCGATGACATTTGGTATTCATAATCTTAAGGTGATTATCTGCTACATGACATCCATTTTTTTCTATATCTTATAGTTTCCAAATGGTGACCCTCTCAACTTGGGTGTCCGAGGGCCATTAAGCATTCCCGCTGAAAATTCAAAGTACACTAGCTCCAAGACGGTTGAACCGAATCAAATGAATCTTTACATGCTTATAGACCGTAATGAGTACTACAACTTTGCTCATTTGCATAATGACCTATCTCGAGTAGGTCAGGGGTCAAAGGTCAATAAGTGCATTTTTCGGGCGAAATTACCATTCAAGGCACCCTTGCTCCTACACGGATTAACCGATACAAATGAAAGTTCATAGGTACATAGTACTCAATGAGTACTACAACTTTGCTTCAGGACATATTGAGCTATCTCAGCTAGGTCAGGAGTCAAAGGTCAATGAGTGCATTTTTCGGTCAAAATGACCATTCAAATCCCCCTTGCTCCTACACGGGTTAACCGATACAAATGAAAGTTCATAGGTACAGAGTACTCAATGGGTTCTACAACTTTGCTTCAGAATATATTGACCTATCTCGGCTAAGTCAGGGGTCAAAGGTCAATGAGTGCATTGTTCGGGAAAAATGACCATTCAAATCCCCCTTGCTCCTACACGGGTTAACCGATACAAATGAAAGTTCATAGGTACAGAGTACTCAATGGGTACGACAACTTTGCTTCAGGACATATTGACCTATCTCTGCTAAGTCAGGGGTCAAAGGTCAATGAGTGCATTGTTTGGGCAAAATGACCATTCAAAGCCCCCTTGCTCATATACGGGTTTACCGATTCGATTGCAATTTCGTAAGTACTTGGTACTAGATTAACTCAGATCAGGGGTCAAAGGTCATTGGATCACTGAATTGGGAAAACAACTTTTTGAGGTCAAAAAGTCAAAGGCCAACTCAAGGTCAAACTCCTGAAATCATCAATTTCAATCTGTAAAATAATCAATTTTCATCCGATTGACTGAGCTTTGATTAAGATTGTCAATTTTAATCTTCCTGAAATGGACAATTTGCTGTATCCATGGCAACCTTTGGAGAGGGAGGTGGATTGTGCAAGTATTGTGCTCTGCATGACATCTTTTTCTTGTTTGTCCGGGCAATATCTCAGCCATCCTTTGAGATAGGAGGCTGAAATTTGAGGACAAACATGAAGAGGTGCTTTTACACAAACGCTATTTTTTTTACGAAAGAATTAATTGATTAATTAATAATTATCGATTTATTAATTCCTTGTTTATTTTGTTTCCCATCTGGGCAATATGTAAGGAACCTTTTTAGCGAGGAAGCTGATATTTGGACATGGCAGTGAACAAATTATTTGGCTATAAAGGGTATTTTTGATTTATTGCTTAATCAATTAATCATTTAATTATTCGTTTTTCGACTAATTACTTAATTTTCAAAAAGTTACAGATTCGGCTGAAACAGTGGTGGTTTTGTTATGCTATTAGCCAGTGATTACAAAAAAAAAAATTGCGATTATTATTTATTTATTTTAATTATGTAATTAATGAGTTCATTAATGAATTATTGGACTTTACTCCCAATTCTGACTCCATGTGCTGTAAGGCTGCATCCCCAGGCACCGAAGGTGCCCTGGCAATGTAGCGCACTGGAGGATTTGTTATTTATCTATTTGGCATGGGGGTGGTGTACTTATTCTTACTCTACTTACTACATGGTAGCTCTACTTATTCTTCTTTTAAGTAGGTAAAAATCCATTGTTTATAGGGATCACTTTATTTTCTAGGATCCCTTGATTTCTCTATATCTAAACTGATGAATGTGCAGAATTTGAGTTTGAAGCGGATAAAGTTCCCCCGCCAATGTTGTATTGTACCCCAAAGGAGATGACTTGTTTCAGCATTATTATGTCGAAGATTTTTTATCAGATGATGCAGACATACACAAGATGAATCAAAAAGTAGACCAAGCATTTGGATTCGGTTTTAAAAAGTAAAATATTTCTGACCCAAAATAATTCAATCGAACTTTATTGTTTTATAACATGTCTATAATCTGTTGATTTATCAATTAAATTTCCCCCCCCCCCGCCTCTATAGTACCGATTCAATGGTCTATTTTTTAAAGAGGAAAACATACGGGATATTTACCAAATACAAGCAGACAAGACAGCCGATTTAACATCTCATTTGAAGGATGGCTCACGTGAAAATACACTTGTGCAATAACAGAAGCTTTAACGTCCACAAACTAATTTCGGCAGATGGGACGCCGAGTTTTACGTCCATCCAAGGGACGGCACACACAATGATGAATCAACCTGCCTGCGAACACACCGGGTCGAGAGTTTATAACGAGGTTGCGATTCGAACCGAGGTTAGACAGCCGAGAGATGAGGGCGTACCTCCAGGTAATCCTGCCTGTACATGCATATATATATTCAGTGCCGAGAGAAAGTCTACACCCCCTTTCAAAAATTTCACCTTTCGTTGCCTTATACATAGCCTGGAATTAAATTGCATTAAATCAGACTTTTTCCACCTTTATTTACACATCGTAACCCACAACTTCCAAGTGAAAAACAAATTCTACAAATTTCAGAAAGTTAATTAAAAATACAAAACGAGAATATCTTGATTGGATAAGTGTCCACCCCCTTGATAATATAGATTGTAAATTAGCTCAGGTGTAACCAATCACCCTCAAAATCACACACCAAGTTACTTGGCATCCACCTGTGTTAAATTGCAGTGATTCTAATTATGTCAGAATAACATCAGCTGTTCCTGTAGGTTTCCTCTGCTGGGTAGTGCATTTCACAGCAAAGACTTAACCATGAGCACAAGGACCTTTCAAAAGATCTCTGGGATAAACTTGTAGATATAATAAATGAGCTACATGACTTCATGGCAAAGGCTGTTCACTGTGTGAATGTGACAACAATATCCCAAGCACTCCACAAGTCTGGCCTGTATGGTAGGGTGGCAAGAAAGAAGCCATTACTCAAAAAACCACACCTTGAGTCCCATTTAAGGCATGCAAAATATCACTCTGGAGATTCTGAAGTCATGTGCAAAAAAGTTTTGTGGTCTGACGAAACCAAGATGGAACTTTTTGGCCTAAATACAAAACGTTATGTTTGGCGCAAACCCAACACAGCACATCACCCAATCTGTTAGGGTTAGGGTTGGAACATCACACAAGGAACACCATCCCTACTGTGAAGCATGGTGGTGGCAACATCATGTTCTGAGGATGTTTCTCATCAGAAGGGACTCGGGCACTTGTTAGGATAGAAGTGAAAATGGATGGAGCAAAATACAGAAAAATCCGAGAGGAAAACCTGCTGCCCTCTGCAAGAAAGCTAAATTGAGACGGAAGTTTACCTTTCAGCACGACAACGACCCGATGCACACAGGCAAAGCTACACTGTGAGTGGCTAAAGAACAAAACATATATGCCCTTGAGTGCCCAGTCAGAGCCCTGACCTCAATCCAATCTAAAATCTGTGGCATCACTTGAAGATTGCTATCTATCAACAGTCCTCATGAACGTTACTAAGCTTGAACAGAAGAATGGGAAAATATTGCCCAATCAAGGTGTACAAAATTGGTAGAGACCTATCCCAACAGACACACAGCTGTAATTGCTGTCAAAAGTGCTTCCACCAAGTATTAACTCAGGGGAGTGGACACTTATCCAACCAAGATATTGTGGTTTTGTATTTTTACTTAATTTTCTGAAATTTGAAGAATTGGTTTTTCACTTGGAAGTTGTGGGATATGATGTATAAATGAAGGTGGAAAAAGTCTGGTTTAATGCAATTTAATTCCAGGCTATAAGGCAACAAAACGTGAAAAATTTGAAAGGGGGTGTGGACTTTGTATATGCACTGTGTTTATGTATGTATGTAAATACAGTACACACAGAAACAAATATATGTATGTGTATAATGTAGGCATTCGTTTGCTGAGTAAGAATGACATGCCATGGAAATGATTGCTTAAGTTTGGTCGACGGGCACGGTTTTTACTGCAGAAAGAAACAATTGATGGATTTGCGAAGCAGTTGTAAAACAGCAGTGCAAAAGTATCTGAAGCATGTGGACACACAAGCAGTGTCCATGTGTGGGATGTATTATAAAAAATATCTTATCTTCTGATCAGTACGGATCTCAATTAGGCATAATCTATAAGTTTCTCCATTCGTCAGGACCTCGTGGTCACTGGAAATATATTTCTTCAGCAGCACCGTGGCTAAAACGGCTTAGCCGCAGATCCCTGCTTTGGCAGCACACTGTTCAGGATTAAATAAAGGCAACAGTGGCACAAATGGGGGTGACACGTTCAAAGAGCCACCCCTCCTGCAGAGAGCATTACGGTTTTTTTTTATAAAGGTTTTTTGTAATACGACGTAATATAATACGATCAGATTTTGCTTGTCGCAACTCTCTGGTTTCACATCCTGCCGTTATGCTATCCTGTTGACCTCTGCGGCAGAAACACGAACTAGATCAGGGAAGACGAGGGAATTGCGTCACGGGAGCGCACGGCGGGAAATTCGAACGCGCAACGCGAACGATGTGCGGAGGCTGCCAAACCGACGCTGTGAAACAAAAGTGCTGTTAGGGGTTCGCGGAACGCTTTGTTATCCTCCCTTTCAGGCTTTTAATATCTGCTTTTGCGAAATGGACCACGCAAGAGATGTTGAATAGCAAGAGTGAACTGTGGAGTTGGCAGAATAAAGGTAGGCAAAGTCTGGTAAGCGGGTTCGGAAGTCTAGATGGCCCACTTCAAATGTCCTTCAAACAAAAGCTTGAGGCGAAAATAAAGCCCCACCTGGCCCCAGTGTTTGCTAAAATAATAATAAACAGATTTTGTCTGGCAATAAAACGAAAAGCGCTTTGGTGCGCTCGTGCAACTGGAGTGCAAGCCAATTCACCTGCCACGTTTTAGACCTTTAAACCTCCTCGTCACGGATCCATAAACCGTATTATTTGCTTATCAATGCGAAAGGCACATTATAATGTTTATTTACGACGATTCTGTGGCCCAGGGATAGCCAGGCGTACAAAACATTGAAGCAGCCCGTTCTTGTAGGCGCAGGGCGCACCTGGTGGCCTATCGCTCGCCCCTTTAGTTCCACCAATTGCGACGCCTTTCGCAGCTTTAACATCACCGTTAACTCTTTAGCCGTGAGAGCCTAGGTTTACAGCTAGCACGTGGCCCCGACCAGCCATATGGTCAATCCTTTTTATCGTTGTCTTTTGCACGTGTGACGGTTCCCATGCGAGAGGCGATGTGGGGGCCACGTTATGGCGTGCGGGGATGCTGTATGGATGCTTTCCCTGCGAACTGTGCGTTCCTCCGCCGTGCGCCATCGATGAATATTCCACGAAACCAAATTCAACTTCACGTCACAAACTTTCCTCGAGCGAGTCGCGTTTTATCTGGCCAGGTGCACAGCACGGCGATGAAATATCCGGAGTTACCTGTGCGGTTCAAGGTTAATCCTGCTGCCGAAGCTCTTTTACGCATTTCAGATTACCCTTCAATCCTGCTCCTGTATACCTGAGCGATATGGTATCACAATTGTATGAAACATAACGATGAGTAATACTGGGTCGGAAATGTGATCGTTTACAAATATTTGTCAACCTTTTTATGGTATTTTATTTGTACAATGACATAGCGAAGACTCCAAACTTTATTCAACTCTGAGATGTGATTATGACGTAAATCAGAAATGCAAATTTTCAGTGGAACCTATTATATGATCGAGATCGCTGGACAGTGCATTATATCGATGGATAACGCATCCACATGTTGCCTTGCCATGATGACATCCTCTTCCTTCCCCGCCACGAAACATTCATTCATTTCCATGGGAATTGCATGGTTCAAATCCCATGGGTCTCTATTCCCATGCTGAAGTGCTCATATACATCTCTGATTTTGAAATCACCTTTTGGACGAAATACACAGCAAGCATCCTTGTGGTTCAAGGTGAGTCATATAAGTAATACTGACTGCATTGGACGATGTATGACGTCATAATTAAAAGTTTCTGCTAATTCGTTCGACAAGGCAATGTATACAGCAGTGCCTTTTAAAAACCAACTTTAACTGAACGTTCTATTTATGATCCACAACGAGGTGAATATAACCAGACAGCATGAGGGTATGATCGATTCCGGGATTGCCAATCAGGGTTTGAACGAGCCAAACTGGACCAGCATGCAGCTTGAATGCAGATCAACAATTCTGACTGCTAACTTTAAGAAACACAAATTTGATCCCATATAAAGACAGGACAGTTATGTTAGTTAGCGTCCTGGCTTGTAAGACGTCACTCGATGAGTCAAGATTGTAATGGTTCAATATGCAACAACGTAATTCTCGAAAGAGTATATAACGTGCAATGCAGCGTTTAATGAATGAGACGAGCTACATAGCATTCTATGGATATTTTTTACATATCACGTCATCTTTTAGTTGTGCAAGCCGTGTGCGAGTCATGGAAAAAATAACATCTATATCGATATCTAAATGAAATTTTTTAGAAGAAAACAATATTTATCCTTTGTCATTGTAATGTTTAGACGTGATGCTCATGATATTGGAGATAAGACACATCTTAACTGATGCTCATGCGGAACAATTGTTTACAGCATTCTTTTCGGTCGGCCATTTGTCATTGTTTGATGTGTCTGAGTATATATGCACTCTGAGCTGTCTTGCCTGGGTTCGAATCCCGACCGAGCTAGAAACTGTCATTCCAGTGTTTCACAAGCAGGGTTATTCAACAATGTGTGCGCCGTCTCTCGGATGGACGTGAAACTGGACGTCCTGTCCGCTGCCATTAGTTGGTGGACGTTAAAGATCCCACGACGTCCTTTGCAAAGAGGAGGCGAGCAGTCGCCGGCACCCTGAACAGATGCAAAATCCCTGCCCTAACTACTGCTGGGAGGGCAATGCAAACCACCCAGTATATCCCTTGCAGCACCGACGCTCTGTATCACATTGTGGTTCATCAGAATCAGAATCTATCCCACCGTCATGGCCTTTTATAAAATACACCCTTCGTGTGTCCTGTACACAACTAGCATATCCCGATGAAAACACAAAACCTTTACACGGCGCACAACGACTCATTGAGAATTCCGTGCGAAAACTGCAGCATGCTTCATGCTCCATCAAAAAGGCACGAAAGTCGAGCAAATCCGAGATGTTAACGTGAAAATGAAAACACGAGGGCAATTTAAATGCGATTTGGGGTGTGGGTTGGGGACCCACGGTCGCGTGACACTAAACGCCCCCCCATCTCAGGCGCTTGTGAACGTTTCGGAAGACCACGCTCAAACGGCTCTCCCTAATCGCGATTTAAGCGCAACAGAATTCTGCGTAAAACGCATTTAGCGCTGAGCGAACCTCCTCCTCACTTCCGTCCCTCGACCACGACTACGAACTATGCAAAACCGTTATATCTGCTTTCCCTTTACGCACGAGTACAGATCGCCAACTCGTGCATGGTTCCACAGGGTACATGTTCTGCTGCTTTGCGGGACAAAGAGAACAAGGGGGACAAGATGTCTCTTTCAGAAAAAGGTGGGGTGTGATGCCCCGACTGCTCCTCATCCTGCCTCGTCCCCACCCTATGCGTGTTTTTATGTATATATACATACACACACACACACACACACACACACACACACACACACACACACACACACACACACACACACACACACACACACACACACATCCTCATATCCTCCACGGTCCTTTAGTTCACCGTAATGAACATTTTTCTTTTGAAATTGGCCGATCCACTGTCAACCCAAGAGTCCCCTGGTGTGCACGTTCTGGCTCGTGAGCAGAAACCAAGACGGAGGAGGGCACACGGTGGGGGGGGGGAGGTAGGGGCATCTTGCCCCACCTTATACTCGACATATATCGGAGGCACAACCCTGGAGGCCAGCGACAGATGTGCCTTTCGCCCCGAATCCGTTGGGGTGATGGGTCAAGAGCTAGAGACGGGCAGAAAAGAAATAGGCCGCACGAGGGGGATCGGAGGACACGTGATGGGCAGTTTCGAGGTTTGATCCGCCGCCCTTTCTGTCAAGTCAGGCGAGCCGATAAAACGCACATAAGGAGGCTTGGCACGCCTTTCCGTGTGTCTCCTCCCGCACTCCCGAGACAAATACGATCAGGAAAAGCGGGATTTCTCGCAAAGGGTTTTAGCTCAAAGGGGAGTTGCCCTTTTGCCTTAATTCCTAATCCGTATAAGTAACGAAAAGGCCTCCAAGTGCTGGACCTGTGGCCTGTGCACGCTCCGGTGACGCCCAAGGCACGACGGTCATGAGATGCAGCAAAAGCAACACGAGAAGATTTAATTCGTCACATTTTACACGCACTGATTCATAGCATCAAATGCATTGATGTGTGTTTCAAAAGCGAAACTTCTCTTCCTATACAGTAACTTGTATAATTGCAATTTTTTTTTTGTTCAGTATTTAATCTCAGGTTATGCAGAGTTTTAAATAATATGGTCGTGTCCACGCCGGTTAAGACCGACCTGGACGGATAGCCGAACGATTTCCCTTCGTGGCGAACAGCCGAGATCCCTGGAGATTATGGTGCGCGGGACGGGTGGGCGGCAAGGACGCGTAGCAGAGGGCAGCACGGCACAAGGGTTTATACTCGAACCCACAACAAATAGACAGACACACGCAATCTTAATAAATAATGGTTTAATGGACATAAATCAAAGTATTCATAATATAAATAAATCCAAGCATGATAATGAAAATAAATCAAAGCATGAGGTAATGAAACATGAGGTAAGTTGCAGCCTAAAGTCGAGGCACCTCTGCACACAGTTACAAAAACAGACAATGGAAAAAGATAAAACAAAAAAAATCCCTCTCTTTATTCTGGCACTTAGCTTTGTATAGAGATGGTCGTTTAGAGCTTGATGATCGAACAGCGTCGTTCTGCATGGGAAACCACACCCAAACTGGTGCCGAGCCGCTCTCTGGGCAGGAAACATGTGAGGTATTCGTGTGGCGGTATTCAATGCCAGGGCTCATAAACCGCCGTGCAGCTTCTTTTCACAAGCGAATATGCCAACTGTTCCTCTCTTGCACCAGGTCTGTTCACCACAATCGCCTGCCTTCCTCGTCAACCATACAAGGAGATGATTTCTGAGGCCCTGTGATAACTCCACAAGGCATGCTCTTCTTCCCTCCTCAGAAACGTACATGCTTCATGACTTAGCCAAACAGTAAATGGCTCATGCTTTGCTCCAGCCCGCGAACAAATTCGCCTCAGCGCGAACACGAGAATCGTGCAGCCTGCTTCACCGTGTCGAGGGGAAGCCAGCGAGCAAGATCCTTTTGCCTCCAACCTCGTACAACTCTCATCTTCCCCAAACCTTCTGATCTCGCGCCCTTCCATTATCCACCCCAGGGGCATGATTTGCTACTTGTCATGGAGGCGGGGGTTTTTTTGCCTGCTTGGAACGTTCGACTCGGTTGTTGTTGTTTTAAGGACGTGATTCCTTTTTAATCGCCGGTCTTGTCGATGCAAAAACATAAGAAAAGGACACAGGGCGCAATCACACATTGGGAGAAATTAGCCTGAATCCCTACCTAATTAATACAGCACCGCCACCCGTGCGGTGACATGTAACAACTTATGCTGACAGTTTCCCTACTTAAATTACATTGAGATGTCTCCTGCTTGTCCACAGACCATGCTACTCTATACAATCCTACCTTTACGATGAAGTTCCTCCATCTACCCCACAAACATATCACAGCTGCCCCCCACCCCTCCCCTGGAACCGTAGCTCCTGCAAGGTTCAATGCAGCTTAATGCAGTTCTCCTGCAAGGTTCAACGTTAGCATTCTAGCCTTACCATGAACTGACTCACACCTAATTAGCCTATGAAATAAATTAGGAGGGGCTGTAGGAAGTGAGCCATAGCCAACTTACCAATTCTCCTGAACGTTCTACACCCCTTAAACACAACAATTCAAATATTTGCAAAACTCTTTGTTTCTCGCTCCTAACTACTGGGGTGGGTAGAAAATGTCAGAAAACACACAAAAATGTACTGTAACAGCCAAAACCTTAACCAAAACCTTTTTAACGTTTGTACAACCCCCTTCTAAAGACTGCATTCCTTGGTGGATGCCACAATACCCGGCGATACCTGCGGAGCCATCGCAATTTATACAATCTGAATTTCTGTGGGCTGTCTCTCCAGTACAGGTTAGTGGCATGGATCAAGTGAACATTCCCTCACACACTCACACATAAACCCAATAAGCAATCTTTCATTTCAACCCTGCATTTTCATGGCTTAAATAAGTGGTGGTGGTCGTATGGCAGCTTGGCTGCCAGGGTAGCTATCATTTCTTGAAGCGCAACTGTGTCGCTGATGCAGTGCCCCTCTACCAGTACACACACTGGAACTGGTACTCATTTTGCTGACCTCAGAAGGATGACAGGCTGAGTCAACCCCCTGGTGTATTAATTCAGCAGCCGATGGGGCTTGAACTCAGGACCCCAGGATCCCAAGCTGCCAGCCTAACCACTTTGTCATGTCCAGAGGTGGTGTG
>NC_140965.1:30896605-30956605 GCF_056783735.1 Eptatretus burgeri
TGCAAGGGATATAGGGTGTGCGCGCCGTCTGAGGCGTCGTAGTAATACTGGAGTCACCCGGCTCGTGAGTGTGCCGAATATGGAATAAAGGGGAGCCGCCGGGCAGAGTACGCCCGCGCTCGCATTTGTATAACACCAACTTTTCCCGAAGCGCGGGAACTAATCGCGAACGAAGCGCGGGAACTCATCGCGAGAGCTGATATGGCTCTCGCCGCTCCTGGAGCGCACATCATCGCCGCAGGCAGCAACGAACGGTGGCTCCCGCTGCATCGACGCGGCCCCCGCCACCAGAGCCTCGCCCTCGGTACTCGACGAAGGTCTCGAAGAGAGCACTGGCACATCTGGAGGCACGAACCGGAACCCGTTCCGACCCAAAAGGGTCCGGCTCGCCGGGTCCGGCTCCTGCTCCGGCTCGCCGGCATCATCATGCCCCGGCTGCAGGCTGATCTCCAGGTCACTGGGGTCCCGCTGCGGTGCCCCTTCGCTCCCGGTGCGACCGTGCTGCGGTGCCCCTTCGCTCCCGGTGCGACCGTGCTGCGGTGCGCGCCCTCGTCCCGCACCGCTAGGCGCGCGAGCACCCTGCGGCACTTGCGCGGTCACCGCGTGGCCCTGGGGATTAGCCGCCATGCTCCAACTGGAGCTACTCATTACGTCTTGGCCAGCAATGGCGCGGACATCCGCGAGTGTCTGCTCGACAGATGAAGCAGTCGCGACCGCCGAGTCGAATGTGATGTCGGTCAACCGTAGGATGGCTGCTCGCAGACCAGAAATAAAACGATCTCTGAACCGTGCCGGACGCTCCTCCGACGTGAATTCGCACGGCACAGCCGAATGCGATGCGCTGCCAGCACGAGTGGACTCAATTCGACACCCGATCCGTGCCTCGCTCACTCCCCCCCCCCTGCCACTGATCTTGTCATCTCCGGATCAATTGCAAGCAGGTTTCGACCCGGGACGGAAGGATCGCCTCGCACACCGCCATCTATGACCGTAACAATGGGCGATGACCCTCGGCCCACACACCGTAGACGACCTCGAGAGCTCAGACCGCCGTCCGAGTGATTGCATTGCCACGCTCGCCCACGACCCGCGCCGCAGACCGTGCGCATGGCCGTGCGTGCCTGGCCCATCGCGATGACCCCTAGACCATCTGCTGTGCCCCGACCATTGAGACCTCGGACATTCTCCAGAGCTTGCGCGACGTCCAACGCCGCGTTCGAGCCGAAACGCTTATCCTCGACAAAACGAACAGGAAAATGAACCAAACGAACGAACGTTGCCCACTCGACGTGACCGAAGTCGATTCCGACGAAGGCGGGCACGCGTACGTTTGCCGTGCACCAACTCTCTGCCATGTACGCGCCGGCGAGACCTTTGGCTCCGTAGCTTGGAACCGCACGGGTCATTTGCCGCCCTTACACACGCCGATCCGCAGATCCTTGTTCGCCAACTGTACTGTACTGAAGTGGGAGATGCTTAGCAGGCAGACACGAGCGGAAGGACAGTCGAGCCGAGCTGTGTTGTACAAATGCGAGCGCGGGCGTACTCTGCCCGGCGGCTCCCCTTTATTCCGTATTCGGCACACTCACGAGCCGGGCGAATCCAGTATTACTACGACGCCTCAGACGGCGCGCACACCCTATATCCCTTGCAGATACGATAACCACCACGACCACTCCCCCAATCATCACGCCCATCATGCATCATCATCATGCCCCTCCCCGTGGGCCCGCAGACTACACCACAGCGAATATTAAACCATTTCTTTCTTGCGTGTGGGATCATCGGAGGTTTTATACATATTGGCCCCAGAGGGGAAGACATCAAATATTGTTCACCCTCGAGCACTCCACTAAAATTATTGAGCTACTTCAGTTATTTAAATAAACAGGAATAGGATGTGCGATGAAGGAAATACATGTTGCTGGTGAAAAATTAAAATGGTGGTGGGAAATAAAAAAAATGGTGGTGGTGGTTTGTATATATACATATTACAGATATAAATAGAATGGTGATGGCGTATGGCATATGTGTATAATATTTTATAATTAAATGGTTATGGGCTATGGAGATATTTTATAGAATGGTTATGGGCGTAGGTACGTTGTAACTTCGTATACATAATATAACATAATTTTTTTTATCAGGATAACAGACGTAAATAAATCAAATACGCTGGGCCAGGCTGGGTTATGCCCGACGGATAAATTAAGTCGCAAATGATGACATGAAACCAGCCTCACATTGTTGAGGCATTATGGTTTTTTATCTGATGCGGCAATAAATCTTAACATTTTTGAACTCAAGTCTTCTGTATATAAAACATGGCGGGGAAAATATAATATTATAGTGGTGATGAAAAAAAATAATAATGGTGGCAGCCTCTACAATTTTACAATTAACTGTGACATATACTCCTTCAGACCCACCGTCATCCACGGGATTCCTGTGCGGAGCACAGGTATCCCTGCTCGTAAATAAATAAAGTGGTGTGTGGGTCATGGAATCGTTTACGGTAAATAAATAATTAAAGGTGGTGTGTGGGTCGTGGAATCGTTTACGGTAAATAAATAAATTAATAAGATGGTGTGTGGGTCGTGGAATCGTTTACGGGAAATAAATAAATAATTAGAGGCGGTGTGTGGGTCGTGGAATCGTTTACAGGAAATAAATAAATAATTAGAGGCGGTGTGTGGGTCGTGGAATCGTTTTCGTTAAATAAATAAACAATTGGAGGCGGTGTGTGGATCGTGGAATCGTTTACGGTAAATAAATTAATAAGGTGGTGTGTGGGTCGTGGAATCGTTTACAGTAAATAAATAATTGGAGACGGTGTGTGGGTCGTGGAATCGTTTTCGTTAAATAAATAAATAATTGGAGGTGGAGTGTGGGTCGTGGAATTGTTTACAGAAAATAAATAATTAATTAAAGGTGGTTTGTGGGTCGTGGAATCGTTTTCGGTAAATAAATAAATAATTAAAGGTGGTGTGTGGGTCGTGGAATCGTTTACGGTTAATAAATAAATAATCGGAGGTGGTGTGTGGGTGGGGAATCGTTTTCGGTAAATAAATAAATTATCGGTTTGCTGGTTTGTGCTGTGGAGCCCCGTGTTGCGCGCGCGCACACACACACACACACACACACACACACACACACACACACACACACACACGGAAAACCTGATAAATTTCTCTCAACGCTCTTGTTTGACCACACCTCCTGAGCCACACAATATTTTCCATAAGCCACGCCCACTTTCCTAAGCCACTCCCACTTTTCATCAACCATGTCCACTTTCCCTAAGCTCCGCCCACTTTCCTAAGCCCCTCATAAAAAATGGCGGTGAATAGACACCCAATTTTTGAAGGACTACCATTTGAAAAATAAAACCTTAATCAAAAATCGGCTCCAGTAAAATTTTCTAAATATCTCGAAGTGTTTAATTCCGAAGTCTCGCTTCTCTACATTCAAAACTGAAGGACAAGTATTGAAAATACTGTACGTGGTTTTTCTGCCGCTGCACAGAAACGGGTGGTTGCTAGGAAACGAAATTCAAACGCGCACATTCCCAACAAATACTGCACACGTTGGCAAAGTTTCATCGAAATCGGTTTACTGGTTTGTGCTGTGGAGCCTCGCGTTGCACACACACACACACACACACACACACACACACACACACACACACACACACACACACACACACACACACACACGGAAAACCCGACAATAAGGGATATCTAGCATATATAGCGAATCCAATACACATCTAATTTGTTATTTTTTGTCCATTACAGCAGCAGATATATCAATGTTTTGTCTTGGTGGCCATCTTGGATTTCAGGAGGTCAGGGTACTCAATAAATATGGTAAACATTCTTTATTCTCATTAGGGAGTCCTAAGCTATATAAAAATGCAAGTTCGCAAATTTTAACATGCAGTGCACATGGGATCATATTAGCATATACACTCGGTGTCGTCAGGTGAAAGAGCAGGCCTTTTTCATGGGTCCTCCTGGACCAATTCAACCATCTGGCAAAGTTTCGTATTAACAATTCGACCAAAGTGAGGTGATGCTCCATCCTGTTGAAAGATATCTTTTTGAAACAAGTCGGGATTATCTTGGAACTGCGGAATAAACAACTCTCGTAGCGTGATGATTGATGACACACCAGATTTTTAATTCAAGTGAATCCCCTTCATGTTCATGCAATTGATGTGGATTGTCTTCTTTGTATATCCCACAATTGTGACGATTAACTTTGCCTGATATGTGAAATCTCGCTGTTGCCACCTTTCGCTGGGGTCTGAGAGACAGTAATTAAACCACATGCACAACAGAGCTGGTCTCAATGTATTTACTCTGAAATGGAGGTTAGTTACAACAGCAGCAAGTCACGTGATTAGCACCCATGCAGTTCATGAAATTATATATATATATATATATATATATATATATATATATATATATATATATTTTTTGTATACCTTGTCGAGGCTCGTGTGAGAGCCAACACACAACGCACATCAAGGGGGGCATGAGACAAGAGGGGTGGGAGTGGGAAGGACAAAACGGTGGGGAACAGAAACATTAGGAGATCTGTGGAAGGGAGAAGGATGGGGTGAGGAACATGGGGAATACAAGATGGACATTACAGGGACTTTCAGGAAGGAAAGCAGGGAATTTGAAGGAAGTGGGCTTGGGTGGATTATCGGGGGTAGAAAAGATCGAGGATTTGGATGGGGGATGATAAGAGGTGGTGGTGAAGAGCTGTTTTGAAGGCTTGGAGGGAAGAATGGGATTGAATAGAGTGAGGGAGTTTATTCCAGAGGTGGGGAAAAAGAGGAATGAAAGAGTGAAGGTGAGCAGTGATTTGTGATTTTGGTAGTTTTACCAGAAGGGGGTTGTTGGCGGACCTTGAGCGCCCTGCGTAAATATGGTCGGGACAAATCGCAGAGAGAGCAGGGGAGGCGAGGCTGGAGAGGAGACAGTAGAAGACAGAAAGACCACCGACTTGCCTGCGGTGAGAGAGTGAGAGCCCCAAAGACTCAGCCTCATTGCGGGAGATGCCAATGATCTGAAATGCCCTGGTTTCTACAGCGTGAAGCCAAGAAAGGTGGGAGGCAGGAGCACCAGCCCAGAGGGGAGAGCAGTACTCCATCAGGTTGCGGACGAAAGCTTTGCAAGTGGTTAGGAGCTCAGGTGGGCCGAAGAAGGACTTTGCACGATGGAGGATTCCCAGTCGGCGACTGGCTTTGGAGGCGAGGTTTGAAATGTGGCTTTCCCAGGAAAGGTCATGGCAGGCAGTGAGACCTAGAAGCTTGAAAGAAAGGACTTCTTCCAGAGGATTGTTGAGAAAGTGGATGGGGGGGGCTCTAAACGGTCCTTTCGGAGAGACACAGTGAGAGTGTGAGATTTGTTCGGATTGAAAGACATGTTCCACGTGTTGGACCACTTTGTGATTTTACCCAGGTCTGCAGTGAGCGAAGAAGCTTCTGCTTGCCGGTTTGAGGGATGACTGATGGTACGGTAGAGGGTGGAGTCATCAGCAAAGACATATAGAGGATTTCCCAGAGAGTCGGAGAGATCATTGATGAAAACCAGAAAAAGAACAGGCCCCAGAACGCTACCTTGAGGAACTCCAGCCTGGACAGGAAGAGGGGATGAGAGAACTCCATATAGGGCCACACGTTGACTGTGACAGGAGAGGAAGTCTGTGAGCCATGAGTGGAGATGGCCTTGGATGCCAAAGGAAGAGAGTTTGATGAGCAGGGCAGGTTGCCAGACCGTGTCAAAAGCACATGATATGTCCAGGGATACGGCTCGGATTTCCTGTCTGGCATTGAGGGCTTCCACCCATTGTTGGGAGAGCAGAAACAGCATATCCAGGGTAGAGTGACCTGGTCTGAAACCAAATTGATGATCGCAAATCAAGCCATTGGAGAAGAGGAAGGATTTAATGTTTGAAGCGATGATGGATTCCATCACCTTGTTGATGATTGGGAGAAGGCTCATTGATCTGTCGTTGCAGGGATCTGATTTTGTGCCTTTTGTAGGCAGGGCAGTGATGTTTGCTGATTTCCAAGCAGATGGCAGATGTCCTTGAGCGAATGAGAGGGTGAATAGAACAGAGAGAGAGGGTGAGCAAGAGCAGAAGAGCAGTTTTTTAGGACACGTGGGCTGATGCCGTCTGGACCGGTTGCAGAATCTGAGTCAAGGTTTGACAGCAAGCTCTCCACCTTGTCAGGAGAAAGGGACACAGAGTCCAGGGACAGTTGGGTGTGACTGGGTCAGGTGGGTAGAGAAAGCAATGGGTTTTGGACACAAGATTTAGCTGCAAACACTGAGTTTAGGTATTCAGCCTTTTCACGTGCGGTATCAGCAGTGCGGCCTTTTGAGGTAAGGAAGCATATGGAGGGGGAATATACACCAGAAATAGATTCGATTGGATGCCAGAAACAGGTAACCAGATCCAGTTAAAATGAACATGGGTGAAGTTGCAGAACTTTTGAAACAAAGGAAAAACGAGATTTTCCCGGGGGGTCCAGGGGGGGGGCAGGCTCCCCTGGAAATGTTTGAAAAATTGATGTCAAAATGCACATTGTGGGGGTGCTTCTGTCCATATTGTAACAAAAAACCATATGCAAATGGAAGTAATATTTGGGGAAGAATTTTTTATTTTATTTTACCTGAACATTCATTGCTGGAACCTCGTGCTGGCTTAAGATCTTCGGGTCATGAGTTTGAGCCCCTCTCCTGCTGTTGAATTAACACCAGGTGGGTTAACTCAGTCAGTTGTTCTTCCGAGGTTAGCAAAATGAGTAGCGGGGGAACTGCATCAACGGGTACTGAATCAGAATTGGCCAGTGGTTGGAGTCGTAAACATACAAGTGACGGGAATACATCTAAAGTGAGTTCAAATGCCACAAGGGAATTGTAAGTTGCCGAGGAACTTTTCTGAATGGCCTACTGGAACATGGCAGGGCTGAAGGCAGGAATGTTGAAAAAGGCTCCGAGAAGAAATCGACTCTGAACTCTTCAGACGAGTCTCACAAACCTACGTTAGGCAACACGAGACGTGCAAGGTACAACAAAGGCAAAGAAGGGCTTTTTACTTACATACGGGCCATGCCAAGGTGCCAATATCAAGGGAAGAATCGTTACCAGCGAAACTCCACCATAAGGGTTGCCCTTTTCAGCACAACACCAGGCACATAAGATCTCTGTAGCTTGGAATGCATCTGATAGACACCAACAAATGGTGGTCGTTCGCGCCCAAAACGCCAAGCAGGTGGATCTTTAGCGTGTAGGAAAAAGAGGTCCGAGGCGTTCGGAATCCGAGTCCATCCTTTATTCCACACGCGACCGAACAACCCACTCGCCTCTCTTCCGGTTGCACCCAGTTCCGGAAAACCCCCCCGATCAACCCAAGCTCGAGAATATTTACACATGAAAGGAAAAATGATGCCCCAACAGATCGCAATGGCACACAAGTTCTCCTCGACCTTTCGTGAGACGATTGAAGAAAAATTCTACCAAAGGATGAATAGTAAGTCCCGTCTCAGTGATAACTCAAGCGGTCTTCTACAGAAGTGAGATAATAAATACAGCTATAATGGCAATGAAAACAGTTATATGAGTAGCTCCGGAATAAACACGACATTTCGAGTGACTTCTGCTGACTCAAACGATAACTTGATATATTCAACTTATTGTGGCCATAGCAACCAGAACAATTACCGTCCACACAATCCTTATACGTTCATCTATTTTACTACAGAAATATTTCAATGTCCCTACACGAGAGAGAATAATATAGACACTGGTCTCAACGGAGCTGGTCTCAAGACATTTACTCTGAAATGGCGGTTAGTTTCCAACAGTGCCAAGTCACGTGATCACCGGCATCGAACCACGTGATCAACCAGCCGACCGTAATAATTCTACGTGCAAGAGCTGTTCCTCTATGACTGAATAAACGAACGAATACTGGTTCATTGGAAAAATAATGTGTCGACGTCCTGACATAGCCTCATCACTAAAAATGAGGCTTGATTAAAAAAAATGTTTTTCCTATTCTATTCTATCCGTTCTCTTAATTATTGAGAAACATTTCCTCTTGTTTCACAATCCTCCTGTGAAAGTTTTTGAACTGTTTGCATTTTATAACATTCAAACCTCAATTCTTTATGAAGGATATCATGAACAGAGCTTTTTGGAATGTTTAATTCAATTGATGCTCTCCTAATTGACTTTTTAGGGCTGTTGGTAAATGCCTCCATAACAGCATTCACCATTTCATTTCACATACTTGACTTTCCAGCAGATTTCCCCTTCAGAGCGGATACTGTAACCTCAAACTGATTCACCCATCTTCATATGGAGTGTCTATCAGGCGTTGGTTTGTTCATGTCACACTGAAAACGTCTTTGGGCTGGAATGATTGAACTACATTGATGCAGAAATCGCACAATTTTTGCTTTCTCTTAAGGACTTGTCATTAATTATCTATCTATAATTCCAGCAAAGTGTGTGTGTGTGTGTGTGTGTGTGTGTGTGTGTGTGTGTGTGTGTGTGTGTGTGTGTGTGTGTGTGTGTGTGTGTGTGTGACCGCTGTTTCTTGACAACCACTGGTCCGATCTAATTGAAACTTGCCAGGTATATTGCTGGGGACCTGAGGATGTGCCTTTTCAAGGTTTGATATTAATTGGAGAAGTGGTTCCCAAGTTATAGCCATTTATTTACCAAACCAATGACAGGACACGTTGCTGCGTAGGCGTGGCCGATGGGGAAAGAGCGCGTTCCCCATTACGGGTTCCAATGAACGGACTTCCAGAGAGTGATTACTTTCTGTATTCTAATAATTTCTCGATTTCTTATGCGCATTTATAGATAAACACAATGCCCCAATCCAGTCGTTGTTTACGAGAGCGAAGGAACGGCCTGTTTAGTTGTTTGAAAGTTTTTTTGGTTTTTTTTTGCACGTACGGCCACGCGAGAGCGAAGGAACGGCCTGTGTGGTTGTTGTTTCTGGCACGAGGTTTGAAAGTTTTTTAGTTTTTTTTTTTGCACGTACGGCCACGCACGTACGGCCACGCGAGAGCGAAGGAACGGCCTGTGTGGTTGTTGTTTCTGGCATGAGGTTTGAAAGTTTTTTAGTTTTTTCTTTGCACGTACAGCCACGCACTAGTGTTAGAAAATGGGGTTGCTCCTGAAATAGAAAGAAAATAACAATCAACAAGCCGGGAGGCGACGATGGTTCACGGGCATTATTGAGGAAGCCCGACCGTAAAAACCTATATCTTACGTCAAAATTGACCAAATCAAATCGGATTTTTTATATGTTGTACTTATGGACATTACGCACAGCTTCTCGGAAATGAAATTGCGAGAAAAAATAAATAAAAAAGTTCAAGTGGGCGTGGCTCCGCCCACAAGGGACGTGGGCCGACCCTCATACAAAAAGACACAACTTGACGATGATATCTATCTTGTGTCCAAGTTTCATCAAGATCACATCAAACGTCATGGAGCTATGTTCTGGAGAGAGTCACAGACAGACACACAGACACAACGAAAATAGTGGTCACTACTGGCACCCGCAAACCAATATTCACAAATAATTAAAACTTACAAGTCTAATGCATTACACGTGTTCATATCGAATTGATGTCACTATCTCGAATAACAATAAACCTAATCAACGTCCTTTTTGGTATATTCATTTTGGGACACCCTGTAACGACACACACACTGATTATACAGATATTGTACGTGATTGTACATATTATATGTGACGTCATAATATTATACATACTCGCAGAGTACCCGCCCCATGGGCATTCTTGTTGCAAGCATGGAACACGTACTTCTGACGCATACGTTTATTTGGACGGTGTATAGGCAACTGACAGCTACTCACTCACTCCCGAAAATAACATAAAAATGACGCACACGGCTGGGGTATGTTCCACGACCAATCAGCTTGTAGAGCGCTCGCCAAGTAGCTTAAGCGCCGAAGCCAGCACTCCAACGAAAAGGTTGATAAGGAACGGCCGGCTTAGCAAGCCATAGCAAGCCGATCGGTGAATCGAACACACCAAGCCGTTTTCGTCAAATACTTACGGAATACATATGCAAGTCACACAATCGCGGAGTTATAATTAAACAATTCCGCTCTGTTTATTTATAATTTGTTTGTTTGTTTTTGTGCTGTGAATATTTTCGATAAGTTGACGACGTGAAAAGGTCAGCGTCTGTAACAGCCGATTAGGCGGTGTATAGCCTCGAATCTCTCAGTGTGTTAGTTTGTCATCTATTATTCCACACATATTTTTTTTTTCATTTCATCCTAATAATTTATTTAGATCGTTTTAAAGTAAAATGGGTTGTCACGTAGAAAGTTTTGCGCAGATCGGTGAAGTCCAGTTGCATCTGGTGCGTCAAAGAGTGACGTAAAATGGCGGGGATAGTAAAGGAAGACGGCAGCTGCATCCACTACAAGCGTCATTGTAAGCTTCTGGTGAGTTTCCCGACCTCGCTTCCTTCATCTCACCGTTCATGGTCGTTGCTGTCACTCGTCACTCTCTGATTTTTATTCATTCATAAGCCAACACGATCGATGTCCTTCGTCAAATGTGAATTCTCATGGCATGACCCGTCGGGATATGTAAGTTAAACAAAAAAAAATCAAAAGGAATTTCGACTTGGAGCAGCTCGTTCGAGCCGTGGTGCTTTCGTTCAATCTGCACCATTTCAGTTCAATGAAATCGTCTGTAAACTCACTGGTAATGGGGATGTGAGGGAGGAGAATCGTGGGGTAAATCACAGACAACACCAGGGGCTGCTTTGTACACATACAATATGACATTATTCGTTATAATTACAAAATACATTTTGGGTTTTATTTCGTCGTCTGGTGAGGATTGAAAAAAAAACAATGCTTTTACCTTTTTGACGAGGCACACACACACACACACACACACACACACACACACACACACACACACACACACACACACACACACACACACACACACACACACACACACACACACACACACACACACACACACACACACACATACACATACACATACACATACACATACACATACACATACACATACACATACACATACACATACACATACACATACACACACCTCACAAACATACCTCGTGCCTGGTGTTGGCTTAATGGTTATGGTGGTCTTGTCCATTGAATTAAACCCTGGTGGGGTTGACTCTGCGTGTCATCCTTCCGAGCTCGGCAAAATGAGTACCAGCTTGCTCGGATGAGTGAGCCATTCGAGTATCCTGCGTCGGAGTGTTGAGCCGTCCAGGATTGTGCCCAATATCCCAGGAGACTGCTTCGGCAGCACCGACGCTCTCCAAGGCAGCACCATTTATCTCCAGTACTTACATGTATCTAATTCCAGTTTAAATCTGTCAATCTGAGCTGCCACTACCTTTCCAGGGAGACCATTCGATGCATTGACTCCTGTGTTGGTGAAAGGCCCCTTGCCTTACTGACATCGATTCGCCCCTTCTTTACTCTCGGGTTGCGGCCCCTGGTCCTGTCGGTGCCCATTCTGCTGAGAAACTCTTCTGGACTTATTTTGTTTAGACCCTTCATTGTTTTGAACATCTCTATTATATCCCTTCCTAATCGCCTTCTTTCTAATGTTTAAAGTCCCGTCTCCTTCAGCCGTTCCTCGTCGCTGTGTTAAGCTAGGCACGTAATCATTCTAGTTTGTCGATGCTGAACCCTCTTCTACGGCAGTTGTATCTTTCCTCAGATGTGGTGACCAAAACTGAACACTATATTTATTTCGATGAGACCAATAAATTCCTATACCTCCGCTGAGGATAACTCGCTTTTGCGGATTCCCTCCCGCCATGGACGAATGGGACCAAGCTTTGGTGGGATCGCATCTGGAGATGGTGACCGATGTCAGTGGTGCGCAGTGGCCAGGTGAACGGGATCGGGCGAACCCCCAGGAGTGGAGGGCGAAATGGACCACGAATGAGGAAACGGCTTGCTCCACGAGTTGTGGTTCCTTGCTGGGTTGGAGATGGGTGCTTCAAGACCAGCGAAGGCTCTGTTCAGTCTTGGGGCTCGTGTGTGAAGATGACGACTGGTGGCAGCAGACGGGACACACACACACACACACACGAACATATGCAACACAACACAGGACTGTTAGATGAGCCAAACACAGCCACTGAGCTTGTGGGAAGTGCCATCACTTCCTGAGGTACTCTGGGTATCAGCGACATGACAATGATGCCACTCTTCTCACTGCACTCAGCAGTGCATTTCCTTGCATCATCTAATCCCTACTTTCATTGTTCTTGCCCATCTCCAGCACCTTATATTTTAAATTACATTTGCCAATCTTTTGCCCAATCTATTAAAGTATGTAGTCTTTCCTGAGTCTTTCACCCCCCCCCCCACCACCACCTCTGCTATCTACCTTACCTCCAAGCTTAATGTCATCTGTAAAGTTAGAAAGCCTGTCTTAACCCCACTGTCCAAATTGTTGATGTAAATTATGAAAAAAATCAGTCTTACGACTGGAACCCCGAGGAACCCCACTCATAGTTGCATCCTTCCACTCACAGCCACTCTTTGTTTCCTGTCACTAATCTTG
Organism: Eptatretus burgeri; assembly: GCF_056783735.1. NCBI lineage: Eukaryota > Metazoa > Chordata > Myxini > Myxiniformes > Myxinidae > Eptatretus > Eptatretus burgeri. The sequence goes on from NC_140965.1 coordinate 30,909,264, forward strand.
TTTGTCACTCTTCAAACCACTCTACAAGCCCTCACCTTAGCTCACAACCTTCTTTATGGTGGCATATCAAATGCTTTCTGAAATTCAGGATCAACTACATCTACTGCCTTTCCCTGATCGATCCAATCAGAAAGTGCATCATAGAACTCCATTAAACTTGTTAAACAAGATCTCTTTTTTTGGTAAATCCATGCTGACTGTCTTTAATTAGTTCAAATTGATTCTAAAGGATCCCTAATTGATGTCTCCAACATCTTCCCCACAACTCAAATGAAACTAACAGGTCTATAGTTCTTTGATTCTTGTCTGGATCTTTTCTCAAATAATGGTGAACATTACATTTGCTAATCCTGTGGTACCTGTCCTGACTCCAGTGAGCTATTAAATATATCAGGTTAGCATCTTTGTTGTAGATCTACTTCAAAGTGGCCTGGCAGAATGTCCTTCCATTAATTATGGGCACAGACTCTGGCTTTGGCCCGTGTGACTCCTCTTCTCAAGACCATGTTATTGTGGTCGAAAGATACTTGTGCCACGAGTGATTTTGTAGATTTTGCCACATGCCCATTGTGGATTGTGTGGTGTATGTGGGACATTGTCCCATATAGAGAACCTCCAACAGTGGGACCAGGAAACTAGAAAAGGGATCGACACACGCCATGAAACAATGGGTGTCGAGGGAGTGTTTGCATGTCTGAGGGAAAAGGGGGGGGGGGAACCTGCGTAAAATTTTTTAAATTCGTTTTTCAAAACCGATATACGGATATATACCGATTTATACTGTGCTGGGATGATCCCACCGGTATTTCGATGCTGGACAGAACGAGGGGAAACTTCATACACCATGTTCCCTAAGCCTTGTGGATACCTGGGTGTTCATGAATATAACCGTATTTGGCTGCCAGGTCACATGGTCTGGCAGCCGTATAGTATTGAACCAAAATCTCAAAAAAAAAATTTCTCTTGAACCGCTTCATCGATCAATATGAAATTTCACAATTATGATCTCGTATTGATGGGGAATATGTTTCAAATTTCAACCTGATCGGACGCATGGTCTGGCATCCAGAATTTTTTTTTTTTCTTTTGATCTGGGTTTTTAGGTCATCTCGTTGGGAGATAACCCAATAAAACCAGTCTCGATGCCCGTACGTACGTACGTCCCCATTTTGTCTTCCGATTTTCTTGATATTTGGTATGTGGGTAGATGTCAATGAGGGATGCACGACGGTATGACCTTTGACCTGATTGAAGGTTGACCTTCGGTATGACCTTTGACCCGATTTCCAAAGTTGCAAAATATTCCATTTTCAAAATCTATCTCCTCTGCCGTTTGTGATCCGATCTTCGAAATTTCTTCGGATTCTGATAATATGGAACAATATCTAAATTTGGTCAGGCCGGTTTTTAAAAAAAATTCGTCCTGGTTATTGAGTCACGTGTCTTCAAAGTTGGAAAAATCGTCGATGTGATACGGTCAAAAAAATTTCGCCCGATCTTGATGAAACTTGGTATGTAGGTAGGGGGTCGATGAGTCATGCACGACGGTATGACTTTAGACACGATTGAAGGTCAATGTCAAGATCAAGGTCACTCCAAAGTTGAAAAATCAGCTAATTTCCACATTATCCGATCTCGGCGGAATTTCCAACGGATTATGATAGTAGGGTACAATATCTGAATCTGGTCGGGTCGTATTTTTCGAATTTGTAATTGCATTTCTGAGGTTTTCTATCCTTTTTACTCCCGGGCTTTCGTCTGCACATTGAACCAAAAGACGATGACATCGAAGCCATTCTAAGCCGATCAGAGATCCACATCTACAGAGCTTCAGAGATGACCGTCACCCCCAACCGAGGGTAATTTTTTTTCTTTTCTTTTGATCTGAGTTTTTTTAATGAATAAGGCTCACTTGGATGGGTTGGGGGTTAGAGGAGTAGCAGCTGAAACCCGAATCCTATTCAGGTTCCTCCTGATTCCTTCATCTTTGCTTTTTGCTTGCTTTGGTTCCTTCTGATTTCTCCAATGCAGGACTGTACCAATTTGGTCTTCCATTTGATTTGAATTGAATAATTATTTTAATCCCATTCTAAATTCAATTAAACATTGATAAAAAACGTCATGGGTCAGGGTCATGGTCGGGTGGCCGATCAAATTGGGACATCTTGGTTCCCGGTCATTACTGCCAGCAGTTATAAAGTGGCATTTCAAGTTATGTCTATTATTAATTACGTAACACACCAGTACACAAATGCCACATGAAATACACCACACGAAACTACACAAACACCACACACAACAAGTACTTGCGAGGGTCTGCAATCCCTGATTGCTCTTTGTTTTCCTTGGTCTAGGCTCATGGAAGAGCAATTACGCAGAACAAATCCGGACACAATATAACAAAGGGAACAGCAGGAGAAATGGGAGACACAAACGGCAGGGCAGAAGGAGAAGGTAGACGAAGACAGATAAACTAGAAGGGCACTTGGTGGAGCGCATACCTCCACCACACAATGCCTGATCTACAACAGCATATCGGCCCAATACATTTTTGAAATATGCTGTAGTGGCCCTATCTCTCAATGGTGAAGAATCACTTTAAAATAATACATGATTCTCAGATCTTCACCAAAATCGAATTGATTCATCCTTGCCACACACCTAACGTGTCCACCAAGTTTCATCCAAATCCGTCCACAATTTTTTGAGATATCCTGTTATATATCTGTTTATATCTATCAATGGTGCAGAATCACTTAAAAAAATTATAGTAGCCGGAACCGGAACCGGATCCGGATCTTCACCAAAATGTAATCGTCGGTACGTCCTTGTCACACACCTTGCGTGTCCACCAAGTTTCATCCTGAAACTTCAGTTTCATCATCATTTCAAAAAAAAATTTCACAATTTTTTGAGATATCCTGCACACAAAAAAACAAACAAATTGACAGAAAGAGGTGAAAACATAAACTCCTTCACCTTCGGTGGTGGAGGTAACAAGGGATGCAGGTATTGATGAGGGGTAGGGGAGAAGGCAAAGTGTGGACAATATGGATACATAAGGAAAATTGTGTTTGACCAGTTTGTGATGTTTGTCAAGGTCTGAGGAGAGGAGAAGCTGCTGTGTGTCTGTCAGAAGGATGACGGATTTTATGGCAGAGAGTGGAGTCATCAGCAAAGAGACAAAGAGGATTTTCCAGAGTCAGTGAGATCATTGATGAAGATTTGGAATAATATGGGGCCGAGAACACTGTCTTTGGTACTCCAGCCTTGACGGAGTGGAGATGAAAGGGTTCCGTTGAAAGCCACACGTTGTCTACAGGAGTGGAGGAAGTCGGTCATCCAAGACTGAAGTTGGCCTTGGGTTCCATAGGCAGACAGTTTGGAGAGCAAAGCAGGATGCCACACTGTATGAAAAGCTCAAGATCTGTCCAGAGAAATGGCCCTGATCTCATGTCTGATATTGAGGGCCTCCACCATTGTTGGGAGAGAAGAAGCAGCATGTTCCTGGTAGAGTGACCACGTCTGAATCCAAATTGATGATCTGAGATGAGGCTGTTTTATAAAAGGAATGATTTTATGTCGACTGCAATGATGGATTCCATGACCTTGCTGATGATTGGAAGGAAGCTAATTGGGCTGCAGTAAAAGGGATCTGTTTTTGCACCTTTTTATGTCATGCTGTGATGTTGGCTGATTTCCATTTTCCCCAGTGGATATAGGAGAATAGTCCACAGCCGTAACAATATACACTGAACAAAAATATAAACGCACCAAGCGATTGTTACTATTTTACCTCGAACTCATTAATACTAAATCTTCACAACAATTTGGTTATAGAATCCATGACAATTGAGCATTAAATTTCAAAACGTTCCTTGAGAATTCTGGCGACAGTCTTTGCGCTATAACAGCCGACACAACCGAGGTGTCACTGTCAGAGTTCACACAGTCAGTAGCGGGTGTGTCCACCGTTGGCGTCGCGCAGAGCGGTGCATCTCCGGCGCATGGACATCACCAGATTATCGCCTGCGCCTGTTATGCAGCCCGACAGTCTCATCGGCAGTCCTCGTGGCCGGTCGGAGTCGATCCCGGAGATGTTGCAGCCTCATGTGACGATCCTGACCGGCGGTGGTCACACGTGGTCGCCGGGCATGTGGGCGGTTCACGGTGCTTCCAGTCTCTCTGAGGCGCGTTCTCAGGCGGCTAATGGTGGAGTGGTGGACATTGAAGTGTGCTGCAACGGCCCGTACTGACGTCCCAGCATTAAGCATGCCAATGGCGCGCTCCCTCAAGATTTGTGACATCTGTGGCATGTTGACATTTGGCACCAGTCCACATTTTGGGGAGGCCTTTTAGAGGGCAAGCTATAGGGAGTGTTTGTGTCCTGGTCACGCTCACTGACCATCACTCTGTCAAGCCCCATGGTGCTCATGGGAAGGATTACTCAACGTGTGAGTCCACACACTCAGAGTGGTCAATTTCAATGGGAACATCTGTCTTGAGCAAAACAAAGGAACCATTGCTCAAACATATCATCGGTTTGACCATTTTCCCATAATGGCAATCTTGACTTAGATATTTAGGTTGGTGCGTTTATATTTTTGTTCAGTATATAATATATATATATATATATATATATATATATATATATTAAAAAAAAATATATATATATATATATATATATATATATATATATATATTTTGTTACGGATTCGCGCCCGCCGGCGTGCTGACGGCCACGTAACTCGAATCGCGGCACGTCGCCCACCGGACGGACAATCCAGTCGTGACCCTCTCGGACTAACGCCGGGAACCAGTCACGGGTGGACCTTTCGGTCTCACCGCGATCGAGCCAATCGGCCCCCGCGTGGGATAGGGTTGCTCGCCAAATTCGACCTACCTAAGTACCCACACGGAGGGTAGACCGGGCGATCGCACCTCGCCGCAGGTCGACTTCGGACACGGGCTACTTAAGCGACCCGTTCCGTACTATCGGGATAACCGAGCGGTGTTATCGTCTGCCTCGACGGTTCGATTAATTATCGGGCGTATTCGGCCCACTACCAACCCTTTACGTGAAGCAAGATGAGGATTCAATGAGAGAAATGACGAAGCGAAGCGGGAAAGCAGTTCAACATAAAGCACATTTATTCGCGATGAACGGAAAGCACACATATACAATTCCACCAAAAGCACATAGAAGGAAAAGAAACACAATGCAATTTTACACAAAAAGCAAATGTAAAAGCGAAGACACAATGCAGAGCTATCCGACTACCGAGCACACGGCAACACTTATACAATTCTACTTCACAGACGGCGCCGACAACACATACCCAAAACCAAGAAAAAGAACACCCTCAAGGATGAGGCGGGCCTGAGGCCGAGACCGGGTCGGGCCTACCCGTCTGGTGATGAGACGCGGAGCGGCGATGGTGCCTCAACTCCGCGGGCCTCGCGGACAGTGTCTGGTAGGGGGTGGGAAAAGGGGCCCCCTTGGTCGCACTATCTCAGCGCGGGGGGGAAACAGGAGGGGGTTGCTGATGCTCGGGGAAAGGAGGATTTTTACTCTGTCTCGAGTCCCGCGACGAGCGTCTCCACCTCGACCAGGTCGCGCCGTCGGCCTCCCTGGTGTGCAGCTCCCGGCACCGACGCGAGCACCCCCTCGTCTGCCTTCTCCGCCGCCGCCTCTCCACAGCTCCGTCCTCTTCGCTCCGACTCCAACTCCCAACTCTTCCTCCTGCGAACTTCCCAACTGCACTCAACTCCAACGCACACGACGACGACGACGACGACCAACCCTTTTCTGACGAACCAACCCTATAAGCCCCGTGGCTTCGCCTTTGACCCCCTGCCTTCGACCTTTCACCTCGCTCCCCATTGGCCCGAGAAAAAGTGGGCGTGAATGCATTTTGATCCATGAATTTGCATATAGCGACCGCCCTCCAACGCCCTGGAGGCGGGGCCAAATCGCCCCTCGCTCACCGATTGGACGGAACAAAAGTGGGCGTGAGTCGTTTTTGATCCGTTTTTGGAGCGGAAAATCCGTGGTTTTGTACACGCTGTTCGGCGCGCGCCCTGCACGAGTCCAATACCGGTACCCACAAGCGGCGCAAGAACGGTGGCGATGCGACGGTTGCGAGGTGTGACGGGAAAGGTCGTGGCTGTTGTGGTGAAGCGGCGTTGTGGTGGGTGGTTGATGTTGTGACGACTGTTGAGACGCGGTTGGCGGTGGTAACAATGGCGGTTGGTCCAAAATAAAGATAGTAAAAGAAAAACGGCTATCCTGAAGAGTCGCAGCACGCATGAATGACATTTATTCCCTCTAGACAACGGGTTTGGGCCTAACTACACATATACTTCCTCTCCCAAGACGTGTCTGACTCCCAAGTATCACTCCCTGGTTACTCCCTCTTACGGTATGACAGACCTGAGCCTCGTCCTGGTGGAGGTGTTGCTCTCTTCATCAAAGACTCTATTCCTCACTCTCCCTGCACTGCTCTCTCTCCCCCACACCCCCAGGAATACCTCTGGCTTCGGCTTCCCCTCCACTCCCACCTCATGTTTATATGTGTACTGTACCGTCCACCGAACAGTGATGACTCCATCTACACCTCACTCTCCGAAAACATGGACCATCTTCTATCTTCTCATCCAAACTCTCTCTTCCTCTTATGTGGCGACTTCAATTGTCATCACGCCAGTTGGCTAGGTGTGGGTACCTCTCTCACCTGCCATGGGACATCAGCAAAAGCTTTCTGTGACTCATTGGGACTGACTCAATCGGTCAACTTCCCGACCCGGATCTCAACCAATGGTACTCCATCTCTTCTGGATCTGATTTTGACAAATTTCCCTGACAATATCTGCTGCTCTTCCTTCGCTCCAATTGGTTCTTCTGACCACGTCCTTGTTAAAGTGGACATCTCTCTGGCTGTCATCAGAGAACCACCTCACCGCCGTCGAGTCTGGCATTTCACTCAAGCCGACTGGCAGGGTCTCCGAGCAGCCATCAAACTTACAGACTGGTCTCCTATCACTACTTTCTCAAACATCAACTCATCCTGGGAATTCTTTCAAAGAAACTTGCTCTCCCTCATGCACAGATTTATCCCCTCTCGTGTTCAGTTGTCTTACCCTTCCTCCCGCCCTTGGTTTACTGAAGCTTGTGGTGAGGCAGTTGTCCTGAAACAACTTGCCTTTGCCTCATGGAAAGCAAACCCAACTGAGGGCAATCTCAGTTCTTTCCACAAAGCTCGGAACAAGTGTGTATCTACCCTCAGGAGAGCCAGAAAACAACATCTTTCTCATCTCAAGTCTGAACTCTCAAACCTCTCTCCCTCCTCAAAATCCTGGTGGCGTTTAATCAAATCTGTTTCTGGTGTATGTTCCCCCTCCATCCCCTCCCTTACCTCAAATGGCCGCACTGCTGATTCCACACGTGATAAAGCTGAATGTCTAAACTCGGTGTTTGCAGCTAAATCTTGTGTCCTAAACCCATCACTATCTCTACCCACTTTACCCAGTCGCACCCAACTGTCCCTGGACTCTGTATCCTTTTCTCCTGACAAGGTGGAGAGCTTGCTTTCAAACCTCGAGTCAGATTCTGCAACTGGTCCAGACGGCATCAGCCCACGTGTCCTCAAAGCCTGCTCTTCTGCTCTTGCTCACCCTCTCTCTGTTCTATTCACCCTCTCATTTTCCCAAGGTCATCTGCCATCTGCTTGGAAATCTGCTAACATCACTGCCCTGCATAAAAAAGGTGCAAAAACAGATCCCTGTAACTATAGACCAATCAGCCTTCTCCCAATCATCAGCAAGGTTATGGAATCCATCATCGCTTCAGACATGAAATCCTTCCTCTTCTCCAATGGCTTGATTTCCAATCATCAATTTGGTTTCAGACCAGGTCACTCTACCCTGGATATGCTGCTACTGCTCTCCCATCAATGGATGGAGGTCCTCAATGCCAGACAGGAAATCCGAGCCGTATCCCTGGACATATCACGTGCTTTTGACACAGTCTGGCACCCTGCCCTACTCACCAAACTCTCTTCCCATGGTATTCAAGGCCATCTCCACTCATGGCTCGCAGACTTCCTCTCCTGTCGCAGTCAACGTGTGGCCCTAAATGGAGTTCTTTCATCCCCTCTTCCTGTGCAGGCTGGAGTTCCTCAAGGTAGCGTTCTGGGCCCTGTTCTTTTTCTGGTTTTCATCAATGATCTCTCGGACTCTCTGGAAAATCCTCTATTTCTCTTTGCCGACGACTCCACCCTCTGCCGTACCATCTGTCATCCCTCAGACCGGCAAGCAGCAGCTTCTTCGCTCACTGCAGATCTGGATAAAATCACAAACTGGTCCAACACGTGGAACATGTCTTTCAATCCACACAAATCTCACACTCTCACTATGTCTCTTCGAAAGGACCGTTTACAACACCCCCATCCACTTTCTCAACAATCCTCTGGAAGAAGTCTTTTCTTTCAAGCTTCTGGGTCTCACTATCTGCCATGACCTTTCCTGGGAAAGTCACATTTCCAACCTTGCCTCAAAAGCCAGTCGCCGACTGGGAATCCTCCGTCGTGCAAAGTCCTTCCTCGGCCCTCTTGAGCTCCTGACTACTTACAAAGCTTTTGTCCGTAGCCTGATGGAGTACTGCTCTCCCCTCTGGGCTGGTGCTCCTGCCTCCCACCTTTCTCGACTTCACGCTGTCGAAACCAGGGCTTTTAAGATCATTGGCATCTCCCGCAATGAAGCTGAGTCTTTGGGCCTCTCACTCAATCACCGCAGGTTGGTCGGTGGTCTTTCTGTCTTCTACCGACTCCTCTCCAGCCTTGCCCCCCTGCTCTCTCTGCGATTTGTCCCAACCACATTTCCACAGGGCGCTCAAGGTCCGCCAACAACCCCCTTCTGGTAAAACTACCAAAATCACGAATCACTGCTCATCTTCACTCTTTCATTCCTCTTTTTTCCCGCCTTTGGAATAAACTTCCTCACTCTATTCTTTCCCATTCTTCCCTCCAGGCTTTCAAAACAGCTGTTCACCACCACCTCTTATCTTCCCCCATCCAAATCCTCGATCTTTTCTACCCTCGATAATCCACCCACGACCACTTCCTTCAATTCTTCTGCTTTCCTTCCTGAAAGTCCCTGTAATGTCCATCTTCTCCTCGCCATGTTCCCCGTCCCATCCCCATCCCTCTCCCTTCCACAGTTCACCTGTGTCTGTTCCCCAATGTTTTGTCCCTTCCACTCCCACCCCTCTTGTCTCATGCCTCCTTGCTGTGAGTTGTGTGTTAGCTCTCATACGAGCCTCGACCAAGGTATACAAAAAAAAAAAAAAAAAAAAAAAAAAAAAAAAAATACTTACCGAGATATCTCACCTAAGGGACCTGAATGGTGGTTTGCGAATTTGGTAACCACAACACTACCCCCTCCCCTTTTTACAGACTCGTCCCGAGTCGTCAAATTTTCGTGTGCCATCATGTGTAGTTTTCCCCTAGTACATTTTACCTACGATCCCTGAGTGCGACATTCATGGTATTCGTGTCCCCAAAATAAATAACCTGAGGGCTGCGTAACTACCTAAACAAACTCACTCACACGGACGACTTAAATAAAATTGCCGGCGCTAGGACAGACATGCCGGGGGCGCACTCATATTTACAGTACATCTTAACCTTAACTTACAAATTTTACACTAAACCATGGCCCAGGATCACTGAACTCTGCAAAAGAAAGCAGTTAGCAGGGAGCCAGGCTGCCCACATGCAGTCTCTGGCTCAAAACAATGCAGGTGACAGGGAACGTGGCTGGCTGCTCACACGCAGTCCAAGGCCTTCCCTTTTGAACTGAACGCAGTGAACCACAACGGTGCATGGGCTGCACAAACGCAGTCTCCGTGCCAGCTCAAGTGGCACACGCAATGAACACAACGAATGGATAGATGAATGGTTTGAATTGAACTCAGTGAACCACAACGGTGCATGGGCTGCACAAATGCAGACCCGTGTTGTAGCTGCCAACAGGGCAGTTCTCGCAGCTTGCAAACTCTTGCCTTGCGGATCCTGGCGCACATGGAAATGAACAGGGGGGGGGGGGCAAAGCAAAATTGAACGGGGCTGGTGAACGTGGGCAGTGGGCATGGCATGGCAAAGGCAGCAGGCAAACACAGCCCGCAGAAGAAGGCCGCCGCAGGCAAACACAGCCGGCAGATGAACTGGCCGGCACAGGCCTTGAAGTACCACAGCTGCAGACGATCTGGCCGGCACAGGCCTTGCAGCAACACAACAGCTGCCGATGAAGTGGGCCGGCCTCTGCCTTGCAGCAACTCAGCCAGCAGATGAAGCTGGCCAGCCTTTGCCGTTCAGTGGAGGTTGGTGGAGGGAGTGCGGTGGTGCTGGCCACTTGGAAGGCGGGCTCGGACCTACCTACCTGTCTCCCTTCCAACCTATCGCCTTTGCCTGTCACTGTACATACCCACTCCCTTAATTTGTCAAACCCCAATTTAGCCCCAACTTATTTTTTTGTTATTATTATTATTATTATTATTTTTTTACTTCCCCACTATAAATCGTCCCCTAACCCCCTTTATCGTCTTTGTTCGGCTAACCTATCCTGTCACCTAGCCTACTCCCAACCCCTACGTTCCCTTCCCGGAGGGGAATAAGGGAGAGCTAACGTCCTGTGTTGAGGCCCAACGAAGCATCAGAATGGCCTCCCCAGAGTTCGGCGATCTTAACACCAAGTGGGTCCAGCGGCCCACAACGACAGCGAGGGGATGGATGGTGCGGAGGGGTACATCTCCTAATCTACCCTAACCATTTAACTGTTAAACTACCCCGGGGCTTTCAACAAGCGCCTCTCGCTTAAACTATTGGTTCTAACAACCCAGATTCCCGTCGCCTGTGTTGGTGTCCTTACAATTTCGGGCCTCGCCCCCCAATTTTCTCTCCGTGCCCTCACACGGTCTCATGGCTGGGACACGTGGCTCCCTTTGGCAGGCACGACCCTCTGCCGAATCTCCCGCTATGGCACCCCCGGGCACTACACTGCCTCCGAGCCTACCAGCTCCCTAACACCGGGGAGTGCCCCCATGGCACCTCCCCTGAAACGCACACGTGGCAGGCTGGCTTCCCGGGCCCCTTTCCGAGGGTCACCCATGCCCACAACACTGCCCACGCGGCTAATGGCGCCCCGGGCCCCCGCACCAAGCAGGCGCACCCGTGCCCACTACGCTATCCCGGCCCCCCATGGGCCCTTGGCCTACCACGGCCGACTAGCCTGGTGCCCGGGGTACCCACTCAGCGATACTCACCTTTCGCAGCCACGCTCCCAAGCCCGTCAACAGGGCTCCTGCACCCCTCCAAATGGGTTTCGAGCCTACATTCCCACCAACAGCAAAACGACCTCCATTTTTCAATTTGACTAACCCAGCTAACTCACTTTACTCTGACCCCGGGGTCCCTTGGGCGGGAGTCACTCCTCCCCCCAATCACTCATCGCACCATGCATTCCCCATTCGCTCCATACACACAGACCCGCTGGCCTCACTCACTCATCATGTACTCACCTCACAACTCTTCAACACACACACCGCTGAACTCTGCCATCCTCCTAACTACATCCCCTAACTAACTCGTGCTCCCACGTCATCCCTTAAACTACAGCACGTTCCTTTTAACACTACATAGCTAAACTACGTCCCCTCTACACATTCACAAGTCTGTCCATGTCTCCAAATCTCTAAAATAACTTTCCCAACCTAAATCTGGCTACAATCCCTCTAACTAATCCATTCCACGGACTCCATGAGGACTTACCCCTGCCCCATGAAGTCGGTCTAACTAAGCTAACCCTTCCCCCTAACTAGTTTCCATCCTGTGCCCCGGCCAAGGGGGTCTTCCACCCCTTGCCCAGGAATCCTGTGCACCCGAAAGTGAGGCTTGTTTTTTTTTTCATGCGCAGCACCTGCACGGCAACTCAGAGCTCGCGCACTTTACACCTGCCCGTGACGTCATGCAGCTGCACGTGTTCCTCGTCCCTCCTTGGACGGTGCCATCCGGCAGGGATACCCCTCCTGCCGGATTCCAACCCCACGTGCAGCCATGGCGTCACCGTGCGCATAAAAAAACACAAGCCCCACGTCTCGAGGGGTTCCCCACGCGAACACATGTGCTTTGCCTGTTGGAGCTTAACACACACGATCGCGTGGAGAACCCGTCCGGTCCAAATCCATTTCCCTGCCTAAACTTTGTCCGTCCGCGGGATCGGCAAATCCACCGCGTGCGTTTCCGGACCGGGACTTCACTCTCGCAAGCGAGCACGTGGCGGTCTCGTGCGTTGCACAGCACGGACCTCGTGCTCACTGCTGGGTGAACCCGGCACGGTCCCCGAAACAACTACAGCCGCTACTCGGCTTTCTTTCCTTACATGTCGCCGTCGTCGCCATTCGACCCACGCACACCTGCGTGTTACGACGCTCACACTCCATTCCATTACATTCACACCGGGAGACGCGGCTGCGTGCTCCCGCATGCCAACCGACATCTCCCTCACATACCGCTCTCTCACACACACGGTCTCCCTTGCATAAACCATACCACTCACACGTGGTGCTCCATTCACTCGCGGTTCCTCATCCACACACCGTGCCTCACTCACACACGCGGGGGCACTCAACCGTGGTGTTCCATCCACACTGGCCGTTTCATCCACACACACGGCCTCACTCACACATGCGGGGGCACTCACCCGCGGTGCCTCATCCACACACACGGCCTCTTCCACACACGGCGTGCTGGGAAGCACGCACTCCGGCACCATCGCCACCACACCACTCACACACGGGGTCGCTTCCACACACGGGGACGCACTCACACCTTGCACCACACACACAGGGACAACTACACTGGGGATTCGTGTCCCCACAAGGGTCTCCGGGGCCTCTATACCCCCCAAGCTCTCCGTGCACCCGTTCACAGCACTCCTCCCCCCAACCTCGCAAAGCACGACCGAACTCACCTGGTCGTGACTCGCCTCAAGGGGGCATACTCCTTCCCCTCGTTCCTGGAGGAGGCCATCCAGGTGCTCGCACTGGGTCTCTATCCAGTCCGCCAGCTCACCCTTATTATCCTCCACTACCTCCGTGTGTGTGTGCGCGTCACTTACCCCGTCTTCATCGTGTTGTCTTCCCTCTATTTTTTCTGTCTCCCGTGTCTCTGCCAACTCTTCACCCTTTACCTCCCTTGTCTCAACTATTATTTCCGTTGTCGTCACCTCGTGTCTCGTCTCACACGTTTTGGTCTCCCCATTTAATTTTTCCCTTACGGTCATCGTCGATTCTTCTGTCACGACCCTCGCCCAACACGCCCCCCGAATTATTTTTTTACCCGCCTCCACCGCGGGCCTGTCAGCCGTTGCACCCCCTGCCAGCTCGTTTGCTCCCACACGTGGAGTCGCCATTCCCAGTTCCCTGGTCACGGCCTTCATGCCCGCCTGCAGGCATCGGCCCATGTTCTGCGTCTCACCCCGCAGCTCTTTCATTTCTTCCTTCATGTTTGTTTCCATTCCGTTCATTTGTTGTGTATTCGCATCCAATTTTTGTGTATTCGCATCCATCTTTTCGTTCATGTTCGCATTTATCTTCGCTGTCATTTCCGCCAGCATGGCGAATAGCTGGGCCATGTCGGGTGAGCTCAGCTGAGCCGTTTCGGCAAGGGTTGGGGAAGGGTTTTGGTGGAGAGGGGGGGGGAGGTGTCATACACCGCGGCCGCTGCCGCACCCATTTCGGGCTCTGGGTTCAGTTGGGCGAGTTCGTTTTCCTGTACAACCAACATTTCCTGCACGGGGGTTTCATCCTGAGCCATGGATTCTACACATTCTACATCCATTTCTAATACCCCCGGCTCCCGCTCGCCTTGAGACGCCTTGCTTCTCTTAAAGGGTTAATTTGAATCGCTCGTAATTTGGAGGGAATCGGGGGTCGCTTCTCTCACCCCTGGACCGATTCCCGTGAATTTAATTGGAGACAGGACAGCCCGTTTTCCCGTTCTCCGTTACCAGTGCCGCGAGGAGGGCGATGGATTTGTATCGCACGACCTGACACCAGTGTTACGGATTCGCGCCCGCCGGCGTGCTGACGGCCACGTAACTCGAATCGCGGCACGTCGCCCACCGGACGGACAATCCAGTCGTGACCCTCTCGGACTAACGCCGGGAACCAGTCACGGGTGGACCTTTCGGTCTCACCGCGATCGAGCCAATCGGCCCCGCGTGGGATAGGGTTGCTCGCCAAATTCGACCGACCTAAGTACCCACACGGAGGGTAGACCGGGCGATCGCACCTCGCCGCAGGTCGACTTCGGACACGGGCCACTTAAGCGACCCGTTCCGTACTATCGGGATAACCGAGCGGTGTTATTCGTCGACCTCGACGGTTCGATTAATTATCGGGCGTATTCAGCCCACTACCAACCCTTTACGTGAAGCAAGATGAGGATTCAATGAGAGAAATGACGAAGCGAAGCGGGAAAGCAGTTCAACATAAAGCACATTTATTCGCGATGAACGGAAAGCACACATATACAATTCCACCAAAAGCACATAGAAGGAAAAGAAACACAATGCAATTTTACACAAAAAGCAAATGTAAAAGCGAAGACACAATGCAGAGCTATCCGACTACCGAGCACACGGCAACACTTATACAATTCTACTTCACAGACGGCGCCGACAACACATACCCAAAACCAAGAAAAAGAACACCCTCAAGGATGAGGCGGGCCTGAGGCCGAGACCGGGTCGGGCCTACCCGTCTGGTGATGAGACGCGGAGCGGCGATGGTGCCTCAACTCCGCGGGCCTCGCGGACAGTGTCTGGTAGGGGGTGGGAAAAGGGGCCCCCTTGGTCGCACTATCTCAGCGCGGGGGGAAACAGGAGGGGGTTGCTGATGCTCGGGGAAAGGAGGATTTTTACTCTGTCTCGAGTCCCGCGACGAGCGTCTCCACCTCGACCAGGTCGCGCCGTCGGCCTCCCTGGTGTGCAGCTCCCGGCACCGACGCGAGCACCCCCTCGTCTGCCTTCTCCGCCGCCGCCTC
Source organism: Eptatretus burgeri (assembly GCF_056783735.1). NCBI lineage: Eukaryota > Metazoa > Chordata > Myxini > Myxiniformes > Myxinidae > Eptatretus > Eptatretus burgeri. Next base: position 30,924,365 of record NC_140965.1, read on the forward strand.
TCCACAGCTCCGTCCTCTTCGCTCCGACTCCGACTCCAACTCCCAACTCTTCCTCCTGCGAACTTCCCAACTGCACTCAACTCCAACGCACACGACGACGACGACCAACCCTTTTCTGACGAACGCAGCCGCTTATATAAGCCCCGTGGCTTCGCCTTTGACCCCCTGCCTTCGACCTTTCACCTCGCTCCCCATTGGCCCGAGAAAAAGTGGGCGTGAATGCATTTTGATCCATGAATTTGCATATAGCGACCGCCCTCCAACGCCCTGGAGGCGGGGCCAAATCGCCCCTCGCTCACCGATTGGACGGAACAAAAGTGGGCGTGAGTCGTTTTTGATCCGTTTTTGGAGCGGAAAATCCGTGGTTTTGTACACGCTGTTCGGCGCGCGCCCTGCACGAGTCCAATACCGGTACCCACAAGCGGCGCAAGAACGGTGGCGATGCGACGGTTGCGAGGTGTGACGGGAAAGGTCGTGGCTGTTGTGGTGAAGCGGCGTTGTGGTGGGTGGTTGATGTTGTGACGACTGTTGAGACGCGGTTGGCGGTGGTAACAATGGCGGTTGGTCCAAAATAAAGATAGTAAAAGAAAAACGGCTATCCTGAAGAGTCGCAGCACGCATGAATGACGTATATTCCCACTAGACAACGGGTTTGGGCCTAACTACACATATACTTACCGAGATATCTCACCTAAGGGACCTGAATGGTGGTTTGCGAATATGGTAACCACAACAATATATATATATATATATATATATATATATATATATATATATATATATATATATATATATATATATATATATATATATATATATATATATATATATATATATATATATATACCAATAAAAGGCTGTGTGTGTTAGGGTGTCTCCTCCATAATTCCAAAAGTATAAAACCGAGGAGCCTGAAACTTTGCATGCATACTAATAAAACTCCAAGGAAGTGTAAGAGTGAAAATTGGATGTTTTTGGATGGATGGATGAAAATTGGATGAAAATACAGCACACGCGGACGTGGTACATATGGGTAGATTTGGATCTGAATGGACTCTCCGAGGGTGTGTGGACATCCCATGCCTGTTACGGGTGCTGTGGTGGCAAAGTTTCATCCTCTATCTTATGGAGGTTCTTTAGCCGATTTCTGATCTGTTGGCTGTATTGACGTGTTTTCTAAATTACCGAGCCAATTTTTTTTCCACCCATCACACACAGCTGTTTATAAAGAATAATGTTCGTGAACATCTCTCTGAAACGTCTATATAAGTGTGACGTCATTTTTTGGTGAAAGCTCCTCAAGGTTTCAGGGTTGTATATCGGAGGTACTGTAGTTGGTAATCTAACTGACTCCAACCTGCCGATTCCCAAATAATTTCCAATATCGTGTGTGCGTGCGTGCGTCTCTCGTTGATTGGTATCTACATTTGTGGATTTCAGAACATGGAATAGAGTTTTCCCAGGGCAGGGTCAAAGCATCCACTTTCATGTCGGTCAGGGGTCACGATTCATGGATCAAGCTGTGAAGTTTTGTTTTCAAAGTTTTGTGCCGAGGGCTCTCTTCAGAATCGTCGCTGAGCCGCAGTCAGCTTCCAACTGTAGTTTGTTTGTTATAATATTCCCAGGGATGGTTTTTTGATCACCTGTAAAGTAGTTCCAGGGACCTTACGGGATGGTGCGCCATCCGTCCATCCATCCACAAATACTTGCAACTTCTTCTCAAAAACTATACGACGTACGATTTCAATGAAATTTGACCACAACCTCCATCACCCGTGATGGCATTAAAAACAACAACCAAAAACCGTGGTCTGGAGGGGTCTACAGAGGGAGTTTACATGGTGTTGGGGATGGGGGGGGGGGTTGGTTGCCTCCCCAAAGAGGTATTTGCTTTTCTTCTAAAACGATACACACAATTCCGATGAAACTTCATGACAACCTTCATCACCCATGATGTACAGAAGTATGTTCATGACATGAGAAAAATCTGGCTCTCAGGGGATTTATGGGGGGTTGCCCCCCAAAATAAGTATTTGCTTTCTTCTCCAAAACTATACATACATGTCCGATGAAACTTGACCACCATCTTTAGTACCCGTGATGTTCCAAAGTTTGTTCATGACATTCAAAAAATGTGGAGTCTAAGGGGTTCTACGGGGGGGGGGGGGGGTTCCCCCCCCAAAAGATGTATTTGCTTTCTTTTCTGAAACCACACACACAATTTCCATGAAACTTGACCACAGCCTTTATCACCCTTGATGTACCAAGGTTTGTTCATGGCATTAAAAAATATATCCATAGGTATTTACTTTCTTCTCCATTATATATTTTGTGGTACATCCACGCCGACCAGTGGTTGGCTGCTTTATCTTATCCAGCCACTACCAGATGAGTGCCCAGGGGTATTTCCCCGATGTTCAATATCTCTGTGAGGTTCTTTGTCATCATTCTTGTACGTCCAGCTATCACTGAAACAACTTTGGCATTCTTCACCTTCCAGGATCTTGTCACTTCATTCTTGAGGTCTTGGTGTTTCGTCATTTTCTTGATTTCGGCATCGTTTACTCCAAAATCACTGGTATTAACACCTCAATGAGCCTTCTTCTATTTTTTTTTTAATACCCAAGTATGATGTCTGGTCACAACGCTTTGTTTTCGATGTTCACGCTCGATGGGATCATTAGGTCACATGTGAGCGGGAGGTACTTTCATGTTTTCAGTGATTACTTTTAGTTCATGTTCCCACAATATTTCTGGAACTTTTTTTGCATCAAAGTTTTTGCAGATGTGCCAGTGGATTACATTATAAACTCTGTTATGTCGTCGTGTGTACAGCTGTTCTGACATGTTTGTTTTTACGTGTGTGTTTGGGCATTTAGCATAACATATTCTTTTTACTAAACCTACCTCCACCCCTCACCCTTCTCTCTTCTTTTTTTTTTTTCATACTCCTCTCTCGCTCTCTCTCTCACTCTCTCGCCCCCTCTTCACATCCCTCCCTCCTGCGGTATAGCAACGTTTGGTGAGGCATTGCTCTCTCCACCTCCCCTCCCCCCCACTTCCTCACTTATCCTCCCTCCTGCCTTCTCTCTCTCCCTCCCTCCCCTCTCTATACTCAACCCCCATTCTTAATAACCCCATCAGCGAAGCGACGGGTTGTATTTGCTCGTAATATTAATGAAAAACCACGAATGTAGAAGCAGGTCACTAAATGTTCCGCAAATTCACGGGGTCTGTGAATCGCGGGGTCAGACTATTGCAAAACAGGGGAAGTACTGTCATTTGTATGTATATACATAAAATAAAGTGGACCAGGTATAGAGCCCTGCTATATTTCACATATAATATATTGTTACGAATCTTCCGCCCGCCCAGCGTGCGAACAGCCGCTTTAGCCAATGGCGGCCGTCTCGCCCACCGGACGGATAATTCAGTCACGACCTTCCGAAACAACGCGCGGAAACCAGTCACGGGTGTGCTCCAAACGCACACCACGGTCTAGTCAACACTCTACCTACGCGTGACAGGGTTAATCGCCGAATTATCGATATACCTAAGTATTCGCGCGGGCAGACTACCAAGAGACCGAACCTCAGCGAGGTCTGCTTGGACACGAACCGCTTAAGCGGTTCGTTCCGTTCTGGGATAACCGAGCGGTGTATTATCGCGAGACCTCGCTGGACCCGATTCTTTTATTGGCTATTAAAAAGCCCGCTATTATTCTGAGAGCAAGATAGCAGTTCAATTGGGGAAAAAGGACACGACGAACGGGTTAACATTCACACAAGGACATTTATTTATAATGCATAGGTAAACAGGGATGCAATGAATGGGGGAAGGGGACAAGACACGAGCAAGGTAAAAGCACTACAACCATCTATGATTATTATTTACAAGCACGTACACAGTTCTACTTGTGGGACATGGCGCCACAACATTCACACAAATAAAAACAAAGAAAGACCCCCTCAAAGGCAAGGGAGTCAGACTGGACCCATAGGCCTTTATGTCCAAGGAGCCTGGTTGACTGAAGGGACTCCCAGAAACCGCTGCAGGTTATCTCCACGCTCGTGGTGACTTGGTTGGGCGACCCTCAATGGACCCTCTCAAGCACCTCCACCGACTGACTGCTTCACCCAGACCGAGACCTCCACCAACTAAGAACGGCCATGCACCACCACCCACAGAATCGTGAAAGAGCTCTCAGTCTGTCAATCCTTCTCGACTCTGTTCTCTCCACGCAGCTCCCTACACTGCGTCCAGCGCGCCCTTTTATTCCCAACGCTCCCTCCCCTCCCCTCGCGGCCCGCGGGGAAGAAGAATCTGCTGCCCTGGCCCCAAGGGGGTGGGGCGCCAGGCCCATTTTTCACACAAAACAGGCCCCCACCCTACATCACCTTTGACCCCTGGTTCAATCTGGCCTTCCCCCGTCCCGAAGCGTGAGAAAGCAGGAGGGAAAATCCCATGCGTGGTGTTGAAGCTCCTTCTTTCTCCACGGCAGAGACGGTTTTTGATGTGGAGAGGGTTGTAGCATGGGTGTGGAGAAGGTGATTGATGGTGTGGTTGTTGTAATGGTGGCGTGGTTGGCGTTGTGTGGTGGTCGTGAGGGTGGTGTGGTTGGGTGCTTGTAAAAAAGGTGGTTGGTGGTGTGGTTGGTCCAAAATAACGATAGCAAAGAATAACGGCTAACTCAAAGATCACAGCCCTGTCTACACGAATAATACCCTTTAGACAATGGTGGGGAAATCTAACTGAACACACACTTATCGGTATAATTGAACTAAGGGCATATATGGTGTTCATCGAATTTCCACAGCCGTAACAATATTGTAAATCGGAACAAATTGAATCAACACACATGAATTGTTTTCTTTTGCCATTTTATTTTACGGCCCCAATTATTTCCACGTTCTTGTGGGGGTTGGCAAAGGTACGTTATGACCCAATTCTTTCACGAATCGGCTCGCCAAGCATCTGAAGCTCGACTCAGTAGTTGGGGCAGGAATTTGGCAAGGGTGCCGGCAATAGTCCACCTCCTCTTTGCGAAAGACACTGGAGGATTTTTAACGCCCACCAACTAATGTCGGCAGACAGGACGTCCATTTTAACGTCCATCTGAGGGACGACACACGTCGATGAATCATCCTGTCTGTGAAACACCAAGATGATAGTTTATAGCTGGGCTGAGATTCAAGCTTGAGCAAGAAGAGTGTGTGTACCTCCTGTGTTTTCTTTCTGCCATATAACTTTTAAGCCTTATTTGGATAATGCCTCTTATTCCGTAGTGCTGTAACTTAGAAAGTAAAATTGAATGATCTAGTGCAGTAATCTTCACTATTTTTTAGAAGGGGGCACTTTTGCCAATAAGACATCAGTCTTAGAGCCGCCAAACCACCTGCAGGATTCCAAAAATGCCTGCTATTAGGCCCTGCCTCCACGTACTCTTTTTGTTGTTATTGTTGTGGTTACTGGGCTGCAAGCATAATTGTTTGCATACTGCCATCTACTGATGTTGTGATGTTACTTTTCCACTTCACATTGGAACACTCATTTGAAATCACTGGATCAGTTTGATAGCATTTATGGTGGATTATGATGGGGGTTTCCCACATTTGTGTATTATCGGCCGCACTTTAGGCCACCAGGGGCTGCCAGTGTCTTGTGGACCGTGCAGTGAAGAACAGGTATCTCGCGTGTCAAACACTTCACTGAAATACATAAAAATGCCAAGTATGTATAATTTTTAAGCCATGGTATTCAATATCCTATCAAATAAACGACTAGTGCGAGGTTAGTGAAATAAAGCTTTCCGAAGCCATATTGATAATAATATAATTTAATGAATTTATTATCGTATGTAAGAAATACATGTAACCTTTGATAAACAAATCGTTCTAATATCCCTGAAAAACATGACGGAATGTAAATCGGACGATAGTTACTTGTAAGGGACAGTTCATCTATCTTTGAATGGGTACGACTTATGCAATTTTCATACTTCATGGAAAAGTACCAGATGACAAAAAGATTGCATATATGGAAAAGTGACATGTGGTATTTGTAATCCTTATCAACAAATTAGTACTTTTCTTGGAATGACTAAAAAGTTTTATAGTGCTTTTTGACACTTCTCGATCATTCCCCAGGCAAAGTGTTGTGGTGAGTTCTTCGTCTGCCGCCTCTGCCATGATGATGTCAAGCAGCACACAATGGATCGTTTTTCTGTGACGACTGTCAAGTGTATACAATGCGGCACTGAGCAACCGGTCAGGAGTTGTACATTTGTGTTTGTGTGGTGTGTGCGCGTGCGCTTGCTCTCATTCATAATCTGGAGAATATATAGCTTATGAACATAATTTTAAAATGCTATAACATCTCATGATGTAAAATGGAGTGTTTAGTTCAGAATTGAGAAATGAATGCTTGTACAATATGTGATAGCAACTCCATGACAGGAAGATGGCTGATATTATTTTGTCTGTTTGTCTGTCTGTCTGTTTCTGTTCAGGGTATCTCAAAAAGTTATGGACGGATTTGGATGAAATTTGGTGGGTAGTTTGGGTTTGTGACAAGGACGAGATGGTTAGATTTTGGTGAAGATCCGGATCTCGATACTAGAATTTTCTGTGATTCTTCACCATTGAGAGATGGGGCTAAAAACGATATATAGTCATGATATCTCAAAAAGTTGTGGATGGATTCAGACGAAACCTGGTGGACATGAATGTGTGACGAGGAAGAATTGATTAAATTTTGGTGAGAATCCAAATCCAAATTGCCGTCCGATAATCGTTTTTCTCGATTCTTCACCAGTGATAGATAGGACTAAAAATTATATGTGGCACGATATCTCAAAAAGGTATGGATGGATTTGGATGAAACCAGCTGGACAGGTTGGGTGTATGACAAGGACAACAAATTCATTAGATTTTGGTGAACATCCGAATCTGGATACGAGAATTTTTTTAATTCTTCACCATCGAGAGATGGGGCCAAAAACGATATTTCATGGGATTTCAAAAAATATTTTGGGCCCGATATGTTCTATTTGATCAGGCATTGCGTGGCGAAGTATGCGCTCTGTCGAGTGCCCTTCCAGTTTACTTTGTTATAATTTGCATGTGAAGTGAATAGATGAGTGGTGGGTCAAATGTGATCCACAAAATGTAGCTTAACGCAATCTGTAAGACGAAAAGTTTTAAAAATCAAAGGGAGACTATTTGAAACTCAGAATTACAACATCTGACCATGAATCTGACATCTGACAAGATAGACCATGAAAAACTCTCCCTCTCCATATAAAGGGAGAGGCGCTTTGTGCCTCCCTTGATGCAGGATCATGTGACCACTCATTTGATTCAGTGTGGTCTTGCGCAAACTCATGACCCTTTGTATATTAATTTTTGTTCTGAATACAGAAAATAAAGATTTAAATGCAACGGTTTTGGTTCCCGACAGATAATCGACCTTTGAACGTGCAGGCACAGTCCAAACTCCACTCCTCTCCCCTGCTAAGGGAGTCATGTGATGGACAATGTTTGATCGCCAAAAGTGCCATCATTTCATGTATTTATATCAACTTGATTAGAAAACGATCTGCATTTCAATAAAATAGACATTATCAAAGCTTTTTGACTTGCACTCCTCGGGATAAAACTGCAAGCAGATGAAGAAGAAGCACCAAACTCTCATTTATAAAGTTACAATGTAATGTCCTCAACGTTGATTGGTTGAGAGAAAGAAAGTACGGGATTACCTGATTGGTGGAACCACAGAGCATCATGTATAATGAGTCGGCAGAAATGAACCATCATGAATAATGATTAGGCGGAGATGAATCGCCAAAGTACCTGCGGAAACATAATGTTAATTAGCTGAGGGCTCGTTTGAATGGGGGGCGGGGGGGGTTTGGTTATGATGACTCAACTGGCTGTTTCAATGATTCAATGTACAATCAGATTGATGGTGTAGCAATGGGATCCCCTCTCTGCCCCATCTTGACAAGCATCTTTGTAGCTTACTGTGAAAAAGGTGCCTTTGCAGATCTACATCCTGGAGTTCAAACATTTTCCATCTATTATATCAGTGTGTGGATGACATCTTTGCTGTCTTTGAGTCAAACGCAGCATGTAAAGTCTTCTTGGCATACCTGAACTCTCTCCATCCATCCCTAGAGTTCACCTTAGAGATGGAACGCTCCGGCGTACTTCCCTTCTTGGATACCTCAGTTGAGAAATCGGCCGACGCTTATAAAACCACAGTCTACCGTAAGTCTACTTTTACTGGACAGTATACCAGGTGGGACTCTTCCAGTTCCTCGAGATACAAGATTCGATTAATTGGTATCTTGGTCAATTGAGCAAGAAAGATCCGCTCCACAGATAAACTCCATGCTGAAATTGAGACCATCAAGAGTATTCTTCTTGATAATGGGTATCCAGAACAGATCATCATTAGATACATATACAAATTCCTGAACCCACCAAAGTATCCTATAATCAGACCTGGTAAATGTCATCTATACCTACGTCTACCTTGGAAAGGCAAAGTGTCTCAATGGTTTGAAAACCAGATCAAACAGACAGTGTCCCATTCTTACTCTGCTGTTCAACCACGAGTGATTTTTTTTTTCACCACCCACCGGTTGCTTCCATCAGTCCAAAAAGATATTCTGCCCGCCTCTCATACAAGTAAGATTATTTATGCATTTCAATGCCAGTGTGATGCTAGGTATGTGGGGCGCACATCTTTGAGATCGAGGGATCGTATTGAACAACACGTCCCTTTGGGGATCAGATGGGATCAGTCAAGCGAACAGAGACAACCAACTCGGGCTTGTAAGAATGTACACAGTACGACAGATAGAAGTGCACTCGGTCGAGCGCATACCTCCACCACGCAATGCCTGATCCATAAGAACATATCTGGCCCAATACATTTTTGAAATACCGTGCTATGAATCATTTTTGGCCCTATCTCTCAATGGTGAAGAATCACTTTAAAAATTATCAGATCCGAATCCGGATTCGGATCTTCGCCAAACTTGAATAAATTCGTCCTTTTCAAACACCGAACCTTTCCACAAAATTTCATCCGGATCCGTCCACAACTTTTTGAGATATCCTGCACACAGACAAACAGGCAGAAAGGGATGAAAACATGACTTCCTTCACCTTCGGTGGTGGAGGTAACTATTCCCTGTGCATCTGCAATTGGTCACCATTTACTGAATGATCCTCAGTGTGCAGAGCAATATCGTATCGTTTGGTTTAAAATCCCGAGTGGAGGACGCAGTTTAGCTCGCCTCCATACAATGGAGGCCACATTGATCAGGTCAACCAATCCCATTCTTTTTGGACAGAAATAATTTGTCTGAACTTTATATCTATTTTGACTGATGGCTTGACTGTGTGACAACTCGACGACAGTCAACTTTGAGTCATCATGAAAACCACCCCCACCCCCTCTCCAACTAGCCCTCGGTTAATTAGCATTGTGTTTATGCGGGTACTTTGGTGATTCATCTCCGCCAAATCATTATCCACCAACCAAGTAATCTGGTCCTTTCTTTCTCTCAACCAATCAACGTTGAGGACATTACATTGTAACTTCATAAACGAGAGTTTGTTGCTTCTTCTTAATCTTCTTGTGGTTTTAACCTGAGGAGTGCAAGTCGAAAAGCTTTGATAATGTCCATTTTATTGAAATGCAGATTTAAATTTTGTTGCACTGATCGAATGTTTACAAAGGAATAGTTTTTATTGTGACTTTGACCAAGCGTTTTTATTTTACTAAGACCTTAAAGGCCCAGTCACACCTTGACGTTTTAGCCAGCAATGGCAACGTATTAAAATGTATGTAAAACGCTGGCTTACGTTGAACTTTTGATGTTTTTTTTTTTTAAGATTCGGACGTATTCATAACGAGTTGGTCGTATGCATAACGTATTAGTAACGGACACAGAACGTTTCGTTGTGTTATAGATAACTTATACCAATGAATGCTGAACCTGTTGTCGGCCTTCACAACCTATGCCCAACGATAGTCTAACTTATGCATAGCGCGCTGCACGCATCGCCGACAATGACGTGGCATAGGTTATTAAAAGGCCGCCGCACAACGATTCAAATCATAACCGCCGGAGAAATAGAAGTGTCAACATCGCAGTCACACCTTGGCGATCTTGCCAGCGTATGCCGACCTCTGAAAAATGCGTCTAAAACGCTGGCGCACGTCGAATACGGTATGGGTAAGTTTGGTATACGTGAATAGAACACTAAAGTACGCTATCATACATCGTAGTAAGTGGAGTACGTCTTGTAATTTTAAACATGTTGAAAATTTTACGACGTACTTGCCGTATGATACACGCTCCGCATGCGATGGGAATAAGTTGTACGCACGATATGCGATCGGTGACACACATCGACACACGTTACTTGAAAGGTACTCATAAGTCGAAACACATCAAGGTAATGGTTAGCGTCAGTGTTCCAGACTCCCGGTTTTTTTTTTCTTCGGTATGACGGTGTTCAGTTTACAGTGCGGTTATGATTTAAATCGTTGACTGGCAGCCTATTAATTATATTATATTATAACCGCACTAGAAATCGAAGTGTCAAAATCACCATCATACCGAAGGAAGGAAGAAAAAAAAAAACCAAAAAAAAAACCAGGAAGTCTGGAACACTGATGCTAACCATTACCTTGATGTGTTTCGACTTATGAGTACCTTTCAAGTAACGTGTGTCGATGTGTGTCACCGATCGCGTGACGTGAGTACAACACGTTACTCATAGGTTAGAAATAAGTTTCGGGTACGCTAAACATTACCTCGACGTGTTTCGACTTATGAGTAACTCACAAGTAACGTGTGTCGACGTGTGTCAATGAACGCGTGACGTGCCTACAACTTATGGCCAGCGTTATGCAGAACGTGTGAGTCATACGCTGGCATAAGTCTTAAAATTTCAAGCATGGAAAATTTGAGGACAACCGAAAAGTACAACGTTTAAAGCCAGCGTACAACGACGTATGGCAGTGTTTTTCAGTGTGCTCTCAATGTTATCAAAACTTACCCATAACATATTCGACGTGTACCAGTGTTTTAGACAAATTTTCCAAAAATCGGCATAAACTGGCTAAAACGTCAAGGAGTGACTGGGCCTTAAGCAAGAATGAGCACACACATCCACTCAGCCCCACACAAACTCCTCTTTGACCCTTGATAGTTCTGTCATAAGATGAGCAGTGACACTACCTTCAAATCAATGTGTATCGGTTGAGTTTGTACTATATTCGTTTTTTAAATAATTAGCAATTAGCGCATTTGAGAGGCTATGTGACTCCTTTGCTGATCTTACGAATCGTTGTAATGTCCGAAATAACAGTTATTTTCACATTTGATAACATATTTCACAAGTGGAGCTCACCAGCTCACCAATCATATAGGCATCTGGGTTGAAATCTGAAAAAAAATTTGGCTTTTTCAAAATAATTGTATACAGTATATGGATCTACCCTCGGAGATGGTGACGGGTGGCAGCTAGTGTGTTTACGAGTTACGAATTTTGAGAAAATGACTGTTTAAAACCCCGAGTAAGGTGCATTGTGGTAAAAAATGTGATCCTATAAAGTTTTGGCGCGATTAAGCTTGGGAGCTCGGTGAAGTAGGGGAAATCGCATCATGTAATGCAGAGGAGTAGGGAAAATGGCATCGGTCCAACCCCCTAATTTGAAAATGATAACATCTACAAAAGCGAAGTATACAGCGATTCGTCTGTATAAAGATCAGGCATTCGATGATATATGAGTGAGGAAAGTGGAAAAATAAATTTTGAGCACTTTATCATCCAGAAACCAGTGATGCCTGTTCCAAGTCAAGGAATTGTTGAGCAGGACGAAACAAAATATTGACTGAAGACACCTGTGAGGTGACAATGATCTGACCAAGATAGTGCGCCACCATCTTGGTAAAGCTTTTTTTTCCTTCGTTTTTTCATGATCAGCAACCTGTTGATTATCTTCAAAAGGGGTATTTAAATTTACCCAAATACCCAGTTTTCATTCATGCATTCCCTTGAAGTTCCCTTGGTATGCATGCAAAGTTTTGGGCCACTAGGTTTAATAGTTTTGGAGTTATGGAGACGCACATTGCCACATACACACATCGAGATTATCGAGACTCGCAAATACAACCCATTGCTTCGCTGACGGGAATATTAAGACAAGGGTTGGGGAGCGAGGAAGGGGTGATGGAAGGGAAGCTAGGAAGTGGGAGAGAGTGAGGGGGGAGGGGGGCAAGGAAGGGACAGAGAGTGAGGCTTCACCACATGTTGCGATACATTGTGGGATGGAGAGAGTGGGGAGGCAGGAGGATGGGGGAGAGTGGGGAGGCAGGAGGATGGGGGAGAGTGGGGAGGCAGGAGGATGGGGGAGAGTGGGGAGGCAGGAGGATGGGGGAGAGTGGGGAGGCAGGAGGATGGGGGAGAGTGGGGAGGCAGGAGGATGGGGGAGAGTGGGGAGGCAGGAGGATGGGGGAGAGTGGGGAGGCAGGAGGATGGGGGAGAGTGGGGAGGCAGGAGGATGGGGGAGAGTGGGGAGGCAGGAGGATGGGGGAGAGTGGGGAGGCAGGAGGATGGGGGAGAGTGGGGGGAGGGGATGCAGGAGGATGGGGGAGAGTGGGGGAGGGGATGCAGGAGGATGGGGGAGAGTGGGGGAGGGGATGCAGGAGGATGGGGGAGAGAGGGGAGGGAAGTGGAAGGCAGCGTGAGGGGAGGGAAGGGGGAGGTAGCGTGAGGGGAGGGAAGGGGAGGCAGCGTGGGGGGAGGCAGCGTGGGGGGAGGCAGCATAAGGGGAGGGGAGGCAAGGCAATGTACCAGGGCATTACTGGGGTGATAAAACATGCCCAAACAGTAACGTTTTCTTTTTAACTGCTGTGTTTCATGTAAAACCTGGCGGGATCATTTTAAAAGTAAAACCCATGCTATCTACATGGCAATGGCCTGCCTGCATGCCATTCCCTCCCCCATACATGTTCCTCCAACCTCCTTGGAGATCATGCTAACTGTGCATGCCCCCATGAAACACATGCACAGCACACACGTAACCAAGCATGCAGGCACACACACGCCCCGCGGAGAGTCATTTGTACCCATTTGTGCAACGTCCGTATGTGTTGTCTCCGTACCTCTTCGTTTTCAGCAATTGCCGACTATATACATTATTGCAGCAATTAATGGTATATTTATATTCATATTTTGTCATGAAAGCAGATCACACAAAACTATAAAAGGAAAACTGCATATGTTATTGCCGGAAAAAAAGGACCCTGTGGACTGTATCGCCATGGCTTGTGAAAAGAGGTTCTAGAATATGGTGTTGCGCTCAATGAAGTTACACTTTTTGCACATTCCTTTATCATTCCTCATTGCAAGTAAACACGATCAGGTGTAATCACGTGTGCCGTTAAAATTACTGTTTACTTGCAATGAGATTGACCGATTATTTCCTCATGTTATCTGAACGGTTGTTGATGTAATCCAATTTGTTTACACGAGTGTGTTCTTTGATCCGTTAATGTGCTAATGGTTATGAAATTTGATAATGGTCAGAATGCGCTCGTGACGTGATACGTGTGTTGATTGGTTGTCCAGCTTTGCCCACCCCCACCTTTGGGTATTTAGGGGGATGTTGTGATAATTTTCATCACTCTTGAGAAAGGTTTACAGATACATGTTGCCTGGCACATGTTGTTAATCGAAACTTTGAGTCATTGTTTGTTCAATTAAAGGTTGGAGAATTTACCATGGATTCCCTTGATTATACTCCCAACCGCAAGTCTTCACTTGTATGTACATACACTACATGGCCAAAAGTATGTGGACACCCCTTCTAATGAGTGGATTTGGCTATTTCAGCCACACCCATTGCTGATAGATGTATAAAATCGAGCACACAGCCATGAAATCTCCATAGACAAACATTGGTAGTAGAATGGGCCATACTAAAGAGCTCAGTGACTTTCAACGTAGCACCGTCATAGGATGCCACCTTTCCAACATGTCAGTTCATCAAATTTCTGCCCAGCTGGAGCTGCCCCGGTCAACGGTAAGTGCTGTTATTGTGAAGTGGAAATGTCTCTTAGCAACAACAGCTCAGCCGCGAAGTGGTAGGTCACACAAGCTCACAGAACGGGATCGCTGAGTGCTGAAGCGCGTAAGCGTGGAACAATCGTCTGTCGTCGGTTGCAACACTCACTACCAAGTTCCAAACTGACTCTGGAAGCAACGTCAGCACAAACACTGTTCATCAAGAGCTTTATGAAATGGGATTCCATGGCCGAGCAGCCGCATATAAGCCTGAGATCACCATGCGCAATGCCAAGCGTCGGCTGGAGTGGTGTAAAGCTCACCACCATTGGACTCTGAAGCAGTGCAAGCATGTTCTCTGGAGTGATTAATCACGCTTCACCATCTGGCAGTCCAATGGATGAAACTGGGTGTGCGGATGCCAGGAGAACGCAACCTGCCTGAATGCATAGTGCCAACTGTAAAGTTTGGTGGAGGAGGAATAATGGTCTGAGGCTGTTTTTCATGGTTCGGGCGAGGCCCCTTCGTTCCATTGAAGGGAAATCTTAACGTTACAGCATACAATGACATTCTAGATGATTCTGTGCTTCCAACTTTGTGACAACAGTTTGGGAAAGGGGTCAACAGTTTGGGGATGACAATGCCCCCCGTGCACAAAGCGAGGTCCATACAGAAATGGTTTGTCGAGATCGTTGTGGAAGAACTTGACTGGACTGCACAGAGCCCTGACCTCAACCCCATCAAACACCTTTGGGATGAATTGGAATGCTGACTGTGAACAATACCGAATCACCCAACATCAGTGCCCTACCTCAGTTATGCTCTTGTGGCTGGATGGAAGCAAATCCCTGCAGCAATGTTCAAACATCTTGTGGAAAGTCTTCCCAGAAGAGTGGAGGCTGTTATCGCAGCAAAGGGGGGACCAACTCCATATTAATGTCCATTATTTTGGAATGAGATGTTGGACGAGCAGGTGTCCACATACTTTTGGCTATGTCGTGTGTGTGTGTGTGTGTGTGTATATATATATATATATATATATATATATATATATATATATATATATATATATATATATGTATATGTTTATAAAACACACACACATTTGCTGCCTTTAGTTGGTGGATTTTGAATATCCCATGGTATCCTTCATGAAGTGTAAATGCGTTTTCACCAACATCTTCAAGAAATTTCAAATTTCTTCCTGGTCTGCCTGTAGTAAATGGTCTGTTTTTTTTGAAAATTATTTGACGTCTGGTTACACCGTCTGTGTGTAATTTACCTGTGCATTTTGGTACATGCGAGAGTTACATTACTGTATTGTGTTTCAATTCAAATTGGATCGTGCAAAATCTTCGAGTTTTTTTTCAATTTTCGAAAACAAAAATGCTTGGCAATGTTGCAGTACGTTGCTTCAGCAAGCTTTCTTCCCCAGATAATGCTTCAAAATCGGAGGAATTTGGGGGTTGATAACATCTTTTGCAAACTTATTTTCCAATGTTATTTTCCATGTGATTCCTTTAGGCAGCTAAGGTGTGCAAGGATTGTGGAATGGTGTTTGGTGAATACTACTGCTCCATCTGCCACCTGTTTGATGCGGACAATAAGCAGTATCATTGTTCTGACTGTGGAATCTGTCGGTAAGCTCTTTGCACTGCCAAGAAATGACCCACTGCCCTTTTTGCCTTTTTTTCTGGAAATGATTGGTTTTAAAAATTTTAAAATATATTAAAAACTATCACCTGATATCTAAACTTTTTGATGGAAATATGGCTAATTTGCTGGGTGCATTGTTTATTGGTGCAGAATATGATGTTTGCTCATCTTGCCGAGTTTTTTGGGGGGTTTGTACCCGTGGATAAACTAACAAATTCTTCAGGGGAAAACAATTGCAGTTTGGAGACGTGTTTTCTCTTAAGTACTGTATATCAAGTTTCTGCATGTAGCACTTTAACTGTTGTTCACTTTTTCTTTCCTACAAACTCGAGGCTCATGGAAGAGCAGGTCAACTGAGAGTATATGAGGCATTGCAGAAACAGTGGGCCAACGGGGCAATAAGCATGGGAAATGAAGGAATAGGAAAAGAGAAAGGGGAGGAAGTACAGCAACAAACCCAAACAAGGCCCACAAGTGCACTCACCCCTACAAGGACACACAAACTCATGGGAAAAGTAAAGTACACATGAAGAGATTTAAGATGCATAAACACATTACATTTTCAAAGCAACAGCAATTGACAAAACCTGTTAAACGACACCGTTTTGCCATCGGTACCCTCAGATTTGGAAGATGGTTTGTCAGCAATGAAAATTACTTCTGGTCACAAAGTAATCCGGAACCAAAATTTCAGTTGGATGACCATTGTTGCAGTATTTTATAACTGTCGGAGTGTTTTCAGCATTCAGGTTAGTTATCTTGTGGATAAGACATTGGCTGCCACTGCCAAAAATATTTTTAAACTTTCTGAAGTTACATGGATGCAAAGTCAACATTTTGATAATGATCAAAAAATTGTTTTCTCTTGAAATTCACCTTTAGTTTCACATTAGCAAGAACACTTAGAAAAAAAAAAAGAAGTTGAACCACTTAACTGATATGTCCTTAAAATTAGATTGATTTTTATTTTTATTTTAAGTATTGTATTGTTGATCAAAAGTTGTTCGAGAGCTCTCCGATTAAATGTTGTTTAAGAGTGTTGGCTTAACGGTTAAGGTGGCTGACTTAAGATGTTAGTGTCTTGAGTTTGAGCCCCTAGTTACAAGGAATTACAAGGAAATTGTGTGCAGGAGTCCATTCGGCCCATCATGCCTTTGCCACACCAATACCAGATTTAATAAATCCATCAATACCTCTTCCCTTTGTGTGCAACCTTTTGGCTGCTTCACTGGGACTCATTTCGCCGACCTCGGAAGGATGACAGGCTGAGTCAACCCACTGGTGTGAACTCAGGACCCTTGGACCCCAAACCACTACCCTAACCACGAGTTGTGCCATTGAAATAACACCAGGTGGGTTGACTCAGCCTGTCTTCCTTCTGAGGTCAGTAAAATTAGTACGAGCTTACTGGTAACGGGCACTGCATTAGCAGCACAGCCATGCTTCCAGAAAATATTGCAACTAGCAGCTTTAGGTTGCATACGAAACAACAACGATAGTTCCCCAGGCAAAAACAGAATCCATTTATCACAGTTATTCTCTGCAGACTACTTTAATTAGAACTGTAATCACTTCAGTTATGGGTAATCCTTACTGCAGTACAAAAACCACAACAGTGTAACCTAAAATAATTCTAAAGTTAACTTAAACTGCCAGGAAGTATATGAGAGTACAACTACAGTGCTAACTATACTATTTTTGCATGGGAGGTGGCATTCTCAATTGTTTTAGAAGTTCCAAGAAGCTGAAGGTCTATTTTCCATCCCTTATTTGCAGTCTATACTCATCTCTGCCATGATTAAAACACAGTGTTTCTTGCTTTTCCACAGAACACTTTCTGTTAAATACTGTATAAACCAACTTCCTAACAACTCGCAACAATATGAAAAGAACAGCGAGGAACAAGACAAGTGACATGATCAGGATTCGATAATACCGATGGTTCATGTGTGTATAAGTAGCTGCTTAATGCTCAAGTAATTTACTCAAGTCACCTCTTGTTTGCTGTGAGAGGTAAAAAGGGACAATCATTTTGGACGGCAATTGGCAGAGCAAGAAAAGTTCAGATTTTTTTTTTCTTTTACGTCCTTTCTGGTTCTATTGCACTGAATTCAAAGTAATTGGTCGATCTACACAATTCGATTTCCTTAAACGAGAAAAATATAAAGTTAAAGTAGTGTTGCATTGCCCATTAAACAGCTTTCACTTTTTGTTTGGATGTAGAATTGTCTTGGCCATGTTGCATCTCTCCCTTTCTTCTCAAGAGAAACCATACCATGAAGTTACATCTCCTCACAAGTGGATAAAGTCTTTGCTTTTTACCTAAAGGCAAAAGGACAGAGCAGCTCGTGTTGAGGTTTTTAAATGCACGACCCAGCAAGTTGTGGGGCAGAATGCTCTGACCAACATTATCAGACAAGACAGAAAAAGAATAGGACCACCTGTCCTGAAGCTCACCTGGATCAGGAGCAACAGTCACTCTCAGTCCCCCCCCCCACCCCCGCAAATCCCTTTAGGCCCTGAATTTTTTTTTATTGCCGTGAACAAACTTTGGTACATCAAGGGTGATGACGGTTGTGGTCAAGTTGCATTGAAATTCTGTGTGTAGTTCAGAGAAGAGCAAATACCTATTTTTGGGAGTCGGACCCCCCCCCCCCCCCTAGACTCCCTTAATGAGTGCATATTTTGATGCAGTCAATACACTTTGGTACATCACAGGTGATGAAGGTTGTGGCCAAGATTCATCAAAATCGTGTGTGTAGTTTTGGAGAAGAGAGAAAAGAAAATACCTATTTGGGGGGTGGGGGTGTTAAAAAACCCCTTTAGACCCCCTTAATGAGTGCAGATTTTGTTGCGGTCAATGTACCTTCGTTACGCATCAGACATGAAGCTTGTGGTCAAGTTTAATCAAAAGCTTGTTTCCGGACTCACTCACTCACTCACCTACGGACACTGCTTGATCGCATAAGCTCACCTGATCAAAGCCCAGGTGAGCTTTAATTGTCACAACTTATTAGCCAAAAACACTAACAATTTTTGACTATCGTTATACTTTTTTGGTTATATAGATTAGAGATGTTTTACCACTACCAGGTAGTTTTGTGTGAATGCAAATATAAAAACATAAATTCTTTGCATTTTCATTTTTCCGTCACATACTTCCACGAGTTCGTGTTGTATAAAGTCAGAAGTTTTTTGTTGGTACGATACGTTGAGAGTTAACTCAAACACTTTTTTTTATCTCCTGCCTGCTAGGGTTGGTCCTAAGGAATATTATTTTCATTGCTTCACGTGCAACCTTTGCCTGGCTAATGATATCAAGGACACACATAAGGTAGGCTTTGCACGAATCGACCAGACGTACCATGCTGCTTTCAGTTGTTTTGGGGTTTTGGTATTTTTATTGTTGTTGCTGATGTTGTTGCTCATTCTAATTTTCCATATTCAAGGCACAACCATAAAAAGTTGATAATTTTTTTTTTTTTTTTTTAATTCCAAAATTATGTCCATAAACAGGATATGCGAGAAGTTGCAGTAAAGTGTGAGTTTGTCCCTTGTATGTCTGAAACGCTCTCATTGACAGTGTGTGCAGAATGTATCCAGGCAGAACTGCCCTGTCTGCATGGAGGTGAGCACGTAATGTAATGGTATCTTCAATAATTGTTGCATCCTCTACTACCATAGTATCGGGTTTACAGGCATGATGAATAAATGTCATCTATTATGAATATCTTCAAGTTTTTGTACGTTTGTGTGTTTGTACGTTATTCTTTCATGGCCAAGCCACAGCACGCAGAGCCCCCAAATTTTGTATATCGGTACTTCAGAATCTGGGCAAGGTTTTAAGCAACCACATGTTCGCCTCGATGCCCATTTTGAAGCCACCAAAGACCGTTATGAAATGTATATTGGGATGTGGGGTTAAGCAGTGCTGCTGTCGGCAAAAGGTAACCACTATGAGGCCAATAACTCCATCACTTTTCAATGTCCAACACATCCCAAAACCACCACCGGGAAAAGCCCACCCAGTCATGCAGCCTGTAGCCATGGTTTATGCTTGTCAAACAAGGCCATGTACGAAAAGAGGAACAATGGGGAGAAGGTGAAGCATATAAATGTAAAGTGTTATTCCTGAATTGTGCATGAATTAAAAAAAAAAAATTATTTTGTAGCAGAAATAGTTACACGATTCAGCGTTGTGATGATAATTTGCATAGATTATTTATTAGCCTTTACCTGGCATGAAAAATATAAGGTGAATAAAGTAAATTTGAAGCGCAGTTTAATTTTTTTTTATAGCTGTCATACGGAGGCAGGCACAAGCCCACAGTCACAAACGTGCCCCCTCCCTCTAACCCCCATAGCGAAAATAAACTCTTTGCTGAAACAGGGTTAGCACAGCAAGTCAGGCAGTAGAAATTAGGCTGGAAGAGACTATTTAAGACACTGTCTGAAAGGAGTAAGACACTGACTGAGAGTACTTTCTAGTGGTTGAGGTGCTCATCCCTCAACCCAGCCATGGTCATTCCCAACCATTTTGCACCCAAAAAGGCTGGTAAACACACTGTAAGAGGACATCTACATATTGTCTATACATAAATGACAAAACCTTTTATGTTCACTTTCCCACCTCCCATGTTTGTGTTGGCACGTCCCCAAAGTTGCCAACTATTCTGCTTTAGGTAGTAGTCTACCACTTCTTGCATACTTTAACAGCCAACCACTTCATAGTGAAAATACCGCTTTTACAAAATAATGTGTGTCATGAAAGTTTTTGATAGACTTTCGTGTTGTGACCGTTTCTGTCGATCTCCGAAAGTTTTCCCTCAATGCTGCGTGAAAAATCATATCACTGACTCTCCCCCTCTCAGTGGCTTCGCTAAATTACACCACTGATACTTTCACTCCAACTGCTTTTTCTTCTCTCAATGTTTGCAACTATGCATACTTGGGACATTGAGCCTAAACTAGTTGAGTCCATGTCTGGAATATGAGGCCTAAGACCACGATAACCAATGGGGTTTAGGCCAGTTGTGATGCATGGAGATTAAACCCCATCTTTTTACTTCTGTACAAATTAGCTGCAACTGCATAAAAATAACGTGCCTCCACAAGGCCTGTTTTTAACAAGATAATTCAATAATGGTAGTAAATGGGGAAAAATTACACACAATATGCAGAACATAGTACACAATAAATTATAACGGCACTCAGTCGAGCACATACCTCCACCAGGCTGATTAGTTTATGTTTCATATCCCCCTCATAAGTCGGATCTGCATCCGGACCTCAACCAAAATCGTATCAGCTTGTTCTTGTCACCAACCCAACTCATCCAAATTTCATCCGAATCCGTCCACAACTTTTTGAGATGTATTGAGACAAACAGACACTGGTGAAAACATAACCTCCGTCCACCTTTGGTGGTGGAGGTAATAATCTTCGCCAACAGTTGTGAGAAGAGAATAATTTTTAACCTGATCGATTTGACCAAATCCTCCCCCCTCCCCTCCTCCTCCCTCCTCCCCTCCCCCTCCCCCTCCATCTCTCCCCTAACCTCCTTCCCTGGAGCAGAACAGTTCTGACAGAGCCCCGATGAAGACGGATGAACACCATTCACTAAACACAGAACACAAGGTCTTATCCTTATCTCCAGTCCACCAGCAGTGAGGTACACAATAGGTCGGTTTCTATTTAAAAAAAAAATTTGAAAGTTGCAAGTCTCACCCCTCATTTCTTTTCCTTTTGATGAGAAAACACCACTGATGAAGTTTCAGCCAAATCGAACTATGTTTAGGGGTCGCTACCAGACATTGAAATTTCAGAATTAAAAAAAATTCCAATAACCAAAAATAAGAAAAAGAAAATCTACTGAATTGAATAATTTCTGGATAAAAAGTAATACAGATCATCAATTTACAATTATTAGGCATTTATTTCATCAATTTTCAATTTTCACCACTAAATACTTGCATAATAATGCATTGAACTCCAGTGGAGTAGCTCTTTTTTTATTTTTTTTGTTGTTGAGGGTTTAATGGCGCTGTCAGAGCCAGGAGGCTCTATCCACGCCATGCACCAGAATCTGATCAAACTCGCCTACAGCCATAGCCCTTCAGAAGCAGATACATTTTAAATGTCTCCCACATTCCTTCAGGAATTTTACTACCACCTTACAGAGTTGAGGGTGCTTCCAGTTCATCCACCGCAGCATCACCTGCGGGTCCAACACCCTTATCCCCATAACTCTTATATGCCGTACAAGACGCTGCCTCGATTCCCCGTAGAGAGGGCAATTTAGAAATAAGTGATTTAGATCTTCAGGTTTTCTGCACACATCATAGAACCCCGTTGGGTGACATCCAATTCTATGGAGGTATGCATTTAAGCAACAGTGCCCAAGTCTTATTCAACAAAGCACTACCTGGTCCCTCCGGGAGAGCCTGGGGAGCTTAACAAGCGGAACCACCTCCGACTTCACCTTGTGAAAAAATCTCCCCTTTGTGCAGGAGTCCCACTGACATTGCCATTTTCCCTCAATATGGTCCTTGACCAGACTAATGATTTCTCAAGGTCCCAAGGGGATTTGGGTGACATTGTCCATTCTGAGGGCCTGCTTTGCCACAAGGTCACTGGCCTCATTCCCCCCAATGCCCACATGTGCAGGGATTAATCACAAATCCACCACCAGACCCCTCCAGTTCATGATGTTATACAAATGCCAAGCTTCTAGGACCAAATCATACCTACAGCCACTCTGTAAGGATTCCAGCGCCTTTAATGCCGAAAGTGAGTCCGAGAGGATAACTGCACTAAGAGGATTGAACTCGATTATCCATTCGATAACTAGGACGATTGCAAGTAATTCCGTCAAGAAAACTGAAAGATGATCGGTTAACCGAAAAGCCCTGACCACACGAACATCCGGGATACATATATCCGCCGCTGTCCTTCCTAGAGAGGGTTCTTTAGACCCATCCGCATATATATGCAAAGATTGACTCCAACTTGCATTTATAAACTCGATAGCCAGGTTGCGCTTTACCACAGGATTAACTGAATCCATTTTTCCCCAGAGATCCATTCGGAGACGAAGGGGTTTGAGTGTCCAGGGGGGCCAAATGGGGACTTTATGTTGGGGGCTGACTGGAGGGAGTCCAGCTTCATTTCCTTGGCTAACTTGATACAGGCCAGGCTAAGAGGCAAGGAAGCGGAGTTGTTGTCTAACTTCAGGTATTCCCAACAATTTTCAAATAAGGATTTACCAGGATGGCTATCCCCAGAAGAAGTGGATCTAGCCCAATATTTCATTCTCAGCAACTCCCAACGAAGGGACAAGGGCATCTCACCTATTTCCACCAGAAGGGCAGACACTGGAGTGCTAGTAAACGCACCTAAACAGACACGGAGAGCTTTTGAATGGACAGTCTCAAGTTTTTTTTTTTTTTTTTACGGTTGCTTTTGGCCATATCACCGAAAGCCAGGCATCCGTAATCAAGGTGGGAACGAATTTTTGCTTTGTATATCATGAAAAGACTGTCACGATGTGCTCCCCACTCTGTCCCAGAGAGACAACGTAATAAATTTATGCCTTTGGCACATTTACCTGTCAGCTCCTTCACATGCGGAGTCCAGGTTAGTCCCTTCTCAAAAGTGACTCCTAAGAAAGACACCACTTGAGATGGATGGATGTAAGTGCCATTAATTACCATTGCTATGTCATCCGTTCTCTTCTTACGGGAAAATATGATAAACTTGGACTTATCCGCTGATCGTTTAAAACCCCAGTCTTCGGCCCATTTCTCCACGAGCCAGATATCGCCCTGGAGTTTTTTACTCGAAATAGCAAGATTTTTACACCGGATCCACATAGCAATGTCGTCAGCAAACAAGAATAACTTGCGATGGAGCTTGCGGAGGGAGACAACATCATTTATCATAATACTAAAGAGTGTTGGGCTTAAGAAGTTTCCCTGGCAGCCCTTATCAGAATGCAGATAAGCAGCCCTTATCAGATAAGCAGATAAGCAGCCCTTATCAGAATGAAACAAAGAGGAGAGGCTCTTGCCAACCCCCCCCATGAAAAGTTCTATTCGATAAAAGTCACCAATCCAATCGTACATTCTGCCATTGACCCCTAGATTACTCAATTTATAAAGGAGGCCATTGTTCCAGACTGAATCGTATGCCTTTTGGATATCGAGGAACACTCCCAGAAGAGACTCCTGATTACCTTGGGATTTCCTTGCATCATTTGCCAGTGCGGAAATGTGATCCATAACGGACCGTCCCTTTCGAAAACCGCTCTGGCCTTTATACAATAGGTTGTTCTTTTCCAAGAAGAAAACCAATCGGTTGTTCACCATTTTCTCCATTAATTTGCAAACAACTGAAATAAGGGAAATCGGACGATATGAAGATGGAACAGTGCCATCTTTCCCCCTCTTTCAGGATAGGAATTACAATAGTGTGTTTCCAATCACAGGGAAGTTTCCAATCACAAACTCAGGAACACTCTCAACACCCAATCCTCCAAGTGTTTGAACATAAGGAGCGATAACTGATCCGGGCCTGGGGCGCTATTCTTAGCCGAACGAATCACCTGCTTCAGTTCCCAAATAGTGAAGTCAAGATTGAGTAAAGTATTTGAAGACAGAAACGTATTGGTGATCACCCTGGATTGACTTACAATTTGGGGAAAACGAGCCTCTAAAACGTCATCCTTTATGATATTCACACTACTAGAAAAGAATTGGCCCACAGCTTCTGCCTTGTCGGCATTAGAACACAGGGCTATGTTCTGGGAAATAATCACTGGAAAAGATTTCCCTCCTGACTTCACTCCCTGTATAAGTTCGACTCTTCCCCATATATAGTTTTGAGAGGGGTATCCGGATAAACTGATGAACAAAATGATTTCCAAGAGGCGGACTTGGCCCGTTTTATAGTTCTTTGGGCTATCGCCCTTTTCCTCTTATACTCTATAACGTCCTCCAACCTGAGGGTTTTCCTAAGTCTCTTTCGAGCCGCCCATCTTCCCTGGATTGCTAATTTACAATCCTCATTCCACCAGGGGACCTTAATTTGCCTACCCATTGAAGGAATTGAGGTTGGGATTGTTTGCCAAGCAATGTTATTCATAATTTGAACAAAATTCCTTTTGATGCTATCTATATTGTGAACACCAATCTCTTCCTTCACTTCCCTGACACATTGATCTGAAAACTGACCCCAATTTGCCTTAAGGTGCTGTCACACCTTGACGATATAGCCAGCAATGGCAACGTATAAAAATGTATGTAAAACGTTGGCGTACGCTGAAATTTTGATGTTTTTTTTAAAGTTTTGGTCGTATTCATAACGTGTTGGTCGTATGCATAACATATTAGTAACGGGCACACAACGTTTCATTGTCTTATAGATAACGTATACCAACGATGCTTGGCATGTTGTCGGCGTTCACAACCTATGCCCAACGATAGTATAACTTAGGCATAGCGCGCTGCACGTATCGCCGACGATCACGTGGCGTAGCCTATTAAAAACCTGCCGCACGCCGATTTAAATCATAACCGCCTGAGAATGGGAAGTGTCAACATCGCAGTCACACCTTGACGATTTAGCCAGCATATGCCGACCTATGAAAAATGTGTCTAAAACGCTGGCACAAGTCGAATACGTTATGGGTAAGTTGTGTATACGTTAAGAGCACGCTGAAAAACGATGAAGTACGCTGTCATATTTCGTGGTACATTTAGTACGTCTTGAAATTTCAAGCATGCTGAAAATTTTATGACGTACTCGCCGTATGGCTCACACGTTCCACTACGCTGGGAATAAGTTGAAGGCACGATATGCGATCGTTCACACATGTCGACACAAGTTCCTTGTAAGTTACTCATAAGTCGAAACACGTCGAGGTAATGTTTAGCATACCCGAAACTTATTTTCTCCGTCAAGGAACATTTTCTTTTTTTCTCCTTGGCTCCGTGAAGGCACGTGACGAAATATCTGAAGTTGTTGTTGTTTTTTTATTTTTTTTTAGTCTATCACAACTTTTAAAATATATTCGGACATTTGCTTTTAAGTTTCGACGTCGACGTGACAATGTCCTCAAACAGAAAATATTCACAGAGGAGGAACTAAGAATAAGACATGAGCAAACTGAAGAGGCAATCGGACGTGACGTAACGGCACGTGACGAAATATCGGAAGTTATTGTTTTTTTGTGTTTTTTTTTAACGCTGCCAATACGCCATTATACGGTAGCTGTAAATTAGAAACGCGTTCAGTAAGTTCTGTGGTTTCCGGAAGACGTCAATCAAATACGTCTCCATCCGTCAATATGCGTTGGAGGTACGTTACACATAGGTTCAAAGCACGTTACTCATAGGTTAGAAATAAGTTTCGGGAACGCTAATCATTACCTCGACGTGTTTGGACTTATGAGTAACTTTCAAGTAATGTGTGTCAACGATCGCATAACGTGCCTATAACTTATGGCCAGCATAGCGGAACGTGTGAGTCATACGCTGGCATGCGTCGTAAAATTTCAAGCGTGCTAAAATTTGAGGACAACTGCAAAGTACAACGATGAAAGCCAGCGTTCCACGATGTATGGCAGTGTTTTTTAGCATGCTCTTAACGTATACAAACTTACCCATAGCGTATTCGACGTGTGCTGGCGTTTTAGCCCAATTTTGCATATGTCAGGCATACGTTGGCTAAATCGCCAAGGTGTGACAGGGCCTTTAGAAAAGTTCCAAGAAGCCGGTCCGAGTGAGTCCACAGAACCCCTTTCACATTGGAGATTAGTGATCACAGGAAAGTGATCACTCCCTAGGTTGTCATCATGGACTTTCCAATCGCATCTCGCAGCTTCTATTGAAGAAATAAGAGTGAGATCCAGAGGGGACATCTTCCCTGTGGATGGATTTATACATGTTCCCTGTCCGTCATTTAATATCACCATATCAAATTCATCAATCAAATCCTCAATAATATCGCCGTTCCTGTCAGTGTTTTTAGAGCCCCAGAGAATATTGACTGTTGAAATTGCCACAGACAAGTACCACCCCCTCACACCTTCTAAAAACCTCCTGAAGACTCTTGTGCATCAATGGTTGGCAAGGATTATAGAAGTTTATAATTGTAATCCTCCCCCTTGAGCCATGGACCTTGATAAGAATACACTCCAGCTCTGTAATGTCTTCCGTTTCCGTGAAGGGAACACCAAATTTCACCATAATACCACACCCACCCCCTTTACCTCGAGCTCTATCCCTACGAATAAGGGTATACCCCGGCATATGGAATCGATTATGCTCCTTGAGCCATGTTTCTTGAAAACAAATATTATCCGGTTTAGTTAACAAATCAGAGATGTATTTTTTAAATTCGGACCCGTGCGCCACTAGACTTTTAGCATTCCGTTGAATTATTAACATTAATCACATTGAGTCCTGAGACTGTTTGGCATCAGGACTGGTTTCTCTCTCTTTATTATTGCCTGTCTTGCTAAATATCTTATTAATATCCTTGGAAGAAATACCATCCCAACCCAGATGTTTACATGATGCTGAAGCAACAATGCTAATCTTCTCCTATCTCCTTTTTACAACAGCTGTGCAATTTACCACCTCAGTAATAAATCCAATGAACCCCAATTTGGAAATGTTCAAAACTACCATGGCACTTGAATCTTCAGTTTGGCAATCCTGATCTATTGTCTCCGTCTGACAACCAACCAAAACTGTTTGTATCTTAACCGGAGCTGGAGTTTTAGTAATCCTATTCGTTTATTTGACTGGCAACACAATCTTGGGGACCTTGAGCACTGCCTCCGCATACAATAACTTCCCAGTGGTTTTCACTTGCTGAATCTGGGCCGCTCTTTGAAATTCCAAACAACCTCTGTAGGCTGCACTATGCTCCCCACCACAATTGGCACAGCACATCTTAACGCTCGTACAGCTTTCATACTCATGATCTCCATTACACTTGCTGCAATGCCGTTTACCCTGACAGGATGTTGCAGTATGACCGAATCTTTGGCATTTGTAGCATCTTAAGGGGGGAGGGATATACTCCCGAACGGGAAAGGCTTGGTAGCCCAGGAGCACTTTAGGGGGAAGAACCGGGATGGAGAAGGATAACACCACACATGTGGTATCGACCTTCACACCATCCCTCACCGACGTAAGACGACGAGCATCACCTACGTCCATGTGCCTCTTGATAACCTCCATATCAATGTCCAGGTCAATCCCGTAAATTACTCCCCGGCATTCCCTTAAAGACCTGGGGATGTGAGCAGATATTCGAATATCCCCAACAAGAGACTCTCAGAATCTTTTCCCGCTGGGCCACTGATTTGCACTGGATCAGAAGGTCACCCGATCGAAGTTTCCTTGCACAATGTACGTCACCAAATTATTTTCCAATTACGGTTCGCCAATTTTATAGGGTTATTGAAAATTAACGACTTGGACCCTTCCACAGCTGAAATTATAATTGGGAATTTATCCCCCGGCTCTTCTCTATCCTTAACCCCTTTCCGCACCTCCAACTCTTCACTACTTCCCTCACCGGGCCTGCCCCTCTTCATGGCCGACACTCGAGAAGTTCTAACACTTCTTGACGAGAGCGCCCAATCATCCTCACCCGATACCCCCTCCATATACTCTCATCCCCTGGTGATCCCCAAGAGTGAAAATAAGGACCTTACCGATCAATACCAAATTGCAAGAACTCAGAACCAGAGGTGATACCGAATACCGGAAGTACTTGGAAGCACCCCCTCCCATTCCATCGGCGTGATTCCTGGGTGGGGACCGAATGTTCTTCAGGACAAATGATTAAACCAGGAGTAGCTCTCATGACGGAATACAATTAAATACTCACTTCCAATGAGGACCAAAAACAATATTTGCTCCAGGTTATTTCAGAGCATAGAAGGAAAATGACGAACTGCAAGAAAGAACTTTTGCACGAATAGTGAAATTGTTCAATGCATTATTATGCAAGTATTCAGTGGTTTGAAAATTGATGAAATGAATGCCTAATAATTGTAAATTCATGACCTGTATTACTTTTTATCCAGAAGTTATTCAAGTCAGTAGATTTTCTTTTTCTTATTTTGGGTTATTGTAATTTTTAAAAATTCTGAAAATTAAATGTCCAGTAGCGACCCCTAAACATAGTTCGATTTGGCTGAAACTTCATCAGTAGTGTTTTCTCATCAAAAGGAAAATAAATGGGGTGGGGGGGGGTGAGACTTGGAACTTTCAAAAATTTTAAAAATAGAAACCGACCTAGTACACAAGGATGGAGGTGGGATGGTGGGGAGAAGCAAAATAACATAGGAGGAGGAGATTGGGACCATTCTCTGTGCAGAGCGTTGGTGCTGCTTTAGGCCTAAGTCACATTTGCTCTACGGCGAGGAGACGGTGGCCATACGCCCTCTGAATTGACAGAAACGTGCGGCGGCCGCAGAGTTTCTGCGGTGGCCTCAGGGTGGTGCTATGCCGTTTGGCTATCTTTTACAGGCCGTAGGGGTCGCCGTGGAATTATAACGTGGAGTTATAACTTTTTTCATTTCTACGTTCGCCGTAGCAATTCGACAAGACGGAAAAAAAAACTGGTAAAAAAATAAATAAATTAACCCACTCGTTACCGTCCATCTGGCAGTCTCCTTGGCTATTGAGCACAATCCTGGACGCACGTTCACCTTAGGGCCCCCCTGCGGTCGCCTTGCGGGCACCTTGAGGCTGCGGGCACCGTCTACCTTGAAAATTATATGGCCGCCGCAGGGCCCCCTTAAGGTCACCGTGCGACATCAAATCAAAGACCGTACGGCAACCCCACGTTTTCGGTCTCCACAATTTCTAAATACGCCATGCGGCTCCCCCGAAAAATAAAAACATATGTGACTGCTTCATTGTGTGACCGTGGAAATACTGTGGCCGCCGTATAATTGCTAGTGGCCGTAGATTTTGGAGACCCCACGGCCGCCGTGGCAAATGTGACTTAGGCCTAAGCAGTCTCCTTGGCTATTGAGCACAATCCTGGACGGGTCGCCACTCCGACACAGTATACCAGCATGCTGGCACTCATTTTGCCAACCTTGGAAGGATGACAGACCAAGTTAACCCCACCTGGTATTAATTCAACAGCTGAGCGGGAGTTGAACTCAGGACCCGAGGATCCAAAACCCACCACCCTAACCATTAAGCCAACACCAGGCATCAAAATAACATAGGAGTCGTTGAAAAAAGAACAATTTAAAAGAAACGAGGAAGGAAGGAAGTAAATGGAGTTGAAATCACCAGGCTGTTACGACAATGCTTCAGAATAGCCTGACCAGTCTGTTACTCTCTTTGCACCCATGCTCTCCGTGGGGCGTCCCAGTTAGTACAGGATGCATGCCTTTTTTGCTGAGTAGTGCATTTTACTACTCTCTGCAGCTCCTCGGGTTCTTGACTCCAGCCGTGTGAGCTCTGCATTCCTTCGGCACTCTACGAGTACCTCTCTCAAACTCAACTGTTCTTTGCCTCTTTCTTGCATGTGCCGTATCATTCCTCTCTCTGTCATCTGTAACCGTTTTTTGTTCAGCCTTGTGAACTCTCTTCAACCAAGCTGTCCCTTCTGCTTTACTCTCCACACCCTATACATGATGAACCCTGATGTTCACTCATGTCATATCTGCCATGGTACAGGACAATCATGCCAGACAGTTGCAATGTCATTTCATAGCTGTGATGGATATCAAGGTTGGGAACAGATGGGGGGGGCGAGGGGGGGAGTTAATCAGAGGGAGTTTTATTCATATAAAGAGAAAGAAACTTGCTTGCTCACTTTTAAGCTCCTGTTCTACCTAATGGACGTACTATTCAACGTGTTTATTCACGCAGAGTTATTATGCTCTATCTTGTATATAAAGCTCAGTTCCTGTCTGTAGGTCACAAGCCTCTCCCCCAGCATCACAAGCACCACCAATTAGTCGGGCCATACCTTTCACTCCAGCATCCCATAAATCGCCATCAGCTTTTTCGCTCCGCATAGTTCTGGGGCTTCATCAGCCTCTGGTGTACATTTGGAGACTGAACACGTCTGCTATCATGAAATAAAGGTATCGCTTTTCGGAAACAAAGGTACATTTTGATTACCACTCATGCAGAGAAAACTAGATAATGCATGCTTTGTTTGCAGCAATCACGGCAACGGTCTAATGTACACCGCCCAATGACGGTGCGTTCGCATAATGCAGAGGAAAGAACATAGTTGTCTTTAAAAAAAAACTTTTGGTTTTCGCCTAACTTTTCAAGGCTTATCAACAAACTGATAAACATGTAATTCACATATCATGTGAAGTAAATAAACATGAGAGGCGATGAAAATTGGCTTGGTCGTGAAATGCCTGTATATGTAATTAATTAGTTGGGAGGCCAGGGAAATTTCGAAGATTTTTTTTTTAACTTCTTTACACGTTCTCTTTATGGTATGTGCAAGTACACTTTGTGTTCCTCTGTTTGTGTTCGACTGATAGTTTTAACCGCCACGTAATTGTCCCACCTTGGATACATAAGATCAGTCTGAGTACTATCTACTGTCCGTAAAACACTGTGTGCTTAAAAAATTTTTTTTTTACTGTGCTGTATGCATTGTATTGCTCATCCCACTATTGAAAGTGTTTTTCCACATAACTGACAAAATATTTCATAATGCATTAAAAAACATTCTCCAGCACATACATACTTTTTTTTGGAGCACAAATACGGTTATTAAATAACCGTTCCAAAAAGAAAAAGGATGGAGGGATGGTATGCCAGAAAGTATGCAAACAAACTTGGGATGGTCACAACAAATTATGACGTTAAACCATCCTCACATCTTTCTTTGAATAATGGTTTTTGCCTGTCCATCCCTGCATCTTTTTACAATAATAGTGGATGTTGATTGCTTCCATGTATGAATTTAACCAGTGAGATATTACAGTGAAAACACACACACACACACACACACACACACACACACACACACACACACACACACACACACACACACACACACACACACACACACACACACACACACACACACACACACACACACACTGTATATGATTGCCAGTGGCTGATTAATACACAGGCATGCCGTTCCCATGCCCAGGGCCCCAAGCTCAAGGTGGGCCATGGGCAAAGGCAACGTGAGCACCATACAACCCATAAATCCCACACAATCTTTTGAGATGGGGCCCCTGAGGGTGGGATCTCACTTTGCCAACAAAACATATCACCTTGTGAGTGGTGATAAACACAGCACAAAGGGAATGCTCCATCTCAAGGAAAGAAAGCACTCACAAAATGAATCGATTTAAAAAACGTTTTCTCTGGTGTTTAAGTAGACATAACTATTACAAAATTATGGGGTGTTGTTAGGTTCGTAGAGAAAGCAAGTGGAATAATAACTACGTTTAATGTTTACAAATGTAACA
>NC_140965.1:30961605-31039105 GCF_056783735.1 Eptatretus burgeri
GGGAATCAGAACGAAGTTTGAAGGGCTATAAAATCGGAACGAGAGCAAATTTCAAAAAAATGGCTCGTGTTGTTCTAGATAATAGTCCATAGTATCAGAATCACTAATAACATTTGATCTCTCTTGATAAATGAGGGAGGAGATACGATTTGAAAAAGAACGATTTTCGCAACTTTGATAGCCTCGTGACGTTGACCTCGACATTGGACGACCTTGAAAGTTATATCGTTGTGCATGTCTCATCGACCTCTACCCATTCCACTAATGGTTATTTGTCTCCACTCGGTTTGATTGTGGACGGACTGACGGACAGACTTCGAGACTGGGGTGATGAGGTCATCTTTACTGAGATGATAGAGATGACCTAAAAAGTGGAAGATGTATCGTACAATCCAGATTCAACACAGGTTGGGTCACCATCCAAACTCGGCAGCCAGGCAAGCAGGAAACTGGTTCGGAATGTCACCGTAAATCAAACAATGACTTTTTCAAAGATGTGAAAGGCTTTTTTTGTTATTGTTGTATACATTGCCAAGGCTCGAATGAGAGCGAACACACAATGCACGACAAGGGGGGCAGGAGAGGGAAGTATAAAATAGTAGGGAACAGGGACATTTGGAGATCTGTGGAAGGGAGAGGGATGGGGTTAGGTCAGGTCAGGTATGGGAGCATGCGCCAGAGCAGCGCGTCGCTGCATCCACTTTCCACCGGTACTCCAGGGGCCTACGTCTGGCCATCCCCCAGGCAGATGCCTGGCTCATCCCATCTCCTTGAGATGCTGATCAACCTGCTGCAACCATGAGGCATGTGGTCGGCCCATTGGCCTCCTACACTCACGAGGCTCCCTTGCTGAGAGAAGCTGATGAGCAGGATCAGCGTCAGGAAAACGAGCCACATGTCCATACAGCCGCAGCTGATGCTCACGGACTATGCAGGTAACAAATCTCATTTCAGTCTCTCTCAGCAACCACTCATTGGACACAAAGTCTGACCAGCGATAGCCAAGGATTCTCTGAAGAGACCTGGTACCAAAATAATTAAGTCGCCATCTCAGATCCCTGGTCAGAGTCCAACTCTCACATCCGTAGAGCAAGACTGGGAGCACCAAGGACCTGAAGACTTGGACGTTCATCCTCCTGAACAGGTACAGGCAGCGCCACACCCCATGATCCAGTGAATCCATGACTCTCCAGGCCTGACCCAGATGTCTATTGACCTCTGGCTCACTGCCAGCAGAGACATGAATTTCAATGCCAAAGTAAATGAATCTCTCCGTGACCTCAACATCCTTGCCACAAACAGGTACAGACAAGATGGCAGCAACCAAGATGTCATTGAAAGCCCAGATCTTAGTTTTGACCGAGTAATCCCGTAATCCCAGTGGCTCCGACTCTTCATTCAGCACCTCGAGTGCCCCAAAAAGGATATCTTGAGTCTCTGCAAAGATGACTGCATCATCTGCGAAATCAAGGTCCGAGATCTTGACATTCCCAAACGATGTACCGCAGCTTGATCTCTCAGACATCCTCCCCAGAATACAGTCCATACAAGTGCTGAAATGTGTAGGGGTCAGTATACACCCCTGACAAACTCCAGTAACAACTGGAAATAACTCTGAGACGGTATCGCCACATCCCACAGCACTCTCAGTACCAGAGTATAGTTCAGACATCAGATTGATCAATTTTGGTGGCACCCCACAAAGATCCAGAATCCTCCAGAGGGCATCCCAATTCACTGAATCAAACGCTTTGCAGAGATCAAAATAAGCTGCAAGCAGCCCCTGCCAAAACTCTCATCTGCGTTCAGTGAGGACCCGAAGAGCAAGGATACGGTCAATCGTTGACCTCTTTGGTGTAAAGCCTGACTGCTCTGGACGCTGGTATCCAAGCAGATGGTGGCGAACCCTATCAAGAATGATCCGAGCAAAGACATTGCTTGGCACTGAGAGCAGTGTCACCCCTCGGTAATTGCTGCAGTCCTGGCGATCACCCTTCCGTTTCCAGGGAGGGACCACAAGGGCCATCTTCCAGTCAGTTGGGATGATGCCTATGTTCCAGGCAGAGCACTGAACTGCATGCAACGACATGAGTACAGCATTTCCACCAGCCTGGAGAAGTTCAGCATGGATGCCACAGATCCCTGGGGCTTTACTCCATTTCAACCGGTTCACCTCAGCCTTTGTTTCCACAAACGATGGTGGATCACAGTTGATTGGAGGGTCAGCAATCGGGATAGTAACACCCCTGACATCCAACTCAGCTGGTGAATCAGCCTGGTACAGCCACTCAAAGTAATTGGTCCAGTGGTCCTTCACTTTGGACTCCTCTGTTAATAGCCCACCACCCTCTGTTCTACCTGCAGTACCACAAGGGACGGGCTTGGAGGAACACAATGCACGAATTTCCCTATAAACAGGACGACAATCATTTGACCACAGGTGATGTTATACACCCTCACAGATTCCTTGCACATCAGCCTCCTTGTCCACCCTCAGCACATATACAGTTTTACCCCTCAACAGCTCATCTCTGCCATTCAGCCTGGCCCTGTGACTGGTCAATGGTATCCAGTTTCCCTTGAGACAAAATTGTTCTTCACCTTGCTGTGAGTTCCAAGACATCCACTGGCAACATCAAGGATGGTGGTCTTGAAGGCACGACACAACTCCTCAGGATTCCCAAAAACACCAAGCCCCCCCCCCCAAATCTCCATTCAGCCTGTTCACAAACTCCTCAGCTACCCTCTCATCCTTGAGCTTGCCAACATCCAACCCAGGCTGGGATGGTATCATTCTCCCAGATTGAAGCTACAACTTCAGAGTTGCTACAATAAGCCTGTGTTCGGTATTGAGGAACTGAGCACTCCGGTAGACCCTGCAGTTCTGGACCATTTTCTTGCAATCATCAACAAGCACATGGTCAATCTCCTTTGCCATACCACCAACATTGGAATACCAAGTCCAGTGATGAGCCTTTGGGTACTGAAACCATGAACCAGCCAACCTCATCCATGACTTCTTGCAAAGTCAAGGATTTTAGTGCTATTCTGGGTCACAGTTCCACACCCATGGGGACCAACACATGTCTCATAACCATCCCCATCAGTTCCAGTCGATGCATTGAAATCTCCCAAGACTAGAAGAGTCTCTCGCCTGGGGTAATGATCAGCAACAGGCTCAAGTGTGGTGTTGAATGTGTCCTTCACGGTGATATCACTCGCCTCAGTAGGAACATATACAGAGACCAGAGAAATGACACCCAAGGAGTTACGAATCCTTCGTCTCCTAATACGCTCGTTGACCGGTGTTACCTGAATTACCATTGGAATCAGCTTATTTCACACAGCATCAGCAACTCCTTGGGCATGGTAACCATCAGCGCGACCAGACCAAGAGTCAGTGCAACCACCCACCATAATCTCACCACATTCAGGTCTCCGAACCTCAGAGAATGCTGCAATACCCATGTCCAAACACTTGAGCTCAGATGATAACAGAGACAGGTGATAATCCTCTTTTAGGGATGGGACATTCCAGGCACCCACCCGAAGGGACTGCATCAGGTTAACGCAAGGAGATCGCCGTCTGGTGGACGACACCTCAGCACCACCCTGACACACACTACCGCAATATGACCCAGGAAGGTTACCCCGTGGTTTTCTTCCTATCATCAGTGGGGGTCCTGAAGGATTTGCCCCAATCCTGTCATCCGGTTTGCTGAGCGGCCTTGCGGAGGGAAGCTACACAGGAGGTACTCCTACAGAGTGGTTTTTCAGATTTCTTTGTCGTACGCTTTGCGGAGCGAAGGGTTTTAGAGTGGCCGGAATGTAAATCCTGCTACCAACCTAAAAAAATAGTAACCCAACTGCAGGAGGACATCCGCAGACACAGTTGGGCACTAGATATGGATGGCCGTTGGCTCACAAGGAGCTCCTCCGCCCTTTGACAGGTTTTGTTTTTAATCCTGCTGGGTGTCCATATCCATACACCCTCCTCACCAAAAAACCTGCTGGGGGGAGACGGTTTAGTCACCGACAACCCGACCATGAAACAGGTTAGGACAGGTTTACATGATACCTGTAACAAGTCACAGATCTAATCTGGCCTGACCTGACAATAAGTCAGGTCATCTTATTGTGGGTGTTCATCAATCAACAATATCCCATTCCTCTCACAAAGGTGCAAGAAAGAAGCCATTGTTGAAAAATACTTCGAAAAGCTCATATGGAGTTTGCAAAAAACCATCTTGATGATACTGCTGTCATTTGGAGAGAATTTTTGTGGTCAGTCAAGCCAAAATTTAATGTTTTTGGTCTAAATTCAAAGCATTACTTCTGGCAAAAACCTAACACTGCATATTACCAAGTCAACACCATCCCTACTGTCAAGCATGGTGGTGGCATCATCATGTTATGGGGCTGCTTTTTATCAGCAAGGACTAGCAAGCTTTCCAGGATTTAAGGGACAATGGACGGTGCAAAGTACAGGAGAATCCTTCATGACAACCTGCTTGAGTCGGCCATGAATATGTAACTGGGGAGGAGATTCACATTTCATCAGGAGAATGATCTGAAGCACAAAGCTAAAGCCTCACAAAGCAAAGTGGCTGAATATGAAGAAAATAAATGTTCCTGAGTAGCCCATTTAAAGTGCTGACTTAAACCCAATTGAACATTGATAACAAAACTTGAAGATTGCAGTCCATCAACGATCCCCATCACACTTGGCAGAACTAGAGCAATTTTCACATGAAGAATGGGCAAATATTTCACCATCTCACTGTGCAAGGCTGGTAGAGATATACCCAAAAAGACTCATAGCAATCAGTCCTGGAAAAGGTGCTTCCACCAAGTACTGACCTCAGAGGCTGAATACTTTTGCAACCAGTGATTATTGATTTGTACTTTTTTTTTTTTTGCAAGTATTCCTAACATGTAACTTCCTTAAACTATAAGTGTTTAGTTATATCTCCTCAGTTATGAATAAAAAAGTTCATTTGGAAAATTGTTTCTTCATAATTCATCTAAATGTGGCATTATTTGTTGGGGGTGAATACTTTTGCAGGCCACTTTAAGTGCATGTGCTGTCATTTGTAATAAGATGTGTATTTTAGCCTGATATCATAAACAGAGGTTCATATCAGACACAAGTGGAAATTACAGTTCAAAAAATGATATTAGCCTGGACGTGGCCGCAAGAGAAAACTTGATCGAAGATTACAGCAAAGGATTGTTCGAATGGTGGAGAAAGCACCTCGATCAACTGCCAAACAGATTCAAGCTGACCTTCGGACACAAGGTACGACAGTTTCAATTCGCACCATCCATCGCCAACTCGATGAAAGGGGGTTCTATGGTAGGAGATCCAGCAGGACCCACTGCTGAGAGAGGGACATAAGAAAGCCTGACTGGAGTTCACCAAAACACATCTGAACAAGCCAAAAATCCTTCTGGGAGAATGTCCTGTGGACAGATGAGACAAAATTAGAGCTTTTTTGGTAAAGCACATCATATCTATGTTTACAAAAAACAAAATGAAGCCTTCAAGGAAAAGAACATCTTCCCGACAGTCAAAATGGAGGTGTTGCAGTGATGTTTTGGGGTTACTGTGCTGCCTCTGTTACTGGGTGCCTTGAATGTGTGCATGGTATCATGAAATCAGAAGATCACCAAGGCATTGTGGAGCTCAATGCTCAATCCAGTGTCAGAAAGATGGGTCTCGATCGAAAGTCATGGGTCTTGCAGCAGGACAATGACCCCAAACAGACTTCAAAAAGCACCCAGGAATGGTTCAAGACAAAACGCTGGATTGTTCTGAAGTGGCCAGCAATGAGTCCAGATCTAAATCCCATTGAATACCTGTGGGGAGATCTGAAAATAGCAGTCTGGGGTGTCAATTTTGTCAATGCCATTTATTTTTATTTTCTGATTTAAAAGGATAATTTAAGTTCTGAATCAAAAACAAAGGTTCTGTTATATTGACAGTGAACGAAAGAATTGTGCAGACCAAACACTTTTGTCAATTTCAACTTATTTTTAGAGAAAATTGTGAGTTATTTGAAAAAAGTGCAAGGGTGCCAATATTTTTTGCCACAACTGTGAACCACATTTTGCTGCAAAATAATTTAATATACATACTTGCATAACATATAGCATACCCATGCCTATAGCTTAGAATAATGTCAACATAAAATGACTTGATGATTTTGTCACTAATATCGGTTTATATATCAGAATAGAAATGCCCAATTAATCACTATACATGTGCACAGAGGTACAATTCCCAGTGCTCCAATATCTGAAAATGATAATTTGGTATTGCTGCAGTCTATGCATGTGCAAGATTTGGTGCTTTTATCACAAAGTGAACAATTGTTTTGAAACTTTGGATTATGCCGACACACAGTGTGGAAAATGCAAAATTGCCTTCCTGTATGCTTAATTTTACCAGGGTAGGATTTTGAGAAATCGTTTTGCCTAACCTGGGCATCATTTGGTCAAGTGGAAAATGCTGCCCACGTCATGGAAGAAGCTGATGTGCGTTTATATTCAATTCATGAAAAAATATCTCTTTTTGCAATAGATCACATGACTTTCCAGTCAAAGACTAACATATTTATCCTTTTGGGCTCTTCATTGTAGAATTGGCAAAAGTTATTCTTCCAATCAGAAGCACTTCTGCTAATTTCATAATGTGGTTTCAACACCTCCAGAGAGGTGTTCATACATTGAGATTCATTGAACCAGCTTCAGTAAGGATTATCATACTTCATTATCTTGCCAAAACGAAGTTTTTGCAAGATATGTTAGTCAGCTTGTATGTTTTTTATTTTATTTTATTTTATTTGTTTGTCTGTAATCACGTCTCGATCACTCTGCAGAGCACAGTTATCATTGGAAATTTTTGTAACTTCGCATATCAGAGTCCTTTGGAGGTCCCTTTCAGCGCATAAAATTTTCAAGGTCAAGGTCACTTTGTCGCAAATCAGGGGAGTCGACGAAACCCTTATTTTTTGAGTAATTTTGATCGGATCGTCTTCAAACTTCATGGGAATATAGTTCATGGTCTGGCGCTCAGCTGATTAATTTTTGGTGGCGATCGGCCTTGACCTTCATGGTTAGCGCTGGAGGTCGAAAGTTTTTGACCCCAAGGTCAAATTTTGAAATCTTAGATACCATATCGAGTAATACCTCATATGAAAGCGCTTGATAAGTGCTTTCCAGATCTGTCAAAAGTTTGACGCTATGACATCATTTGATGACGTCATGACGAAAAACGGATTTTTCATGAAAATTTTATTTCCTCAGTTCTCATCAAAATCTCTTGATATTTCATGTACAACGGTCCTGGAGAGATACCATTAACCGTATGAAAATATAAAGGTCAAGGTCACAAAAAGGTCAAGCATCAAGGTCGACGAAACCCTTATTTTTTGAGTAACTTTAATCGAATAAATAAGTCACTCATGTTCACATTTTGGCAAGATACTGGTCACCCTGGGAGTGACATTGGTTTTTTTTTATTAATCGGTTGTTTGTTTTGTTGCAGGATCTACACACATCGAGAATATCTGGCATTCCCCTGCCCTGTGGCCATTTGCTACACAGGTTTGTCATGATGATGATGATGTTGTGTTTGCACATGTGCATGCCCACATTAATATATCATATATTGTACAAGAAAAAGAGCAGCAAACATAAAGGTTATAGGTTAAAAAAAATCTCTGCCGAAGATTTCAAATGTTTTACAGATTGAGAGCTCTTTTATCTTATACGAGCAAACACATCCCGTTGCTTCGCTGACGGGAATATTAAGTGGAGTGGGGGAGTAAGGAGGAGGGGAGGGTGAGAGGGAGGGAAGGGTGAGAGAGAGGGAGGGGAGGGTGAGAGGAAGGAGGGGGAGCAAGTTGTGGTACGGAAAGGGAAGGGAAGGGAAGGCAGCATGAGGTGAGAGTGAGGTGGCTGAGGATCGCCTGGTGAAGTATATAATTAAATAAGGCCGTTTATTATCTTCAAAAGGGGTGTTTTAATTAAGCCAAACACCCAATTTTCACTCTTGCACTTCCTTGGAATTAGCTTAGTATGTATGCAAAGTTTCAGACTGCAAGGTTGTATAGTTTTGGAGTTATGAAGGACACACACACACACACACACACACGTAGATAGATTTCCAATAATCAATATTGGTATTGATTCTGAATGAAAAATTTCCTCGATGCTGAGTTTCTCAAGGAAGTTGGATCAAAAATCTTTATATTATTAATCTACAGCAAAAAAGTTGGAAACTCACAAAGTACAAAAATTAGGTTTGAAATGTACAAGGAAAATAGTAATTTTGCACTTGCACCTCTGTGTACATTTGTCTCCCATCCATTCATGTTGATCTGTTGTGATGTATTTTTTAACTACCTCCACCACCTAAGGTGGATGGAGGTTATGTTTTTATCCCTGTCTTTCTGTCTCTTTGTTACTTGTGGAAATTGAAGATTTTTCAAGTATATTGGTTGGTCTTGTGCATTATTCTGTCTGTCTGTGTGTATGTTTCTTTGTATGTCAATCGCCGACAGGTCACAATTTTAAACCGATCTTCACAAAACTTCACCACATACTAGAGTTAATCATAATCAAGAAGCCTATTGTTATGGATGTCAAAAGGTCAACATAGGCCAATGGTCAACAACTTAGGTGAGATTTCTAAAATCCTCAATTTTAATCCGATTGACTTGAAATTTGAAGAGTTGCATATTTGTTCATTGAATTCAACCACCAATTATTTTTGAGATTAACATAAGCCAAAAGTTCAACATAGACTAAAGGTGAACAACTTAGTTGAGATTTCTAAAATCCTCAATTTTTATCCGATTGACTTTAAATTTGAAGAGGATTTATATTTCAGGTCATTGAATTCAACCACAAATTATTTTTAAGGTGAAATATATTTTATGGACTTCGCAAGTGTCGAGCAATGCATGACATCTTTCTTGTTTGTTTGTTTGCTTGTGAACAGGATATCTCAAAAAGTTGTGGACCGATTTTGACGAAATTTGATGGAGAGCTTGGAGATGTAACATGGATGAAATGATTAGGCTTTGGTGAAGATCTGGATCCAGATCTGGATCTGAGAATTCTAAAAGTGATTTTTCACCATTGAAAGATGAGGCCAAAAACGATATACAGTAAAGCACACCATCTCAAAATGTTATTGATGGATTCGGATGAAACTTGGTGGATGAGTTTGTTCAGTGACAAGAACAAGCTGATTAAATTTTAGATCGGGTCTGAATCCAGATCCGGCCTATGAGTGGGATACAAAATGTAAACTAATCTGCTTGGCAGAGGTATGCACTCTACCGAGTGCCCTTATAGTTCTTATTTTCCAACTACAAATTGTGGGCTTTACTCACCTTTTTTTCTCTTTGCATTGTGTTTGCAGGACATGTTTCAAAGACACATTGAAAAGTGGGTGAGTAAAGGATCCAATACATGTGATTCATTCATGGTGTTACCTTAGCTCTGCCGCGTTTAAACTTGATGTTGAATCAGAATTTTAAAGATTTGTTCTATCAATCTTCAAAGGAAAACTTGTATATGAGCAATGGATTTTTTGGTTACTGTTTTTTTTCGAATTCAAGCAAATTCAAGATTGTGATGTTAGATGTGGAGTCGTATACAGTGGAGTACTCCTCAAACACTCCCTGCTCATCCTTGCACCTGGATTAGTGGGCCAGCTGTTCTATGCAATCATATTTTTTATGCAGAATGGGTGTGATCACACACCTTTTGGCCAGCAAAAACTGGTATATTTGTGTCCCTTTAATTCATCTCAACTTTTTGACTTTACTGCTTGCAGGTTCTATCGCTGTCCATTGTGTGTCCGTTCGATGGTCTCCATGCGTGACTTCTGGAAGGAACTTGATGATGAGATTGCCATGACACCAATGCCAGAGGAATACCAGTCAACTACCATCATGGTACTGGGGGTTAAAGGCATGACATAGAAGAGGGGCTTTTACAGGCACAGGCATGTTTTGGCAACGTATAAGGAACTGTCATGAATTTGATAAACATGACCTTAAAAAAACAAAAAGCTTACTTCGACAGCTTTTACTTCTTCCTTTCCTATTTGCTATGTATTTTCGACTACTGTTTCATAATTTGTTTCTTGGCTCTCTTTTTGTTCTTTCTTAAAACAAAACCTCTTTATATTTATGAATATTATTTGGGATATGCTGATTTTGCAAGCAATTTCGAGTTTTATTTAGAAATTATGCATACTGATGAAATGCATGAAAGTACAAGGGACATCCAGAGGCCAACAGGATGGTGCAGAGGTAGTGCACTTACTTTTGAAGTGTCAGACCTGGGTTTCATTCCTCACCTGATTATAAGCTGTCGGATTAGTGCTTTTTAGGCAGGGCATTGCATCACCACGTGTGCCGTCCCCTGGATGGACATTAAGCTGAGTGTCTGCCACATTAGTTGGTCCTTCATGAAGAGTAGGTGAGATATCACCAACATCTGAGCCAAATTCAAAATTCCTGAACTCTCAGTTGAGTATCCCATGTCAAAAGTGTGTGACCCATCCATTAATTGTCACCCCTTGGCCTCGCCAATGAAACTGCCTCAGCAGCCTTACGCACCTAAAAGTGTGAAGAAGATAAACAAAATAACCACAATTTGTCATGCTCGGTGGGCCAGTTCATGAAAGAATTGCTCCAAAAATCTTTCCCTAACCCACTCCACAAGAAAGTGATATTAAAAGGGGTGATTAAAATATGTAGTCGAATGAATCGTCAACTGGTATGCAGAAAATTTCAGTAAACGCTTGGAATAACTAAAGCACTGTCTGAATTGCATTCAAATTTGGCAGACATATACCCACCTTAGTTATTGTCCCCAAAGCAAGTTCTCTTGGAATCTGGATTTCTGTGTTCCTTCCCTGGGCAACGACATGATACCCTTTCAGTTGTATCTTGTTCTTGAAGCCGCTGTTTGGCAGAGTCCCCATTGCCGAGTTCA
Source organism: Eptatretus burgeri (assembly GCF_056783735.1). Classification (NCBI taxonomy): domain Eukaryota; kingdom Metazoa; phylum Chordata; class Myxini; order Myxiniformes; family Myxinidae; genus Eptatretus; species Eptatretus burgeri. The sequence continues at coordinate 30,972,625 of NC_140965.1, forward strand.
GCGAAGAACATTTCTTGATTTGAGCTATTGGCACAAAGCAAGTTCATGATCTGAAATTGACGAACTTAATTAAAGGAAACTGAGGTTTGCAGATATAGACATCATGACTTTGCTGATAATGGAATGAAGAATTACCATTCTGTATTTCATTATAAAACACAACTTTTCAAGGCGTGTTGTAATTTTTTCATTTTATAACTAACAAGCAGAGTACCCACCCTCTGGGTAGGTAAAGTTTGTGCATTATTTGCAGAAAAAGCAGTCTTTACAAAAAAAAACTCAATATGTTTGCGTGGTGTGCACCTAAAAGGTTCTCGCTGGTCTAAACTCTAAAGGGTACATTTCAATAGTAGTTAGAGTCGAAAGGGTCTAATATTTAACAGATAGAAATGTCTAAGGGCTCAAAACCGTCTAAATGGATAAAAAGTATTTGAAAAGGTCAACATGGTCTAAAGCTCGAAATGGTCAAGGGTCCATGCTGTCTAACATGTATGAAGGGTGTAAGGGGTCTAAATGTAGTGTTGAGGTCTAAAGGGAGTCAAGGAACTTAAGGGTGGGTCGAAAGGTGCTAGGGGTTTCAAGGGTATCTTCTTCTTCTTCTTTCGGCTGCTCCCGTTAGGGGTCGCCTCAGCGGATCATCCGTATGATCCGCATAGTGATTTGGTACATGTTTTATGCTGGATGCCCTTCCTGACACAACCCTGGTCGCCTCTTACGACACAGGGATATGGTACACCTATTTTAACCAGGGTATACACCGGGCCAGTACAGTGGTACTCATTTCGCCGACCTCGGAAGGATGACAGGCTGAGTCAACCCCCTGGTGTATTAATTCAGTGGCCCAACGGGGCTTGAACTCAGGACCTTTTGGATCCCAAGACGCTGCCCTAACCACTGCGCCAACACCAGGCTAGGGGTTTAAAGGGTATAACAAGTCTAAAGGGTGAAAGGGTCTTAAAGGTAAAAGGGGTTGAGAGGGTTGAGGTTCTAAAGGGTCTATAGGGTCTAGAAGGTCTTTGGGTCTCAAACTTAAATGTCTTAGTATTTTGGGTTTTCTTTTTTTATACATAGTCAAGGCTTTTGTAGAACATCGAGCGTATTGAACAGATCAGGACGTAACAGACAAAACAGAACACAAAACATGCATGCATGGAATGGGAAACTCCAAGGAGGAAAAACTGGGAAATTAGGAGGAATTTGGGGAGGGTTAAAGAGGGTAGAAATAATCATGGTTTTGGATTGGGAACGATCTGAGATGGCAGTGAACAGCTGTCTTGAACACCTGAAGGAAGAGTGAGATTGAAGAGGATGTGGAAGTTGATTCCACAGGCAGGAAAAATAACAAATGAGTAGAGGTGAGCAGTGTTCCTGGATTTAGGTCGTTTTACCAGAAGAGGGTCGATGGTAGACCTTGTGAACCATGCAGAAAACTGGGGGTGGGAGTGGGGGGGGGGAGGGGATAAAGCATGGAGAAAACAGAGGGTGCAAGACCAGAAAGGAAGCGGTAGAAGACAAAGACCAGCGAACTGTATGTGATGGTGAAGTGATAACCCCGTCGACTCAGCTTCAGCGTGGGAGATTCTAATGGTCTTGAAGGCCTTGATTTCCAGTGTCAAGCTGAATAGGATGTGAGGCAGAGGAGCCAGCCTAGAGGGGAGGGAGATCAATGTACAGATGAAGGCCTTGCAGGTGGATAGGAATTCAGGTGTACCAAGGAAGGACTTTGTACAATGGAGGATGCCCAGTCAGCAGCTGGCTTTGGAGGCCAACATTGAAATATGGTTTGCCCAAGAAAGATCATGGCTGATGATGAGAGCCAGGAGTTTGAATAACTGAACCTCCTCAAGAGGATTGTTGAGAAAGTAGATTGGGGGTGGGGGGGGATTGCCAGATGGTCCTTTCAGAGAGGGATAGTGAGAGTGTGAGATCTGTCAGTGTTGAAAGACATGTTCTAAGTGTTTGACCAGCTTGTGATTTTTTTTTTAAGTCTGAAGAGAAGGAAGAGCCTGCCTGTCTGAAGGATGAGGGATGTCACGGCAGAGGGTGGAGTCATCAGCAAATGGATAAAGAGGATTTTCCAGAGTCGGAGAGATGATGGATGAAGATCAGGAATAAGACTGGACCCAGAACACTTCCTTGGGACACCACCAGCCTTGACAGGGAAAGAGATGAAAGAATTCCGTTGAGTGTCACACATTGGCTACGAGAGTGGAGGAAGTCAGGAGTGTGGAGTTGGCCTTGGATGCCATAGGCAGAGAGTTTGGAGAGCTTGGTGCAGCTTGGTGAGATATGCATATATGCAGCTTGGTGAGAAGGCAACAACTGTTGGCGCAATTATTAGAAAATGGAAGAGGTTCAAGATAACAGTCAATCTCCCTCGGTCTGGGGCTCCATGCAAGATCTCACCTCGTGGAGCCTCAATGATCATGACAAAGGTGAGGGATCAGCCGAGAACTACACGGCAGGACCTGGTCAATGACCTGAAGAGAGCTGGGACCACAGTATCAAAGAAAACCATAAGTAACACACTACGCCATCATGGATTAAAATCCTGCAGCACATGCACGGTCCCTCTGCTCAAGCCAGCGCATGTCCAGGCCCGTCTGAAGTTTGCCAATGACCATCTGGATGATCCAGAGGAGGAATGGGAGAAGGTCATGTGGTCTGATGAGACCAAAATAGAGCTTTTTGGTTTAAACTCCACTCGCCGTGTTTGGAGGAAGAAGAAGGATGAGTACAACCCCAAGAACACCATCCCAACCGTGAAGCATGGAGGTGGAAACATCATTCTTTGGGGATGCTTTTCTGCAAAGGGGACAGGACGACTGCACCGTATTGAGGGGAGGATGGACGGGGCCATTTATCACGAGATCTTGGCCAACAACCTCCTTCCCTCAACAAGAGCATTGAAGATGTGGTGTGGTTGGTTCTTCCAGCATGACAACGACCCGAAACACACAGCCAGGGCAACTAAGGAGTGTCTCCATAAGAAGCATCTCAAGGTCCTGGAGTGGCCTAGCCAGTCTCCAGACCTGAACCCAAGAGAAAATCTTTGGAGGGAGCTGAAAGTCTGTGTTGCCCAACGACAGCCCCGAAACCTGAAGGATCTGGAGAAGATCTGTATGGAGGAGTGGGCCAAAATCCCTGCTGCAGTCTGTGCAAACCTGGTTAAGAACTACAGGAAACGTCTAATCTCTGTAATTGCAAACAAAGGTTTATGTACCAAATATTAAGTTCTGTTTTTCTGATGTATCAAATACTTATTTCATGCAATAAAATGCAAATTAATTATTTTAAAATCATACAATGTGATTTTCAGGATTTTTATTTTAGATTCCGTCTTTCACAGTTGAAGTGTACCTATGATAAAAAATTACAGACCTCTACGTGCTTTGTAAGTGGGAAAACCTGCAAAATCGGCAGTGTTTCAAATACTTGTTCCACTGTGTATATATGTGTATATATATATATATATATATATATATATATATATATATATATATATATATATATATATATATATATATATATGTAATCGTTATGTTTGTGGTGGTAGATGGAAGAAGCTAATCGGGAATGTAGCATTTTGTGGAGTTGCTTGGTCTGTGGATGAGTAGGAGGCATCTCGATGTGAGTAAGTAGGGAACCTGTGAGCTTAAGTGTTACGTGTCACCACACAAGGGGTGGTGCGTTGTTAATTAGCCGAGGGAGAAATAATAATTCCCCAGTCTGATTGCCCTCTTTGATTTTTCCCAATGTTTTTATATTTCAAGTTTGGCAATAAAGTTGGGGAACGCGTTCCTGAAACCACAACAAATGGGCAGAAAGCCCCACCTTTCTGTGTTTGGAGTGAGCAGGCCACGCTCTGGAGGTGGAGGAAATATATCGGCGTGATCAATGTCAAAGGAAGGCAGGTTGCGCATTTTAAGAGGAAGGAGGAGTTGGTTTGTACATTTTGGGAGAGCTGTGATCAGTCGGCTGGACATTTTGAGAGACATCGGACTAAGTAGGCTTGTGCATTTTGTGGAGAGCTGTGATCAGAGTGGAGGCACGAGGCGAATTGTTTGGAGAGGCGAGAGCGGAGGTTGAGCGCACACCGAGGAGGACAACACGGCCATTGAATTGGTGTTGAGGCGATTTGGCTCGCGTGGTGAAGTAAGACGCTGGCCTTTTGCTCCTGGTTGAGTCGGTGAGGACGATCGGAGCAAATGAAGCCGTTACACTGGGGCTTTGAGCCTTGATGTGGAGTGCCGCTCGTGGATTGCCTGGCATGCTTTTGTCCCGCTACGAGAGAAGTGCCGTTTGCGTCCATCTGCACGTGCGGATAGAAGCGCCTCAATTCCAGTTCCACATGGATCAGCTCTGGGCCAAGCTAAGTGCAGGAATAGTTAAAAAGGAAGGTTTTTCTTTTCATTTTGCGTCCCCTTTGTCTGGTTAAAAAAAAAAAAAAGGTTGGGGTTAAAAATCCCTGGACACGAATAGGCGTGTGTGTGTGTGTGTGTGTGTGTGTGTGTGTGTGTGTGTGTGTGTGTGTGTGTGTGTGTGTGTGTGTGTGTGTGTGTGTGTGTGTGTGTGTGTGTGTGTGTGTGTCTCTACGTACATACATACATATTTTCTCTCTCAGAACTGCTGTTGGCATTTCCTCCTCTTTCTGCTATTCCTGTTGTTCTGTTCTGTCATGATGGTTCAGTGTTCTTGCTGTTTCACCAGCCAGGACTCTGTATACAAAAAAAACAATGCAATTGCAAGAGGTTTTGCTTATAGGTGAAGGTGGAAAACACTTTAGAAAGTAAGAGAATTCCTCAGTTGGCAAATTTGGCACCACTGATTGAGGCAAATTATAAACACCTTCAAATACAGCAATGTCTGCTCGTAATTATTCTCCTGCCTTGAGGTATTTTTGTGCCTCGACTGACGAAGTTGCCCGAGGCATTGTTTTCAGGTTGTCCGTCCGTGATGTTTTTTTCCTTCCCGCGATAACTTATGAATGCCTGAAGGGATCCAAGTCAAACTTGTTCCAAGTATGCATAATGATGCACCTCTGAACTAATTAGACTATAGGGTCAAGAGGTCAAAGGTCCTGCTCGGTAAATATTCTGTGACCACGCTAACTTGTGAACCAGTGATGGGATTTTGACCAAACTTGGGATAAGTATATATTATGATGCAAAGATGAACTGATTCGATTTTTGCATCAGAGGTCATGTCAGATAAAAATGTGATGCTGAGAACAGCTGAAGGAATTTAAATCACATTAGGTACAAGTATGTATTTTGTATAATGACGTAATAATGTGTGTGGAGGCATATCCGTCGATGTCGTGACGTCAAAGTGCGTCATTCTACTTGATTTGCCACGTTGTAAACCTCTTAGAGAAAGCCCTCTTTTCTTTGCTTTTACCCCTCTCCCCTCTTATTTCGTCTCTCGTTTAGAGTCTTCCTCCCCCCCCCCCTCCGATTTCATCTTCTTTCTTGTATTGTACGATTGTGTGCCATTCTTCTTGAATAAGCATTTGATTTCCTTCCATTTTAAACATTGTATTTTGGGATTCAATACATGACGTCATGCCACAGAGTTACCCCATGCGTATGTAATCACTCCAACTATCCTACACCTTGCTTGAAATGTATTTATTGTGTAGATGCGATAACTTTGTCTCTCAAAAGCATTAAAGTAGTTACCTTGTCTTTTTATAAAGTTATAATTCTTCACCTCTCATTGCCTTACCTGTCTTCTCCTGTCAGATTTTCTGCAATGACTGTCTGGAGAAGGGCAGTGTACCATTTCATGTTCTTGGAATGAAGTGTTCATCATGTGGATCATACAATACCACACAGGATGGTGGCCTCTCCAGGTCTCCACAGCATCCTTGCTAGCTCTTCTGCTCCGGAGTTAGGCCTTGAGTATCTATGCTGTTGTAATACCTTGTTCTGTAGAGCAATAATGTGTGGGATTGAGTTTAGGTGAATAATTTGCGTCCAGGGTGGGGGGGTGGAATGTGGGGGGAGCGGCGGCGTGTAAGAGTGAGATGAGGGTATCAACAATGTTTATGCACACCTCATTTCTTTTCTTGCTCCAAGCTGGAACGTGACCCATTAATTTAGCGATTTAATACTCAACCTCACACAAATTATGTGTATTGCAGCAATATTGTTTTCAAAATGACATCATTCCAATGAAGTGTTCATTAAAAAAGAGAAAAAAATTATGAATATTCAGATGCCGAGCAAGGAAAAGAAGAAGAAGAAGAAGAAGAAGAAAAAAAACCTCAAAGGTTATTCATCTCTCACAAGGCTACAAGACTATTTTCCCAGGATGCTTTTCATACCTGTGCGCAAAGGGGTGATGCACAAGGAACATGTTGCAGCATTGGTCCCGAGTGAGAACCGATCTTGTGCTGCATTTGAATCGTGATACAATCGTGTGATGAGAATGTGCAATTTTTTGTTTGTTTGTTTCTTTTCGAGAAAAATGAAATTGGAATTGTGCCTGCCTCGCTGGTATATTAATTGTTTTTGAAACCAGGATGTGTTGTGGCAAAGTGTCGGAGAATCAGAATTGCTGTTATCGCTGCTGTTTTTCTCGATTTTGGCATACACGTACGATGCTGCAAATACTTCTCAAAAATAATGTCTTTACTTGCAAACCTGGTCATGCTTCGTTTTTAGCTCACCTGGACTTTAGTCAGGCTGAGCTTTGGTTGCTCCGAGACGTTTCCACGTCACAATAACAGCATCTACAGTTGACCGAACTGTAGATTTGTAGGCAGAAATTTGACGAACTGACTTGTTGGAAAGGTGGCATCCTATAACGGTGTCAAGTTGAAAGTCACTGAGCTCTTCAGTGTGGCCCATTCTACTGCCAATGTTTGTCTATGGAGATTGCATGGCTGTATGCTCGATTTTTATACACCTGTCAGCAATGGGTGAGGCTGAAATAGTCAAATCCACTAATTAGAAGGGGTGTCCACATACTCTTGGCTATGTTGTGTATTAGCTCTCTTCTCGGAAAATACACACACAATTTTGGTGAAACTTAACCACAATCTTCATCACCTGTTAGTTTATTTACCAAAGTTTATTGACTACATCAAAATCAGCGCTCCTTACATGGGGGGGGGGGGTGGGGGGAGGGGGTTCTGACCCCTTAAAATAGGTATTTGCTTTATTCTATGAACTACACACATAATTTCAATGCAACTTGATCACAACTTTCATCACCCTTTGATGTACCAAAGTTTGTTCAGAGTGTTAAAAAAATTCAGGGTCTTGGGGGGCTTGCGGGGGGTTTGAGTGACTTGTTCCTGATCCAGGTGAGCTTCAGGATGGGCGGTCCTATTTTTTATCGTTTGTGGATGCCTCTGATGATAACCACTGAAGAAGGTGCATTTTCCTTTTTCCTGCATTTGATGGTGATTCTAATAAATAAATATAAAAGCCAGTCCTTTTTTTTTGACAATGTATGCATGTATGTGTGGGCAGACTGCCTTCGCCCCATTGGTTAGATAGCTGACCCGACTCCACCCATAATTGTAACCTGGAAAAAAAATCATACATCTGACATTTTGTGAGGGTACGTGGACCTCAGGCCTCTGGTGTCAGCCTACGGCCCAGTACAATTGTAATTATCCAAGCTATATAATCGCAATGTATTATACTTTATACAGATATTAGCAGTATGCATGTTTTTGCTTCATGTATGTAACCAAGGTTATTTTTTTTTTATTTTCGGGAGCGATCGTGGCAGCGGTTTATTGTCTATATGGATGAGCAATTTGTACAATAAATGAAGGTGTTTGTACATCGTTTTGGTTTTAGCCCGAGTTTTCAAGCCTGATGAGTGTGAAAATACAGAAGAGTCGCCTGTCATTTTGGATGGGCTTTCCGAATAGTATTTCAAATGAATGGCCTTCAGATATGGAGGGTAACTCACAGACAAACTCGTCATGTAATCTGGATTATTTGTCAGGAGAAGAGGAAATGTAGTGGACTAAGCTTGAAAGTGAAGCTCAAATTTAATTGGGAATTCTTCTTTTCTTTTGCCTTATGTGAGGTGGGGGGGATGGGGTGCTGGGGGGGGGGTGGACCCCACTTGACTGCTATATTGCAAATATTGAGAATGATGTATTTGTCATTGCCTTGCGTGTGAGACTGGCTGTGGTCAGCCCTGTGTGTCGGCGGACTGAGCTTTTTATGTATTCAATGTAAAAACGAAGGTCACCTCGTCAAAAAAGAAACACCGAACTAAGGTGCCTGAAGAAAAATAGAAAACGAGGACAGCATAAATAAAACAATTAGTTTTGATATCAACCTCTCTGGGGGGGGTGTTCCGTTTCCAAGCAACTTGTCGATCGCTTGCCAAGCCAGCCGTTTCTTAACGGTTTTGAATAGAGTGCTTGCTTGAGTGCTTAAGACACTTTGTGAGCACTCTGCAAGCTGCTTGGTAATGGAACACACCCCTGGCTACATCCAGACAGGGGGTGTGTTCAGTTACCAAGTTTCTTGAAGAGTGCTTGCCAAATGACTTGAGCACTCAAGCAAGCATTCCATTCGAAACAGTTAGGAAGGAACGGTTTGTTTGGCAAGCTCTAGCGAGCTGCTTGGTAACTGAACACAGACCGTTGGAAAGTTTTGCAAAGAAAGTTTAATTCCATCATCTCTTGTACTTAAATATTCCAATTAATTACTTTTACAAAATCTCATGATATTAACATTTTCAGACTTTTTGTCCCCTGCCCCAACGACAAGGTTGGAGACCGAATCGGGGTGCGGGGGGGGGGGGACATGAAAATGAGCTCCGGACCCACTGATCATCTGTCCATGTACTTTTGTGCACGCGATATTTCAAAAACTCTTGAACATACAGCTTTCATCTTGCAGACATCCCATTCCTCATGAAATCATCTCGAACTGATTATATATCATGGTGGTGATTGGCTGAATTATGTTGCCGTGGCAACCATCTCAGCAGCTCGACTTGTTTATGCTATATTGTTTGTTTTTTTTTCAACGTTGAGCATAAGCTTTGACATTGCAGATATCTTATTCCTTATGACATCATCAACCTGATTGTATATCATGGTGGTGATTGGCCGAATTACGTTGCCATGGCAACCGTATCGGTAACTTGACTCGTGCATGTGATACTTCAAAAATCTGTTCCAAGATTTAGATTTCATCTCGCACAGATCTATTCCTCATCCCACCACCCACAAGGCAAGGGACCGATGTAGTATCAGCCTTGTCTTTTCTCGGTCAATTCGGCATATGGAGCCTCGCTGTGGAACACCAACTTTAAAAGAGGTGAGGTCACTGCCCCCCCCCACTCCAGTTTCAAAGCTGGAATGTGGTCAGGATGCCGGTGATAGCTCACCTACTCTTCGATAAAGACTCCGTGGGAACCTTTAATATCCACCAACGAATGCTGGCAGACGAACACCGAGTTACACAGAGTGAGGACGGTGCGCACATGGACGCGTCCTCTCACTCACACTCACACTCACACTCACTCTCACACTCACTCACTCTCTCTCTCTCTCTCTCTCTCTCTCTCTCTCTCTCTCTCTCTCTCTCTCTCTCTCTCTCTCTCTCTCTCTCTCTCTCTCTCTCTCTCTCTCTCTCTCTCTCTCTCTCACACACTCTCTCTCTCCTCCAGGATTTCCGTGTGGAGCTGTGTTGGGATTCATTGCTTTATAAATATTGCAAAGCAAAAGGCTTCAAGCAATCTTTTCTGAGATTTGCTTCGCCCGTTATTATTATTATTATTATTATTATTATTATTATTATTATTATTCCTACTTTCTTTTCCTTCATGACTTTCCATTTCGCGCTTGCAGCCGATTTATAAATACAGCTGATTTTTTTTATCGTGGTGTATCGTTGCTGAATTATTTAGCTCGGTTGTGACGTCACCTCATCTCACAAAAAATAATTTCAACTGAAAATGTTTCCGATGAAAGAAAAGGTAATATCGCTAAGTTAATTCGTTTGTCGGGTGTTTTTAAAATGTCATAAATATTGCTTTAGTCACTATTACAGCTTCGCAGGTTGTTTTTTATTTATTTATTATTATTTTGGCGGTGTGGTGACGAACGGCGTGGCTCGTTTGTCAATTCGGTACAACAAACAAACGTGGGTTTCCACATTGATATTACCGCAAAATTTGCAATATCCGTGACGGGAAAAAGAAAGCATTCCGAGTTAAACAAAATTAAACTCATCATCGCGCTGAAGAAACATCCCACGAGTACGCCACGTGTTTGAGTACGTCAGGCAAGCGGGACCGAAAACAAGATGGCGACCTCCGAAACGGTGTGTGAGGTGAGTTCAAGCTTCGGGTGTGGGACGATTCCGTCATTGTCGAGGACAGTTTTCACGTGTCTGTGTGTGTGTGCCTGATGATAGTCGACGTGTCGAGGTGAATGGACTTCAAGTTACCGACACATATTGACTTGGAGAGCTATCCGGGCGAGTTACCGGCCTCAGCTTGGTCGGAACACGCCGTCCGTTGCTGTGCCTGTGCTTGTGGTTACAAACTTGCAAGTCCGTTTCAACGCATTTGTCGCTTTCCTTCGAATGATTGACAAGATGGACCTTTCGTCTTCGAAACCTGCATCCTTGTGACCCACGTGGGGTGTTCTTTTTATCGGTCGTTCCCGGAGAGTAAAGGTTCGGACCCGAGAAAGAGCACCAGGCAAGTCCCAGACGTCCGGGTGTCCTCTCCGCGGGATTTGCTAACATTCTGCTTCTCCTACATCATGTCATCAGGAACTTTGAACCTTGCACGTCATTTACCCATTATAGCGCCCTCTGGCATTGTGAGAAACCCGAAGTTCCTTTTAGGCAAGGACCGAAACCTCCCCCCCCCCAAACCACCTCCCCCCCTCCCAAACCACCTCTCCCCTCCCAAACCACCTCTCCCCCCCAAAACCATCTCCCCCCAAACCATCTCCCCCCAAACCATCTCCCCCCAAACCATCTCCCCCCAAACCATCTCCCCCCCAAACCATCTCCCCCCCAAACCATCTCCCCCCAAACCATCTCCCCCAAACCATCTCCCCCAAACCATCTCCCCCCAAACCATCTCCCCCTCCCAAACCATCTCCCCCTCCCAAACCATCTCCCCTCCCAAACCATCTCCCCCCCAAACCATCTCCCCCCCAAACCATCTCCCCCCCAAACCATCTCCCCCCAAACCATCTCCCCCCCAAACCATCTCTCCCCCCCAAACCATCTCTCCCCCCCAAACCATCTCTCCCCCCAAACCATCTCTCCCCCCCAAACCATCTCTCCCCCCCCAAACCATCTCTCCCCCCCAAACCATCTCTCCCCCCAAACCATCTCTCCCCCCCAAACCATCTCTCCCCCCCAAACCATCTCTCCCCCCCAAACCATCTCTCCCCCCCAAACCATCTCTCCCCCCCCAAACCATCTCTCCCCCCAAACCATCTCTCCCCCCCCAAACCATCTCTCCCCCCCAAACCATCTCTCCCCCCAAACCATCTCTCCCCACTCAAACCATCTTTCCCCCCCCAAACCATCTCTCCCCCCAAACCATCTCTCCCCCCAAACCATCTCTCCCCCCAAACCATCTCCCCCCCCCAAACCATCTCCCCCCAAACCATCTCCCCCCAAACCACCTCCCCCTCCCAAACCACCTCTCCCTCCCAAACCACCTCTCCCCCCCAAACCACCTCCCCCCAAACCATCTCCCTCCCAAACCATCTCCCCCCAAACCATCTCCCCCAAACCATCTCCCCCCAAACCATCTCCCCCAAACCATCTCCCCCCAAACCATCTCCCCCCAAACCATCTCCCCCCAAACCATCTCCCCTCCCAAACCATCTCCCCTCCCAAACCATCTCCCCTCCCAAACCATCTCCCCTCCCAAACCATCTCCCCCCAAACCATCTCCCCCCCAAACCATCTCCCCCCAAACCATCTCCCCCCCAAACCATCTCTCCCCCCAAACCATCTCTCCCCCCAAACCATCTCCCCCCAAACCATCTCTCCCCCCAAACCATCTCTCCCCCCCAAACCATCTCTCCCCCCCAAACCATCTCTCCCCCCCAAACCATCTCTCCCCCCAAACCATCTCTCCCCCCAAACCATCTCTCCCCCCAAACCATCTCCCCCCCAAACCATCTCTCCCCCCCAAACCATCTCTCCCCCCAAACCATCTCTCCCCCCAAACCATCTCTCCCGCCCCAAACCATCTCTCCCCCCAAACCATCTCTCCCCCCCAAACCATCTCTCCCCACTCAAACCATCTCTCCCCCAAACCATCTCTCCCCCCCAAACCATCTCTCCCCCACTCAAACCATCTTTCCCCCCCCAAACCATCTCTCCCCCCAAACCATCTCCCCCCAAACCATCTCCCCCCCAAACCATCTCCCCCCAAACCATCTCCCCCCAAACCATCTCCCCCCCAAACCATCTCCCCCCAAACCATCTCCCCCCCAAACCATCTCCCCCCCAAACCATCTCCCCCCCAAACCATCTCCCCCCAAACCATCTCCCCCCCAAACCATCTCCCCCCAAACCATCTCCCCCCCAATCCATCTCCCCCCAAACCATCTCTCCCCCCAAACCATCCCTCCCCCCAAACCATCTCCCTCCCCCCAAACCATCTCCCTCCCCCCAAACCATCTCCCTCCCCCCAAACCATCTCCCTCCCCCCAAACCATCTCCTCCCCCCCAAACCATCTCCTCCCCCCAAACCATCTCCCTCCCCCCAAACCATCTCCCTCCCCCCAAACCATCTCCCTCCCCCCAAACCATCTCCCTCCCCCCAAAACATCTCCTCCCCCCAAACCATCTCCCTCCCCCCAAACCATCTCCCTCCCCCAAACCATCTCCCTCCCCCCAAACCATCTCCCTCCCCCCAAACCATCTCCCTCCCCCCAAACCATCTCCCTCCCCCCAAACCATCTCCCTCCCCCCAAACCATCTCCCTCCCCCCAAACCATCTCCCTCCCCCCAAACCATCTCCCTCCCCCCAAACCATCTCCCTCCCCCCAAACCATCTCCCTCCCCCCAAACCATCTCCCCCCCAAACCATCTCCCCCCAAACCATCTCCCCCCAAACCATCTCCCCCCCAAACCATCTCCCCCCAAACCATCTCCCCCCCAAACCATCTCCCCCCAAACCATCCCCCTCCCCCCCAAACCATCTCCCTCCCCCAAACCATCTCCCTCCCCCCAAACCATCTCCCTCCCCCCAAACCATCTCCCTCCCCCAAACCATCTCCTCCCCCCAAACCATCTCCCTCCCCCCAAACCATCTCCCTCCCCCCAAACCATCTCCCTCCCCCCAAACCATCTCCTCCCCCCAACCCATCTCCCTCCCCCCAACCCATCTCCCTCCCCCCAAAACATCTCCCTCCCCCAAACCATCTCCCTCCCCCCAAACCATCTCCCTCCCCTCAAACCATCTCCCTCCCCCCAAACCATCTCCTCCCCCCAAACCATCTCCCTCCCCCCAAACCATCTCCCTCCCCCCAAACCATCTCCCTCCCCCCAAACCATCTCCCTCCCCCCAAACCATCTCCCTCCCCCCAAACCATCTCCCTCCCCCCAAACCATCTCCCTCCCCCCAAACCATCTCCCTCCCCCCAAACCATCTCCCTCCCCCCAAACCATCTCCCTCCCCCCAAACCATCTCCCTCCCCCCAAACCATCTCCCTCCCCCAAACCATCTCCCTCCCCCCAAACCATCTCCTCCCCCCAAACCATCCCCCCTCAAACCATCTCCCCCCCCCAATGCTTCTAATCGTTGTTCGTCATTTCAGATCGAGTTGAGCCATGGCCCAATGATGGGAAGTAAATTGCTGTCGTTTCAGTCTTGTTTACGGATCAGAATCACAAAATGATTTGAAAGAAAAGAAAAGAAAAAAATCCACTTTTGCATCTGTTTGTTCGTTTGTGCCATTTTTCTATATTATTGTTGAAATGGCTATTTTCAACACTGTTCGACCATTGGAACCTTGGTCCCATTTGGTTCCGGCAGGATAGCTTCGAGCTCTGTTCCTTTGAGCATCATGAGAAATCAAAATTGAATGCACGATGTGTATCGTGTCATCATCACCTGGATATCCACCCGAGAGTGTCGATGGAGGTGGCTGAGCAGGTAAGTGAGAATATGTTTAATAGTTCCCTCGAGTCAGGACAGGTACTGGAGGATTGGAGAGTAACAAATGTAACACCATTATTTAAGAAACGATCCAGATAAGAGTTAGGAAACTATACACCTGCTAGTTTGACTTCAGTTGTGGGGAAGGTGTTGGAGACACTAATTAAGGACCGGATGAGGAACCATTTAAATAAATACAAACTAGTTAAGGGTAGTCAGCATGGGTTTACCAAAGGTAGTTCCTGTTTAACAAATCTTTTAGAGTTCTATGGAGCAGTGTCTGATTGGGTGGATGAGGGAAAGGCAGTGGACATAGTATATCTAGACTTTAACAAGCCATTTGGTAAGGGACCACATCGGAGGTTGTTAGCCAAAGTGAGGGCTTGTGGAATGGCTGGTCAGGTCGCTAATTGGATTGGAAACTGACTTGGTGAAAGAAATCAGAGTGGCTGTGTGGATACATGTAGTGGAGTACCTTGGGGGTAGGTACTGGGACTATTATTATTATTATTCACAAGTTGCATCAATGATTTGGGGAGTGGGGTTAAGAGTCAGCTTTCTAAAGTTGTAAATGGCACAAAACTTGAGCTAAGGTAGATATCAGAGAGGGGAGAGGGTGAGCAGACAACACAGTGCGAGGAAGCTGTCGGTTAAGCAACCTGGGTTTTAGGTTGTATTTGTGGGGGCGGGGGGGGGGAATATTATAAATCAAAAGAGGTAGTGTTAACATTACAGGAATGCAGTGAGGCCTCATCCAGTATTTTGTATACATTTTTGGTCACTACATCTTAGGAAGTACATATTCTGCCATAAAGTGTGTTCAACATTGGATTGATGGAAATGAGATTTTATTTACTAGAAAGGAGATGATTCTGAGGAAATTTGAGTGAGATGTTTATGATGATGAAACCTATGGACAAGATTGGGGAAGTGGAGTTTTTCAGCAGAGTGGACAGTGTTAGCACCAGAAGCCACACCCTGTGAGGGTAAAGAAGATGAGAGTTTGGACCATATTAAGGCAGGGGTCTTTCACTCAAGTAGTTGATGCATGGAATGGTCTCCCTGGAAAGGTGGTGGCAGTGGAGGGGGTAGATAGGTTTAAATTTAAATTAGATAGGCACCTAGAAGCATTGGAGATAGAGGGGTATGTGGATGTTGGCACAACTTGTGTGTGGATGGGTGATTGTTTCTGGTGTTTGTGCAATGGAGGCCTGATGGGCCAAATGCTGTCCTGTGCCAAAATGACTTGTGCATTAGTGGTTTCTCAGTTGGGAGTTGTGCCAATGAGCAATGCTGTTCCTTTCCCTCCCCCCCCCCCCCCTTTCATCTTACTCCCCTATCCAATAGCAAACACAAACACAGACTGTGCTGAAGGAAATTGAGGATTCTCCAAAAGAAGAGGCAAATAACAAGGAGGTGGAGAGTCCTGAGAGCTATATCAAACACCCCCTGCAAAACAGGTAGACATTTGGATCTTGCGTTTTTACCTTCAACATTTTGTTTAAAGAGCAGGTTTTTTTTTTTTTTTATTTTTTTTTTATTTTTTTGTATACCTTGGTCGAGGCTCGTATGAGAGCTAACACACAACTCACAGCAAGGAGGCATGAGACAAGAGGGGCGGGAGTGGAAGGGACAAAACATTGGGGAACAGAGACAGGTGAACTGTTGAAGGGAGAGGGATGGGGATGGGACGGGGAACATGGCGAGGGGAAGATGGACATTAAAGGGACTTTCAGGAAGGAAAGCAGGAGAATTAAAGGAAGTGGGCTTGGGTGGATTATCGGGGTAGAAAAGATCGAGGATTTGGATGGGGGAAGATAAGAGGTGGTGGTGAACAGCTGTTTTGAAAGCCTGGAGGGAAGAATGGGAAAGAATAGAGTGAGGAAGTTTATTCCAAAGGCGGGAAAAAGAGGAATGAAAGAGTGAAGATGAGCAGTGATTCGTGATTTTGGTAGTTTTACCAGAAGGGGGTTGTTGGCGGACCTTGAGCGCCCTGTGGAAATGTGGTTGGGACAAATCACAGAGAGAGCAGGGGGGCAAGGCTGGAGAGGAGTCGGTAGAAGACAGAAAGACCACCGACCAACCTGCGGTGATTGAGTGAGAGGCCCAAAGACTCAGCTTCATTGCGGGAGATGCCAATGATCTTAAAAGCCCTGGTTTCGACAGCGTGAAGTCGAGAAAGGTGGGAGGCAGGAGCACCAGCCCAGAGGGGAGAGCAGTACTCCATCAGGCTACGGACAAAAGCTTTGTAAGTGGTCAGGAGCTCAAGAGGGCCGAGGAAGGACTTTGCACGACGGAGGATTCCCAGTCGGCGACTGGCTTTTGAGGCAAGGTTGGAAATGTGACTTTCCCAGGAAAGGTCATGGCAGATAGTGAGACCCAGAAGCTTGAAAGAAAAGACTTCTTCCAGAGGATTGTTGAGAAAGTGGATGGGGGTTTTGTAAACGGTCCTTTCGAAGAGACATAGTGAGAGTGTGAGATTTGTCTGGATTGAAAGACATGTTCCACGTGTTGGACCAGTTTGTGATTTTATCCAGATCTGCAGTGAGCGAAGAAGCTGCTGCTTGCCGGTCTGAGGGATGACAGATGGTACGGCAGAGGGTGGAGTCATCGGCAAAGAGAAATAGAGGATTTTCCAGAGAGTCCGAGAGATCATTGATGAAAACCAGAAAAAGAACAGGGCCCAGAACGCTACCTTGAGGAACTCCAGCCTGCACAGGAAGAGGGGATGAAAGAACTCCATTTAGGGCCACACGTTGACTGCGACAGGAGAGGAAGTCTGCGAGCCATGAGTGGAGATGGCCTTGAATACCATGGGAAGAGAGTTTGGTGAGTAGGGCAGGGTGCCAGACTGTGTCAAAAGCACGTGATATGTCCAGGGATACGGCTCGGATTTCCTGTCTGGCATTGAGGACCTCCATCCATTGATGGGAGAGCAGTAGCAGCATATCTAGGGTAGAGTGACCTGGTCTGAAACCAAATTGATGATTGGAAATCAAGCCATTGGAGAAGAGGAAGGATTTCATGTCTGAAGCGATGATGGATTCCATAACCTTGCTGATGATTGGGAGAAGGCTGATTGGTCTATAGTTACAGGGATCTGTTTTTGCACCTTTTTTATGCAGGGCAGTGATGTTAGCAGATTTCCAAGCAGATGGCAGATGACCTTGGGAAAATGAGAGGGTGAATAGAACAGAGAGAGGGTGAGCAAGAGCAGAAGAGCAGGCTTTGAGGACACGTGGGCTGATGCCGTCTGGACCGGTTGCAGAATCTGACTCGAGGTTTGAAAGCAAGCTCTCCACCTTGTCAGGAGAAAAGGATACAGAGTCCAGGGACAGTTGGGTGCGACTGGGTAAAGTGGGTAGAGATAGTGATGGGTTTGGGACACAAGATTTAGCTGCAAACACCGAGTTTAGACATTCAGCTTTATCACATGTAGAATCAGCAGTGCGGCCATTTGAGGTAAGGGAGGGGATGGAGGGGGAACATACACCAGAAACAGATTTGATTAAACGCCACCAGGATTTTGAGGAGGGAGAGAGGTTTGAGAGTTCAGACTTGAGATGAGAAAGATGTTGTTTTCTGGCTCTCCTGAGGGTAGCTACACACTTGTTCCGAGCTTTGTGGAAAGAACTGAGATTGCCCTCAGTTGGGTTTGCTTTCCATGAGGCAAAGACAAGTTGTTTCAGGACAACTGCCTCGCCACAAGCTTCAGTAAACCAAGGGCGGGAGGAAGGGTAAGACAACTGAACACGAGAGGGGATAAATCTGTGCATGAGGGAGAGCAAGTTTCTTTGAAAGAATTCCCAGGATGAGTTGATGTTTGAGAAAGTAGTGATAGGAGACCAGTCTGTAAGTTTGATGGCTGCTCGGAGACCCTGCCAGTCGGCTTGAGTGAAATGCCAGACTCGACGGCGGTGAGGTGGTTCTCTGATAACAGCCAGAGAGATGTCCACTTTAACAAGGACGTGGTCAGAAGAACCAATTGGAGCGAAGGAAGAGCAGCAGATATTGTCAGGGAAATTTGTCAAAATCAGATCCAGAAGAGATGGAGTACCATTGGTTGAGATCCGGGTCGGGAAGTTGACTGATTGAGTCAGTCCCAATGAGTCACAGAAAGCTTTTGCTGATGTCCCATGGCAGGTGAGAGAGGTACCCACACCTAGCCAACTGGCGTGATGACAATTGAAGTCGCCACATAAGAGGAAGAGAGAGTTTGGATGAGAAGATAGAAGATGGTCCATGAAGAAGAAGATGAAGATAGAAGGTTGCGGGTCACCAAACATGTTCTGAAAATTTATCAATATGATTATATGTGCATTAAATAGTTCGAGGCAAACTATTGTGGTTGCCTAACTATTGGGAAAATTAATGAAATTTAACTCCGAAGTTATTTCTCGAGGCTGTTGAAAAAAACAGCCGCGTGCCATATATGGATGTTGACGTCACGTTCTCCAAAACAAAGCGGACGCTCACTCGCTCATTGAAGAAGTGTCCAGTTCAGCGGGCCGTTCTTTCGCTTTTTTTGAGCTTGCAACTGTCTATATTATCCTTTTTTTATTTTGAATTATTGTAAAACAAAGTTATTTGGATATTTGTACATCATGCCTCGTACGTGTCGTCATGTTTTGCGAAAATGGCTGGAAAACGGATAATCGCTCCCACCGATTCCCGAAGGAATCAATCGTTCGCCGGCAGTGGATAAGATTTGTACGAACAAAACGGGAGAATTTTCCCCCAAAGAAAACGGATAAAGAGGACCCTTTGGATAGACGTCATTTGTGGTGACCATTTCATAGCCGAGGATTACGAAGGCATAAACACATCTGATCACCACTCTGTGAATATGAGTTGTTGGTTGACAAGTTCTCCAGATACTGCTCTGTCACAGAATCTATTGTTGAGTTTAAGTGAGAAAAACATTGAAATGTATTCTTCGAGTACATGGAAAAACACATAAATAAACTTTCTGCAAAACACAAGCATGAAAAAATTTCTCAACAAATCGACTTATTGTTGATTAAATTACTTTTTTAACAGCATCAGCAAATTTGGCTATTCCATTTCAATTGTAAAAAATTGATCAATTTTCCACTTTTTTTTTTTTCTAAATTTGGTAGAATATTTCCAAATGAGGCTAAACATGTTTTGGTATTTATATGCCACAACAGTCTCTTGAAAGTTGGGGTTTGTTCTAACTGTTCACTTTTGCTGGGGTCAAGCTCAGCTGTCAAAGACTTCAACACCAAGGCTACGGTGTATAATATATTTGGGTCCATTATTGATTCATTCTATTTCTGACTCTTGAGTGACTAGAGGGTTAAAATTATTATATCGAGTCACAGACGAATCAAACTTTACATTATTTTATGCATCGAACAAGAAAATGAAAATCTACAAACCAATCTGTCTGGTGGAGTCTGTCAGTGTGAACTGCTGGGCAGTCAGTCCTGCCACTTGTACACGAAATAGGCCGTTTTCTGGCACTTGCAAGTGGCTCAAATATATATGGCTCACGGCCAGAAACTCCTCAATGTAAATTCCCATCATCCTCTGACTCGTCCTCGGCAATATTGGAATTAAAACACTCAATTTCATCGCTGCTGAAATCACTCTCTGATTCGCATCTCGCCTTGTTCACACGCTGTTTCCGAATGTTCCCGAATTTTTCGGAGAACGTGACGTCATAGCATCTTCAGTAAATTCCGGTCTGTTTTCCGATCAGACAAAAGTTTTGACTGAAAAGTTAATTTTAGCATATTTTGAGTTTCAAATATAGGAAAGTAATTGCCCAACGATTATTCATGTGCTTACAACCTTCGAATCACGCAAAGTCATCAGCAACCCAAAACCTGCTCTTTAATATCTAATATATAAAGCTCTTTCTGCTCGCTCGCTCGCTCACTCACTGATATTAAAGATTGGTACCTTCCGGGTGACATAGAAAGCTGAAATTTTGCGTGCTTGTGTTCATCGAAGTCGGTACACCGGAAGAATTAACAGAATCGTCAGACATCTATAAATGAAAAAAATGTAGGTGTGACTCGACAAGGGGGAAGGTGTGTGTGTGTGTGTGTGTGTGTGTGTGTGTGTGTGTGTGTGTGTGTGTGTGTGTGTGTGTGTGTGTGTGTGTGTGTGTGTGTGTGTGTGTGTGTGTGTGTGTGTGTGTGTGTGTGTGTGTGTGTGTGTGCGTGCGCGCGCGCTATTTGCAATATATCGATTATAATCGACGTGATATTGTTATGGTGCCGGGTTCGGTGGCAAGGACAACCGCCAGATGGAGCAGTTGTGCCGTCTTCCGCCGAACACCAGAATTGAAGGTCGTCACTCCAGACAACTCCAAAGTCGACGGGTCGCTTAATGGACCATGGACGCCAATATTTCGACTGCGCGGTTAGGGTCTTTTCGTCTGATTCCAATTCACCTAAGTAGCCGCGCGGTCTAGCAACCGGGGAAACCACACCCTTGGCCGGCTTTGTTCGAACCGAGTCGCTGTTACCGACTTGGATCCGGCGTAACCGAGCGGAAATTGCCAAAGCCGCACCGGTCCAAATTACAATTTACAGCACAATCAGCCTCCCTAATTCTTAAGCCCGAACCATACTGGGTCAATGAAAGAAAGCACA
Organism: Eptatretus burgeri; assembly: GCF_056783735.1. NCBI lineage: Eukaryota > Metazoa > Chordata > Myxini > Myxiniformes > Myxinidae > Eptatretus > Eptatretus burgeri. The sequence goes on from NC_140965.1 coordinate 30,993,381, forward strand.
GACAATGAACTGGAACATTTAACAGTTATTTATTTACAATTGTAAGAGGGAGGGAAACAGAGGAGACTTCACCACGAATATAGATGTCGGCAAATGTACAAGGGCAATCACTTAAACGATTTCTACTTATCAGACTAGCCACAGACACACGCACCCAAAAATAAATGGACCTCGTGGGTCTTTATTCGGCCCTTCAGCTCGGGATGGAAGGCGAGCTGAGGGTCAGAATCTGGCCGGGTACCTGGCCTCCTCATGCGGTTTGACCGACTCCAACCCACCACGGTGAGACTCGAACCCACCACCCGGAATCCAACGAGCCCACGATCCTGGCTGCCGCAATCGATGACACAAGTGCCACGGAACACCTCCGCCACGGAACACCACCACCATGAGCACCAACACGACCACCGACCACCAAGGAACCCCGAAAGAGACCAAAGACCAAGACTGTAGACGACAGCTCGACACTTTTCTTATCTTTCTCCACCCGGGCGGGTGGAGGGATCCGCTCTGAGGTAACTCGCCTCCGGATTGGTCGGGCGATCGGCACCCTCCCCTCATTGGACGAGGCGAACGTTCCATCTGGCTGGGGCAGGGTTGCCTCTGAGGTGATCTCACCCCGGATTGGACGAGGGGAAAATTCCATTTTGCTGGTGCGGAGTCGGCCCTGAGGTGATCTCACCCCCGATTGGACGAGGGGAACATTCAATCTTGCTGGGGCGGAGTCGGCCCTGAGGTGATCTCACCCCGCCTATGTCCGTGGCCAGAAACACATGTGTAATGGCACTGAAGGAGTCGAGGGGGATTTAATGCAGAAGACTAACTAGAAAGAAACTCGTAGCACTCACATGAAATAACCATTAGACATCGTAGTATATGCTCTGGGGGGGGGGGGGGGGTGTTTGTGTACATGACTCTTTTAGAACGTCACCCTATTTTTTTTTTTTTGTTCTATATGCCAAGACCTTCAAAAAAAGTTTGGGTAACACCTCCAGATCAAGTACATTTTCTCTGTAGGGTCCATCTTGGATTCGCAGTTGGCGACCAGCAAACTATAATTGAACCAAAATGCCCATATTGGGTTTAGATGGAATAAATCATTAGTAAACATCCATAAATTATTAATTTTGATTTTTTTTTTGATTTTGATTTCAACTTGAAAGTTAGTTGCAGCAAGAAAAGACAGATCACGGTTGGATTCACTTGTACGATATTTTGTGTACAGTTGTTTGTAGGATTTGTTATCACAGATAATGCAGTTCACAACTCGCAATCTAGTTGCTGTAGTATCTGCATTAGGTCGGTGGCAAACTGCCTGGGAGCGAGAGCTTCTACTTTCAGTTTTGTTCTGCTGATAAAAAGATGAGTCTTGGCTTTGAACTAGATTCTTCTTAGTTATTCTGTCAAGAACTGTCTTCATAGTGTACTTCTTGCAACATTCATTCGTCACATGATAATAAAACCCATCTCCTTCAACAAGCTTCAGTCTTTTGGAAACATGGTCATTGTGTATTCCGCTGGCTTCCCGTATCCTTTTACAGCCATTGCTTGTGCTTGCTGTCTTATCGCCTACTTTTTGGCAGATAATACATTTTGTTGCATCATAAAAGAGGTCTTGAGATGACTTTACAAGAGTTACAGACTCCATCATTGGCACTTTATCCAACTCTTCACAACCCTGAAAAAAAATAGAATATTATTAGTACTACATGTTGTACATACTAGGGGAATTGGAGGCACAACCACACACTTAAAATAAATTGGACAACTACCTATTTGGAATCAATGCTATTTTTAATTTTGTCAATTGTATATGACCCCCGTCTCCTCAGGGACATGACAGGTAAATACATGTAAACTATTCTGCACATTCTGGATGAGGCACAACCACATACCAGTAGTGTGTGGCTGTGTCCCAGGCCTGGGGCACAATTGCACACTGGTATATGGTTGTGCCCCATGTTGCATGTGTTCATGTTAATGGGGGTCTGTTTTTGTTTTATTGTTTAGGCAGAAAACATGTGATGATAGTTTCCATTCCATTCTTCCCCAACTTCTGATAATGTATAATTTATCATTTTCTTCATATTCATATGTATCCTAGAAATGATTTGACAAGCTGATACATTTAATATGTGCATAATAACAGTTGACCTTGAAAACATAGGCCAAGGTCAAGGTATTGGAAACCAAATCCATTCAATTCTTTACCCTTAAAAATGTGATGGTTTGACATTTAATTCATATTTATATGTGTTATAGATCAGGTTTTATTATATTTTACAAATTTCCGAGTTAATATCTGAATACTAATCGCTGACCCTGAAAGCATAAGTCAAGGTCTTTTGAAACCAAATCCATTCAATTCCTTGCCCTTAAAAATGTATGATTTGACATTTAATTTATATTTCTATGTGTTCTTGATCAAATTTTATGACATTAGACAATTTGTCTATTTATCGATAGAATCAGAGGATTCCCTCATTTTGGGGATCAGATAGAATTGGGGGATTCCCCCATTTTGCTTTGAAATTTAAATATTTTGATCGAGATTTCACAATTATTCATTAAAATATTTCATTTTAAGAGATACAATTATTCTTTGATATTTAATTTACAACTTTTGACCATTATATTAACTTAAAGTCAAAGGTGATGCATTAAAATCTTACCTTTTGTTTGCAGCATTGTTTTCTCTTCTTTTTCTTGAAAATCCAGTTGTCAAGAGGAAGTGGCATCATAGTTTACCTCACTTAGGTATCCCCAAAAATGACATCATAGACTTTCATATCCCTGTAATTTACTTTAAAATGGTCTGAAGGCTTTGGTATGTATTATACACTAATAGGAAATCACATATGGGGAATGATTTGGTCACCTGATATTTGACCTTGAGTGAAGGATTCAAGGTCAAATAAGACCCTCAACAGTGTTCCCTTTGTAAAAAAAAACAAAAAAACAATGTCCTTATCTTTCTAAAAAAAATTGTCTGATGGCTCAGTTACATATGTGTTATGAATAAATGGGAAATAACATATGGAAGCTTTTGATTACATGGTGGTTGGCCTCGACCAATGGGGTCAGGGTCAAATGGACCCTAACAGCATTGTCATCACAGTATTACCTTGATCGAGAAAAAGCCCATATCATTCTAAACATGGTGTGATGGCTAGAAATAAAATATGGAAATCTTTTGGTACTTGACCTTGCGTATGTGGTTGTGCCCCAAGTTCCCCTACATCTAATTAAGATGAGTGTCTCAATATAGTCTCTGTAGGATTGAAGCGTATGCATATCACTGTGTTTTAGACCATTAATTAAAGCTTCAATGTTAAATCATGTCTACTTTTCATTATTTTGGCAGTCATTTTGAGGAAAATCTTGTGATTATGCTAATTAGATCAGCAAACAAAATACAAAAATGTTACCAATGAATTCCTTGGGGTCAATAACCTATATTTAGTATTAAAAAAAATCAACTTTCCATGGCATTTAATTAAAGAGATATCATCATTTGATGAAATACCGCAAAAGTGGCCATTTGGGGAAGGGGTGACTTTGGTTTACAATGAGCTCTGTGGTCATCACACACAGCCCCATTGTGAGAATATGAAAATTGAATTGCTCAGAGAACTTAATAATGAAACTTTTTGCCAAATTTTTTAGCTCTACTTACAATATTAAGTCATTCAGAGACCATAAAACTTTGAGCTACTTTCAAGTTGAAAGCTATTTTGACTAAAATTATGTAAAATATGGCCATTTTCTACTGTGAATCAAGTTTTAAGAGAATAAATCATGCTAAAATGTGTTAAGCAATGCATAAGTAATTGAAGTAAATCAAAATTAATAATTTATGGAAGCTTAATAATGATTTATTCCATCTAAACCCAATACGGGCATTTTGGTTCAATTATGGTTTGCTGGTAGCTAACTGCGAATTCAAGATGGACCCTATATAGAAAACGTACTTGATCTGGAGGTGTTACCCAAACTTTTTTGAAGGTCTTGGCATATAGAACAAAACAAAATGGGGTGACGCTCCAAAACAGTCATGTACACAAACACCCCCCCTCCCCCCCACCCCCAGAGACAGGAGTATAGGGGAGAGATTCTAACTACCCACATATACTGAACAAAATAACTAGACTTTGGGTCAACTGAATGTGAATGGTTTCCAGATTCGTAACAATATAACATTTTATCCTCTGCCACCAAAGTTGTCTGTCTGTGAGCAGGATATCTCAAAACGTCGACCGATTTGGACAAAATTTGTTGGATAGGTTGGGTGTGTGACAAGGAGAAATTGATTAGATTTTGGTGAAGATCTGGATTCAGATACTAGGATTTTTCAGTGATTCTTCACCATTGAGAGATGGGGGTGAAAAACTATATATATATATATATATATATATATATATATATATATATATATATATATATATATATATATATATATATATATATATATATATATATATATATATATATATATATATATATATATATATATATATATATTGTTGCGGTTGTGGAAATTCGCAAACCACCATTCAGGTCCCGTAGGTGAGATATCTCTGTAAGTGCATGTGTAGTTAGCCCTAAACCCGTTGTTTAGAGGGAATAAATGTGATTCATTCGGGCTGCGCCGCTTTGAGAAAGCCGTTTTTCTGTTCTATCTTTATTTTGAACCAACCACGCTCCAACCATCACACAACAACAACAACGCCAACAGCCACGATCTTTACCTTCACAACTCGCTCCCGCAAACATCGCATCACCGCCATTCCAAATGGCATCATGGTCATAAACCACCACCATAAACCCTCCACCTTCACCTCTCTCCTTCTGCGGCCATTCCTGCACCACCTGTGAGCACCGAGCGTCGGGCTGTCCTGGGCTCGTACAAGATACGCGCCAAGCCGCGAGTGCAAAATGCGGCCTTTCCAAGGAGAATTCGGATCAGGAATGCTACACGCCCACTTCTGATCCGTCCAATCAGAAAGCGCGGGGCGGTTTGGCCCCGCCTCTAGGTGCGTCTGTGTGGAATCGAGATAAGCAAATTCTAAGATCAGGGGAGATTCACGCCCCTTTTTCTCCGTCCAATGGGCGAGTGTGGCTCCTCCCCCGAGCTCGTTCTGATCCGGAAATTTGCATATGGGTTCTCCTGCCGGCCTATAAAGCGCCGAGCGCAAGGCGAGTCTGGGTCGAGTCAGTTTTGGAAGAGCGGAGAGTGGCAGAAAAGCGAAGTTTTGGGGCAGAGAGAAGGAAGAGTTGTTGCGCAGGAGTTGTTGCAGAGTCAGTTTGGAAGAGCGGAGTGGAGTCGGGAGGCGAGGGCGTCCCGGTGGTTTTCGGCAGTCGGCTGAGGAGAATTGGGGGAAGAGTCCAAGGAGCTCGGGTCCGAGGCAAGGAAGACGGCGGTTGGCGACGAGGTCGCGGTGGAATCTCTCATCACGGGTCCCAAGCAAGCCAGCTATACTCTTTCCCCAGAGCATCAATAATTCCCCCCCCCTTTTTCCCCCACGCTGAGATAGTGCGAAAAGGGGGCCCCGTTCCTACCCCACTCCAAGCAGTGCCAACGAAACCCACGAAGGAGCACGAAGTCGGGGCACCGCCGCGCTGCCACATTTGCGGCTCAGCACGAAGACGTGGGTAGGACCCACCCGGTCTCGCGGACCTGACCGCTCTTTCAGGTCCCGCGCAAATATTGGCCCACAGGCCCTGTCTGCCCCCTTGTCTTTGAGGGTGGCCTTTTCTTTTGTTTCTATGTAAACGTGTGTGTGTGGCACCAGTCTGGTGAAGTAAAACTGTTAAGTGTTGCCGTGTGTCGGTCTTATTCGGTAGTATCTCTGCGTCATTGTTTCTTTTTTCGCATTTGATATATGTGCATTCTGTTTGGCTGTATATGTGTGCTCTCCGTGTGCCGCGGAATAAATGTGCATCATGTTGAACTGTTTTCCCGTTTCGCTTCGTCTTTTCTTTAATTGAATCTCCATCTTGCTTCACGTAAAGGGTTGGGAGTGGGCTTAATACGCCCGATAATTAATCGGAACCGTAGAGGCCGACGATAACACCGCTCGGTTATCCCGATAGTACGGAACGAATCGCTAAAGCGGCCCATGTCCGGAGTCTACCTGCGGCAAGGTGCGATCGCCCGGTCTTCCATCCGCGTGGGTACTTTGGTTGGTCGAGTTTGGCGAACAACCCTATCCCACGCGGGTGGCCGATTGGCACGATTGTGGTGAGGCCGAAAGGCCCACCCGTGACTAGCTCCCGGCGTTGGTCCGAGAGGGTCACGACAGAATTGTCCGTCCGGTGGGCGACGTGCCGCGATTCGAGTCGCGTGGCCGTTCGCACGCCAGCGGGCGTGAATTCGCAACAATATATTAGGGTGTTTCACTCATGGTGGTAAAAAAAAATGAAATTTGTTGAAAATTGTCAGAAGGGGTGTCCCCTTGTTTCTTATGACCCATAAATATTTTAGGCAAATATTTGGTTTGATTCGTCAATATTTACTGGTCCCACAGTTGGACAAGATTCCACATTTCAAGTGAAACTTCGAAAAAATCAAATGGAGGAGAAGACAAAAAATTGCAACGAACGTTTATTGAACTGAAAATTAACCAAAAAATTTATGAAAAAGAAATGTAGAACAATTATGCAAGTAGAGCAGGGCAATCAAATCGTTGGGCTCAAGGAGCAGGAGGGAACTTAGCAGTCACTCCAGCCTTTGTTCTCTTGACGGTCTTGCGGTCATGATGAACAACTTTGAGGAGGAACTGCTTCTGCTGCTCGTCTTCGGTTCGGGCTTGGAGTTCTTGTATCAGTGCCACTCCTCTCTCTGCTGCATCATTGGTGACCTGCAGGTCTCGGACAGTGGCTCGAGTTCGTGGATCTTGCAAAACATCTTCCACGTTATGGGTAGTGACTATCCTCCCAGCAAAGATCCCAATGGCCTCTTGTGTTTGCCCTGTTACCAATTTGGAAAGACCGTCAGGGAGAGTGAAGTTCTTCTTTTCAAGTCTCTTGAGTGCTTTCGAGGTTACTGGACGGCTTGGGTTCTTGACCATGGCCGCCCGGTCATCGGGAGACACTCGTTCGTCGAAGAAGGCTAGGGCCACTCCTTGCTCTGAGAGGTACCAGAGGCGCCTTTTGGGGGCCTTCTCTGCCGTTGACCCGAGTTCTCAACCCACAAACACCTGGAGAATCGCCAAGAACTCCAGGTCATTCTTCGGTGCACAGTTTGGGACAGCTGCCTCGTGCCAGAATCTGACGTAAATGAGACTGACGAAACGGGCCAGTCGTCGGACTCCGCGTTTTTCCGAACTCGTCAGCTCCAGTTGTTGCAAAAACAGGGAAATCTTCAGGATATAAATAGCCTTTGCCATCCATCTCGCCTGATGGTAGACTCCAGGTGCCCTAAATCGAGGCAGATCTCCGCTCCATCCTCCGAGGTAGAGAAGAGAGAGCTGAAGGAGTTCGAGATAGTCCTCTCTTGGATGGGCTGCATCATGGATGACTCTCCTGAGGAAGTCTATCTTCAGCCTTTGTGATTCGCTCCACTCATCCAGGGGTTGTTCGTCGCTGAGGGTACTGGCAGATGTCTTGTCCAAGACGTCCCATTTTCCTCGGAATCGTTTGAAGAGGGGAATGTCGGGACCTGGGGGAGAGCCGAAGAGGAGTTCATAGGTGTTCTTCAGTACCACCTCTTGAATGTGATGTCGGCATGCCAGCCAAAGTAGAGGTCTTCCAAGGGACTGTTCAATTATGGTGCAGGCTCCACTAAGAGATATAGCGATAAACAGCTATATCTTCAAGCTATTGTTCAGTGGGTCATCATTGGGGTGATATAAACATTGATAGTGCATACCCCTCAAACACCAGCTATCACCGCAGAGTGGTCATGCTGCATTAACATAAGTGATTGCGCAATGTCGATTATGTCGCTAGATCATGGATTTGTGGAGGAATGATAATCAAGTCGCAAAAATATCAATATTGCCCAGCCCTAATTGGCACATCATTGGGGGCACTGGGCTGGATGTAAGCATCACATTTAAAGCTAACCTTGATGGTTCATTTTGACATCTCTTTTCAAATTTTAACAATTTGTGTTATATTTGCTTTCATTCTTTCCCAACCAGTCCAAAAAAGTAAATTTTTCAAATTGCAATAATATTGCCACATATTGACGGATCTGTTTGTACAATGCCTGTGATCCCTCACCATTGTAAACCAGAGCGTTCATATAAAAGGATATCCCACACTGTTCAAGTATAAACTTCAATTTTAATAACCTCATGATTTTTAAGATCATTAAAAAAAAAAGAATCCAGAAGTTTAGCACTATTGAAGCATTCTTATACACCAACCACCCTGATGCTGGAATAAAACGACATTGAGTCGCTTTATTGACCACCATAGAAGGCAGCGTCATTCGGCATCATACATAGCCATATTGGCGGCCTTTTCTTCATCCCGTTATGCACCCTCTCACATGCCACACCCTCTCGTGCTATATGTCGATGTATAGCGTGGTTCATGGAAGTATTATGAAGGTGATTTGTGTTCAAGTATATAACAACTTAAATATAGGTTTAAAGGTGTGTAAATTCATTCCGGGTTTTGCCGCCATTTTACCCAGTGTCTATTAAACCACCCTGTCTAATGTGTTGCATTTGTTATTTGTGCCTGTTGTTCTTGGCCTTTATAACATCCTTAGAAATGGTAGGTTTCCTGTTTGGAATGACTTTCAATTTTAATTGACTGCGAGGCGAGTAGAAATGTCATCTCACTCCTCTCTGCATGTGCGATCGGGATGAATTCAGAGCCAAAGTATGGTTAAATGGTAGACTTGTCTTCCGATTCATGTTCAAAATGTATTATTCAATTTAAATAAGCTGTTCGGACGGACATGGACCAATTGCTTAACCCTGCTTTTCGCTTTGAGTGTGTGTGGTAAATGCAATGCTCAGTCCCAGGATCACACCATAGTGGTCAATTGGCTTGACGAGCTGCTCATTTCCTCAACCTCACCCTGGTCGTACTCCCCCTCCAAGAGGGAACCTGTATTCCCCGGCGTCCCGCTGTTTCCGCTCTCCCCGGTGTCCCGCTGTTCCATATTACTCAATTAATATTACTTGATGGTGAATGAAACTTCACATCATTGTAATTTGGAGTGAATATATATCTATATTGTTGCGGAAATGGCCCTTAGTGTGTTATTAAATATTGGATTAGCCCAGATCCCCCATTAAATGCATGTTTAGCCAGGTTGTTCGGTAGATGGACGTTACATGTGTGTCGGGAGACGTAAGAGGCTGTTCATTGTTCGTACATTGGTGGTGGACCGAGAGGTTCTTCTTCTTCCTTCCTCTTTCCGGGCAATAGTCCCCACCCAGCGCTCTGAGGGGGAGTGGCCTAGAGAAGGAAGTGAAACTGAAGGGAGGAGCCAGTCGGCTTTGAGGCGAGCGAGCGCCGGATCGGCAGTAAGAGGAACTGCCTGAGCCACGAGAAGGGCGTGCCCCCAAAAAAAGGAGAAGTGAAACTGCAGTCGGCGAGAGGCGGGAGGGAAACTGAGCGCTCCGAGTCTGCCATTCGGCAGTAAGAGAATCGGCCTGCGCGTCGCGTCTGCCATTTTGGCAGTGGGAGAGGCCGCCTGCACGTCGAGTCGGGCGATCGACTTTGTGGATGAGTGGTTTTGGCCGGCGGTGCTTCCTCGGCCACGGATCCAGCCTGCGGAGCCCAACACCTCGATTTGGCCTTGTCTGGTGAACAGGCCAGGCCTGGACTTGTATGCTGGACCTTGTGAAAAGCCAGCTGGAGCATACCACCGTGGATCTTTCGCTCTGGTGCAGTCGACCTCGTGGGGTCTGAACGTGCCGAGGCTGCGTGCGTGAGGGCTGCAACAAATGGATGACGCCTCCATTTTGCCATGCGGCGTGTTCGAGCTGGGTGCTCGAATCCATTGGCATCGGCTTGTCACGAGCCGCATTCGGGCCTTTGACACTTTTTCCTCTCGTCCATGAAGCATCACCAAGTACTCTGTATCTTGTCTGCATGCTGTTCATGTCTTGTCTGTATGTTGTCTAAGGTTTATCTCGTTAGGGTCCCCTTCGAAACCCGTAATCCGTAGCTACCTAGTTAAGAACGGGTTATAGATTAATTATAACATTGTCGTGAATGCTTTGGTTGTGTCGTGTTCCCCGATGTGTCCCCAATAAATCTGGCTGATTCGTATGAAGTTGCCGCTTTGAATTAATTCGTGCCGCGCCGAGGAACGATCCACTCAATTTGAATATAAAAAACCCAAACGGGCTAGCGACTGGGAGACTCCGCTCGGTCTCTGACAAATCCAATCTGTAGCCGGGGGCTATCCCCCCAGCTTGCAAGGCACAGGTGTATTTTGGTATCGTGACCCGAGAATTGTGCCGAACCAGCCGGCGTTATAACCCCGGAGACGGCAGTGGTTAAGTGACGCCGAATATTCAACATTTGGCTGTCAAGATTCGGGTGCGAGCCCCGCCACCGCTGAATCCTTAACAATATATAGATATATATGGGTAATTTGTTTCGATTTTAACACAGTTCCTGGTACTTCATTTTTGTCTGTGAAAACTATGGAATATTTTAATGCCAAAATTGTGCTGCTTTCACAGAAATTTGCTGGGATATTCATCCAACACGATTTGCAAATACCAATTTATTATTACCCTTATTACATATTATGCAAGGCTTACAGTAGAGCATTCACTCATTCATGATTGGGCAACTTGTTATGTTTTTAATGTTTCATTTAATTGGAGCAAGCTGCAAGAAATAGCTCGTCAGGAAAATTACAATGTTTCCTCGCATGAAAAAAAAACAGCTGGCTCATTAAGGACTTTTAAGGAATGGGGAGTTTGGCTTACCTGTAATGCCATTTTACACTGGTTAACTCTTGATACTCACAGGGGCAACTTTAGAATGCATCTTATCTTGGCCGTTTCGACTTGTTTACTTTTCTTGTCAAGTGTTGTGTGTACCCTGTCGATCAATGTGCATGGGTTTTGTTTGATTGGGTTCTCGTTGCAGGTGGGCTTTATGGTTCTTCAAGAATGACAAAACGAAAACCTGGACGGCGAATCTGCGTCTCATTGCCAAGGTGGACACAGTGGAGGACTTCTGGGCGTGAGTTTCCTGGCATGCATCCCACATATCCTAAGCTGACTCATTCAATTTGTAGTTGAAAATTGCTGGTGGTGTCTGCTATGGTGCTATTTTTATAACGGCTCATCTGAGTCCATTGGATTCTATCCAATCTTGTCCTTGCATTTGGTTCTGTCACCTCCAAACCTCCCTCCCTCTGCTCTACCATTTACTCTGCCCCTACCCTTTTAGCACCTTTCATGTTCTTTAAAAAAAAATTGTATTTTTATTTTATATAGACCCTTCAAGATCTACTTGAGTCTTTATTGGAGCTGTTGTTTTTTTTTTGTTTTTTTCATTTGGACAGGAGGTGTGGTGGGTGTGTTTCTGGGGGGGGGGGTGGGTGTGGGAGATGGGGTCATAGTGTTTAATACCTTTGTACTTTTGCTTTAGTCCATCGGACATGCGGAAGTGTCATGCACTTTATGATAAAGGTATGAAATGAGTATACACAGATATTCCCGTTGTTCCGGCCTGTCTCTCTGCACTATGCATCACTCCACCTTTAATAGTAGTGCCCTGCTCACCTTCCTCCTCCCCCCAGTAATGTATGTCTTGCACAACCCTCTCGTATCCTGTGGTAGCATGGCTACACATTTTATTTTGTTTATATTCTTTAACACACACACACACACACACACACACACACACACACACACACACACACACACACACACACACACACACACACACACACACACACACACACACACACACACACACACACACACACACACACACACACACACACACACCTCCCCCTTCGCCCCCACCCCAAAAGTCAGTCATAAACTGACTGTCCAGGCCTGACATTCTATTCTGTCCAACTTTTGGGGTTCCTGTGCAAGTCCTAAAGTGGGTGGGAGTTTTCATAAATTTCTCAAAACATTTTTCATTTATTTTTTTGAGATTTTGGGATCCCACCCGTGAGTCGCATGAGTACCTCACTCGTATGGATAAGCTAGTCTTTTGAAGTTTATAGACAATCTCAGGTGTCAATGTCCACTTTATCAGACTCATCGGGCTCATTTTCTTGTCGAACTCGAGGATTTTTAACCATTTCCTTATGTTGGGCGGCTGCATTGTTTCTTGCCTAGCTTCTTCATGAACTGTTCTTGTATGAGGTGAAGCTGCATCATTTCCTTGGTGCTGTAAGCTTTCTGCTTTTCATTAAACTTCACAAGCGTGTTGAGATCTTTCATAATGGAACACGCCCCTGGTTATCGGCTTGCTATCTCTTGCCAAGCCAACCGTTCCTTATCAACTAATTAGTTGGAGTACTTGCTTGAGCGCTTAAGCCAATTGGCGAGCGCTCTGCAAGCTTATTGGTAATGGAATACACCCCGGCATCACTCCAGGTGATATGCTCAGTTGAAAAGTCTTCTTCTTCAACTTCCTTCTGTGAATTAACAACATTGTCATTGTTTTTGGAGTCAGTCCTAACACAGTCCACTTCACACCCCTCTTCATTTTCGGCTTTGGAAGGTGAACTTCTTCTTCTCCCGAGTTTTCACTTGCATGTTCAACCAAATATTTGAATTCCTGTGATTGGTCGTTGGGTGGAGAGAGCTGGATGCGTCATAGCGCCGATGAGGACATGGATTTGTTCCCGTTTTTTTGGTATGTTGAACCTTGACTCGGTAAATATTACCGAAGGGTTTTCAAAAGCATGGAAGTGAATGCTTGCCATTTTGAGAAGCCAAGAGATTTTTGTGGCACTGATGGTGTTGTGGGTTATGATGTATGGGCACAGCTCTTTAACCATCAAGCTGTGATGGAAGGTCGGCGAGAGAAAAGCCGCGTTTTCACAAATGAAGCTGGGTCACCTCTGTATCGCGTATTTTTTCTTTTGTTTCTTTGTTTTGATGGGGTAATAATCACCGTGCTGATTAACTGTTCATAGAAATCACACCTTTTATTCTTTTTTTCTCCAAACTTGCGACAGATGCGACGGTGAACACATTCCCTGCAACATTGCACATACATTTGCGATAACAAATCACCAACAGACTTTGAACAATATGATTTACAGTATATGCAACATAACCAGCACAGAAGTGAAATTGAGAGAACAGCTGAGTATCAGAATCTCTTCTCACATGGAGAGAACTGCCAAAGCCTACTCATAACTGTAAACAATATGGCGGTCTGAACTTGGTAATCTATGGGTAAAGGAGGACAACCTTTACCCGTATGGGTAAAGGTAAAGGAGGCACCACTCTGAGTACCGACCGGTAGCCTCGGGAAATACTCTCGGTGAGTCACCTGTGTTCATGTGTAAAAACTTGATTGAGATTCTTCGCGTGCTGGATTGAGAACGTGCCGATTGGTAAAGTGCCAGATAACAGCTTTTATTCTTTAAAAAAAAAATTAAAAAATTCTATTGTATGTCCACGAGCAAATACTACACGTCGCTTCGCTGATGGGAATACGAAGAGATGGGGGTGAGAGATGGACGGGGAGGGAAGTGGAGGTGGGGGTGGGGGGTGGAGTGGGGGGCTGGTGGGAGGAAAGGGTGGGTGACAGCAAATAAAACCAAAGCTTACCTTGCCATGTTTCACCCCCCGGGGATCTTTGACTGGTCAAGGGTTAAACATGACCATCACCGGCGTGTGTCAACACAAAGCGCCATTTCTTGTGTGTTTTGCATTTTACGGCAATGGCCCCGCTTCACACAAGGGTGACAAGGGTTTCATCGGCTTTTGAACTGTGTTCTTCTGAACCACATAGTACAGCCAACCGATTGAAGTACAACAACGACTGGGAGATTGCAGCAGGTACGGGAGGGCAGAATGCAGTCATTGTTGTGTTTGCTTCTAATCTTGCTTTTTGCTGTTGAGAAGTTTCAGTTGCTCTGGAAGTAGTCATTGCTGCTGTGTTCACCTCTTGATGTTGCAGAGTTTCTGCTGCTCTGGATTTTTGTTATTCCTTTTTTTTGTCATCTTTGTGGACTTTTATCTTCCTGTCCTGCCTTTTTTCTTCTTGCATGTATCTTCTTCTGTCTGCCGCTTCTTCTTCCTTCCTTCCTTTGTTGTCTTATTTTCATTGTTCTTCTATTTCTCTTTCTGCCTTTCTTCTCTCTCTTCTTTCTGCCTTCTTCTCCAGCGCTGTTTCTTCTTCTGCACTGAGGATTTCACATCACATTTTATCAGTGTTTGACATTGTGTTTTTTTTTTTATCCATGTAGAGCTTCAGGATAGACAATGTTGCATGTTTTTCCATGTGGAGCCAAGATGAAAAGGTTTTTGCCATTGCCAACCTGGAACAACCAACATAGAGATGGCTATGAGAAAAGCATGGGCTTTGCAGGGTGAGGCCAACAACTTTGAGCGATTGTCCTTGTGCCTTGTTGATGCTCATGGCAAAACTGAGGCGGACAGGGAACTGGAGCCTTCTCATTTGAAATGGCAAGTCAGATGGGATGATTGGAATGCATGGAATGAAGACATTCTGTCCTGCTGCATGGCCAGTCATGACTGTTGTTTCAGTGACATGTGGCATAAGCTTCTTGACAGCCAAACATGTTCCATTGCAGAGTGTTGGTGGGTCCAGATTCCTGAGAAGCATAATGGGTGCACCAATCTTGAGCCTGGTAGTTCCAGAGAGTTAAGAAATTATGTGGGGCCAGGTAACTGTGTAAGAAGGCCTCTTTGTGGAATTGGCTGCATCATTTTTTTGTTGCCGAGATGGCTTTGGCATAGCCACTTGTGGTCATGGAAGTTGTGTGCAACATTTGGAAATACTGCATCTTGCAGTTGTTGAAGTGTTGCAACTGTTTTTCTAATGTTCATCGATATAGTTCCATCTTGATTTTCCGATAACGTGGTTCCATTTCCCAGTTTGCGCAGGTTTGCATCAAACTCCACATCAGATGAATCACCTGGTCGAAGCACTTGCATGCTGGTCATTAGGCTGAGTCGCTGAATGTTGTTCCAATGTATGAGGCCTTGAGGCAGGCCTGCAGTTCATCAGCTTTGGTTTCATGTGGAATGACTGGCAGCTTCTGTCTAAAATCCCCAGCCAACACCAGTCACTCCACACATATGTTCTGTCATTACGTCGAAGATCTTGCATGGTGTGATCAAGAGCCTCAAAGGCAGCCTTGTGAGATTATATACTCATCCCAGACATTGAGCCAGCACTCCTGCAGAAGCTTTGTTTTGCCAGTACCTCTGACAATGTTTCAGGTTGGTGCCTCCATACTTGCCAGTTTTAAGGTTAACTTGAAGACTGAATGAGCTGTTCTTCCTCCTGTTAACTGTGGCATTAATGCATGATGATGCCACTGCAAGGGAAATCATGTTTCTTTGCTGGAGTTTTTTCCAAAAGAAGATTGATGAGAAAAGTTTTTCCAGTTTCACCAGGAGCATCCAGAAAGAAAGTGCCACCACTCCCATTGAAAACTGCTTGTTTAATCTTGTTGAAGGTTTCTCTTTAGTATGGAACCAGACATGGCTCATTCTCCTGTATGTATTCAGCAAGCTGTTCCATGGTGTAGTTGGTCTCTCTCAAAATTGAATTTGTGACCTCATTGTCCTTGTGTTGTTGAGGGTCAGGAAGACCAAAAGTTTTGAGGTCAGAGCCACCCAAAGCCTTGATCTTGTCTTCAATGACAGAGAGCTTGATTGAAGATGACATCAATGTAGTCCAATTCCAGGTTAGGATTTTGCACTTGTGTGTGATGCAAAATGTTCTCTGAGAGATTCTCCTTGTGATTGTCCCATACTTGTTGAAGATTTCCATAAGTGAGGAGAGTGATGTTGCAATACACTCTGGAGGGGTGGGGGGGGGGAGGGAGACAGAGACAATATATATATATATATATATATATATATATATATATTTATAGTTATATATATATATATATATATATATATATATATATATATATATATACATATATATATATATATATATATATATATATATATATATATATATATATATATATATATCGTATCCCTGTGTCGTAAGAGGCGACCAGGGTTGCGTCAGGAAGGGCATCCGGCGTAAAACATGTGCCAAATCACTATGCGGATCATACGGATGATCCGCTGTGGCGACCCCTCACGGGAGCAGCTGAAAGAAGAAGAAGAAGATATATATATATATATATATATATATATATATATATATATATATATATATATATATATATATATATATATATATATATATATATATATATATATATATATAGTCATCCCTCGCTATATCGTGGTTCACCGATCACGCCCCCGGTTCATCGTGAGTTTTCCCTTGGAACCTAACTAATTTTTTTCTGCGGATTCCCGCAGAATCGTGGTAATAATATATAAATTATTTAAGCAATAAATTATAACGTGTGGCACTCGACCAGTCACACAATGCACGAGACAAAGTTTCGCTTGTGTACTTCGAATATTTTCTACGTTTTTTTCTCCAAGCCCTACGATGCCGCCCAAACGCCCTGCACCTTCTAAGGATTCTGGCAAGGAACCGAAGTGCCAGAGGAAGGTCCTGACGCTCCAGGAGAAGTAAAGGTTAAGGTGCTAGATATCCTTCGGGAAGGAAAAAGGTTTGCCGTGGTTGAACGAGCACTGCCAAACCGACCAGACCAGAAAAGTCGATCACCGGCACCTCAAACCCCATCATTGCCAAACCGACCAGACCAGACGAGTCGATTTTTTTTTTTTTTTTTTTTTTTGGGGGGGGGGGGGGAGGAGGCATCCATTCATCTCGGATTTTCACTTATCACGGGGGGGGGGTTGGAACGTAACCCCCGCGATAAACGGGGGATGACTATATTGTTACGAAATTTGGCCCGTCCGGTGTGCAATCGGCCACGTAACTCGAATCGCGACGCGTCGCCCACCGGAACGGACAATTCAGTCGTGACCCTCCTGGAACTACCGCCAGGAGCCAGTCACGGGTGAGGTTTTAACCTCACCACGATTGTGCCAATTGCCCAGCCGCGCAGGATAGGGTTGCTTGCCAAATTCGACCTACCTATGTACCTGCGCGAGTGGTCGACCGGGCAATCGTACCTCGCCGCAGGTCGACTTCGGACACGAACCGCTTAAGCGGCTCGTTCCGTGCTGCAGGGATAACCGAGCGGAGTTATCGTCGACCTCGACGGTTCAGATTACTTATCGGGTGTTCCAACCCACTGTCAATCCCTTACTTGATGCAAGATGAAACTTTCAACGGAGGAAAGGACGCAACGAAACGGGAAAACAGTTCAACAAGCAAGCACCTTTATTTTACACACACAACACACGCATGTAAGGCAGTAATGCAATGTGCAGGAAAAGCAAAAGCACGACTACCGACTATAATTATTTACAATTATTTAATAATGACTCAACAACAATGACTTAAACAATTATACTTGTCGGGGCTCGGCGCTACATCATTCATTAAAAATAAACAGGAAAGACCTCCCCATAGGCAGGGAGGTAGACTGGGTCCGTGAACCAAATGTGCGCGGAACCTGGAGGAGCGGCCAGGTCCACGAGACCGAAAAGGTCTTACCCCCATCCTCGAGACGCGATGGCGGGCAAGCCGCAATATCAGCGCAGCTGCGCCCCGACTCCGTCCCCCTTGCGTGGTCGGTGAGCCCTCTCCGGCGTGCTGCGCGCAAGCACGGTTTGGTCGGCACCACGGTTAGGCTGGGGAATGAACGGGGCCACCGGCACTATCTCAGCGCGGATGGGGGGGGAGTGGAATTGTTGATGCTCAGGGTCGAGCGAGGGGAATGGCTGGCTGGCTTGGTCGCTTGTGAAAGCGAAGGTGGCTCGAGTCCAGCGACGAGACAACACCAACGACGAGACGAGCCCAGCGACGAGACGACACCAACCACGGGAAAAGCGACGCCCACACTACAACAACGAGTTCCACACAGACTCGCGTCTTTTAGAGACCGGGGGAGGAGCCTGTATGCAGATTTTAGGATCAAAACGCAATTGGAGGCGGGGCACGCCACCCTCTGTTCAGCCATTGGTGTGGCAAAAAGGGGCGTGAGCCTCTTTTGATCGGAATTCCTTCTTGAGAGGATTTCACATCCATCGCACTTTGAGGCGGGGCCACACCGCCCGACACTCGCCCATTGGACGAAGGAAAAGGAGCTTGAACCTCCCCTGATCCGAATTTCTCTCCCGTAAGGAATCCACATTCAATGCGCTTGGAGCCGGGGCCACACTGCCCGATGCTCGCCCATTGGACGGAGGAAAAGGGGCGTAAACCTCCCCTGATCCGAATTTCTCTCCCGTAAGGAATCCATTGCACTCGCGGCTTGCTGCGTTCGGCAGCAACCACCGAACGGCTTCGGACAGTACGACGTTCGGTGTTGACTGGTGGTGGGGTCGATGGTTGTGAAAGGAGAAAGGCGAAGGTGGTGGTGGCTTTGCTGTTGTGGTTTGGTGGTTGGCAGGCGCCGTTTGGGAATGGCGGTGAAGCGATGTTTGTGGAGTTAAAGAGGCGAAGGTGGTGGTGTTTGAGTTGTTGGCGGCTTAACGGTCCAAAATTACGACAGAGAAAGAAAAATGGCTAACTCAAAGCGTCGCAGCCTGGATGAATCTCACATATTCCCTCTAAACAACAGGTGTGGGCTAACTACACTTGAACTTATCGATATATCTCACCTGAGGACCCTTTATGGTGTATTGCGAATTTTCACAGCCGTAACCATATATATATATATATATATATATATATATATATATATATATATATATATATATATATATATATATATATATATATATATATATATATATATATATATATATATATATATATATATATATATATTGTTGCGGAAATGGCCCTTTGTGTGTTATTAAATATAGGATTAGCCCAGATCCCCCATTAAATGCATGCTTAGCCAGGTTGTTCGGTGAATGGACGTTACATGTGTGTCGGGAGGTAAGAGGCTGTTTATTGTTCGTACAGTGGTGGTGGACCGAGAGGTTCTTCTTCTTTGTTCTAACGTGGATTTTTTAAACCCACCTTGTTGTGATCGTTGTCCTCCTGAAGGATTCTAACTGGCCGATTGTGGAATCCTATTTGACTTCAGACACAGTTTAACGTTTGTCCGATTTGATTATAAAATCCTACAAAAACCCTATCGACACTGATAAAACTGATGTCCACACAAGTCCTTCCTTGTGAAACAATTTATTTTCTAATTATACACCATACACTTCTCACCCTTGTACAATGAACTTAAGAATTCCCATTGATTGCAATATTATTTGGTTCTATTTCATTTATTCTTAATTTAGTTAACAGTTAGACCAACCCAATTCAATTCACTTCTACATCACATCAGAGAGTTTTATTCTAACTTGGTACTTGGTCAGTTCCAAGGAGTACAAGCCACTGAGATACTATACTTCCTCACGTGCTTGCACTGAAAACAATTTTACATTTCAAAGCATTTTATACTTTCATGAGAGTTAGGTTTGGGGATATTCACCCAGACTGTAGACATGTCCTTTAGACGAAAAGCCACTTCGTACATTTCAAAGCAAAGGTTCATTTATCAGCTCGGTCACTCTGCTCCAGAACAACACATTTCTTATCATTTAGGGCAAAAGTCTTTTGGCCAGAAATGACAGCCAATTCAACTTGCAGCATAAAAGTTACATTTCTGAAACTCCATTTGTTACAATTTTAAAATACATTAATATAAATTTTTCCCCCACAGTTCCCATCTCCGATGGAGTCTCCGCCCAGTGGTCTGGGAGGGGGAGGAGTTTGTAGGCTAAAGGGGCACGCCCCAAAAGAAAGAGAAGTGAAACTGCAGGAGTGCCGGGAAGGCGGTGGTAAAACTGAGAGGCGAGCGAGCGCTGAGATGGCGGTGGTGAAACTGAGCGCCGAGGTGGCGCGATCGGTTTTTCGTGAAGAGCAAGCCGAAAGAGAGGAAAGCGGTCTGTCTGCCATCGGCTGGAGGAGGAACTCGCGGTGCGTGTGGTCAGTGATCTGTAAGAGCAGAACGGCCTGAACCTGAGGGTCGAGTCTGCCATCTGCCGAGGGAGTAACTGACCCTGAATGTCAAGTGAGGATTTCTGCTGTATAGAAACGACTAGTGGGAGGCTGCAATCTGCGTCGAGAGGAACTGGCTGTTGTGAGTCGGCGGCGATCGACTTTATGAGGAGGTGATAGACAGGTTCAACCTGCGTCTAACCACAGAGCCTCTGTCCTTACTCACCTCACGGCTCGACACGTTTGTCGATCCGCCTGCGGATCCCAACACCCCGATTTGGCCTTGTCTGGTGAACAGGCCAGGCCTGGACTTGTATGCTGGACCATGTGAAAAGCCAGCTGGAGCATACCACAGATCTTTCGTCTTGGGCCGTCGACCTTACGGGGGCTCAACGCGCCGAGGCTGCGTGTGCGAGGGGTGCGACAAATGGACGACGACGCCATTTTGCCACGCGGCGTGTTTGAGCTTGGGTGCTCGAATCCGTGGACGTCGGCTTGTCACGAGCCACATTCGGGCCTTTGACACTTTTCCTCTCGTCCATGACGCATCACCAAGTACTCTGTCTTGTCTGCATGTTGTCTAAGATTTATCTCGCTTGGATCCTGATGAGGAATTGTTTTCCTTAACCTCGTTGTGATCGTTGTAGAATTCTTCAGTTGTTGTGATGGTCTTATTTAACTTGCAGGGTTTTAACGTTAAGCCGACTCGGTTTTAAATTTCGTTACTCAAAGTGAAAGACACGCCGAGTTAAATGACTGAACCACAACAAGAGCACTCTTTGAGGTTTAATTTTATTCTTTGCTTGTGAGTTCAAAAACTCAAATGTCGGCATCCACCAGTTAATTCTCGTCTCTCTCACAATGAACTTGAGAGCCCCCATTTGTTGTGGAACTTTATTTGGTTCTATTTTATTTATTCTTACTTTTTAGTTAACCGTTTAACCGACCCGATTAATTCACTTTCCACAACGTGAAAGTACATTACATCATAGAGTTTTATTATTACTTGGTACTTAGTCAGTACCAAGGAGCACAAGCCACTGAGATGTTATACATCACACGTGCTTGCACTAAAACAAGATTACATATCCAGGCATTTATATATTTCATGGGAGAGTGGAGGGGGCTGTTAACTCTAACTGCAATACGGGTCTTCGAGGTGAGAAGCACATGATGTAATTACAGCAAAAGTTTGCTGTTATCAGCCCAGGTCACATTTTTCCATAGCAAGATATTCTTTTTTTTTATCAACATTTAGGGCAAAAGACTCTTGACTAAAGGGAAGCATAACTGACATCCAATTCGACTCGTAGCATAGAAATTAAATTTATAAAACACCAGCAACCATTACAATTTCGAGTACATTAATATAATTATTTCTTACACAGTTCCCTTCGAAACCCGTAATCCGTAGCTTCCTAGTTAAGAATGGGTAATAGATTAATTATAACTGTCGTGAATGCTTGCTTGTGTTGTATTCCAAGATGTGTCCCCAATAAATCTGGCTGATTCGTATGAAGTTGCCGCTTTGGGTTTGTTCGTGCTGTGCTGAGAAACAATTAGCTCGATTGGTATATGAAACCAAAATGGTTACATACTGGCAGAATTCGCTCGGTCTCTGACAAAACCAATCTGTAACCGGGGGCTATTCCCCCAGCTGGCAAGCCACAGGTGTATTTTGGTATCGTGATCTGAGGCGCGTAACCCGAGAATTGTGCCGAACCAGCCGGCGTTATAACCCCGGAGACCGCGGTGCTGTTAAGTGACGTCCGAATCCTTAACACTGGGGTCAAGAGTCGGGTGCGAATCCTGCCACCGCTGAATCCGTAACAGTGTATATATATATATATATATATATATATATATATATATATATATATATATATATATATATATATATATATATATATATATATATATATATATATATATATATATATATATATATATATATATATATATATATATATATATATATATATATATATATATATATATATATATATATATATATATATATATATACACACACACACATACATATACATATATATATATATAATTCCAGCAGTGCGTGCGCGTCCGCTGTTTCTCGACAACCACTGGTCCGTTGTAATTGAAACTTGCCAGGTATATTGCTGGGGCCCTGTGGATGTGCCTTTTCAAGGTTTGATATTAATCGGATAAGTGCTTCCCAAGTTATGGCCATTTATTTACCAAACCAATGACAAGACACGTTGCTGTGTAGGCGTGGCCGATGGGGACAGGGCGCCATTTAGTTACCGTGGCATAGGAGTGGCAATGGTCAATGGCAGCGAATGTCATGGCAAGCAAAGATAGGGAGGTAAACTTGATTTTAATTTGGATTTTAATTAACTCTGTGTGTGTATCACAGCAGTTGTCACTTCAATGCAAGCGATAATTCGTGGAATGCATGTGAACATTCCATACAGACACGCACCACTTCCGGATGGTGATGACTAACTGTATTCTAATAATTTCTCGATTTCTTATGCGCATTTATAGATAAACACAATGCCCCAATCCATTCGTCGTTTACGAGAGCGAAGGAACTGAGTGGTGGTTTGAAAGTTTTTTTTGGGGTTTGTTATTTTGGTTTGCACGTACGGGCACGCGAGAGCGAAGGAACAGCCTGTGTGGTTGTTTCTTGCATGCGGTTTGAAAGTTTTTTTTATCTTGCCAAAATGAAGTTTTTGCAAGATATGTTAGTCAGCTTGTATGTTTTTTTTTTTTTGTTTGTTTGTCTGTAATCACGTATAAAAAATTCTGCAGAGCACAGTTATCATTGGAAATTTTTGTAACTTCGCATATCAGAGGCCTATAGAGGTCCCTTTCAGTGCATAAAATTTTGAAGGTCAAAGGTCAAGGTCACTTTGTCGCAAATCAGGGGAGTCGACGAAACCCTTATTTTTTGAGTAATTTTGATCAGATCGTCTTCAAACTTCATGGGAATATAGTTCATGGTCTGGCGCTCAACTGATTAATTTTTGGTGGCAATTGGCCTTGACCTTCATGATTAGCGCCTCAGGTCAAACATATTTGACCCCAAGGTCAAATTTTCAAGTTTTAGGAACCATATCGTGTCGTACCTCAAATTGAACACCTCGATGAGTGCTTTCTAGATATGTCAAGCTTGAGACATGACGTCATTTGGTGAGGTTATGAGGCAAACACATATAGACCTTATAGACCTTATATACAGACCTTATAAACAGACCTTATAGAAGTCACACGTGGTCACCTTTTGGCAAGATACGGGTCACCCTGCGGGTGACATTGGTTTCTTTTTGTTGTTCTTTTTTCCACGCACGTACGGGCACGTACTAGTACATATAAAGTGCTTTACTGTATTTGGAGTGGGTGGAGCGATGATGGGACACAGACAGACAGACAGACAGACGGGGGTAGGGTTAGGGGAGTTAGCAGAGGGAAAATGGTATGCTTTCTGAACAACACAGACGCACGCACACACTTTGCCGATGTCGCCAATTTTTCGTTTATCGCCATTAGCAGATGGAGTCGGTATGATTACCGACTGCAGGTATGGACTGCATACAACCCAAAAACCTTGAGTAGCTTTTACCCTTGTTTTGGGGTATTTCAAAAATAATTAAAATTAAAAAAACCTTTCATTATAGATGTTTCAAGATGTATGTAAACATTATTTATGACCAACTGTCAATCGTCATGTGACGATTAAAAAAACAATTGGCTCTGCAATTTAGAAAACATGTTAATATGGCAAACGGCTCGGAAATGAGGTATTTATCAGCTTTGAAACTCGCAGAGAAACTACATCACGTTTCCAAAGCAAACCCAGTTCAAATTAAGATAACCATCTGCTTTTGAAACGGCAGTGAAGACGAAGGAAAATGCGATCGCTGGTACGCTGCTGAGGTTAAACGTTAAAATCTCCTGTACCTGTACGTCTGTACCTCTATCCTTGCCTTTCCGTACAAAGGTGGTGTGTTAACCGCGCATTCATTCTTGATGTCATACGTTCCAGGCATCTGCGACTCTATTAAAGCGTCAGTGAAATTTTTTTTCCACATTTTAAAGGTGATGGTTGGTTTCCCTGCTAAGCTTGTTAAATCACTGGGTGAGGAGCCTCTACCCCTGCATGGAAAACATGGCCTGTTCCAAGTTCCATCCAAAGTTCCACGTGGAAAAAGTACACAAAAAGGAGAACCACAAAGGCTTACATTTTAAATATTATTCTTTAAATATGGAATTCAAGCAAAAATTTAACAAAATGCATTTCAAAGATCTAACAGTCCAAAGAGAGCACAAAATGTTGCCGAACGCTTTTCATTGCTTAAACCAACAGAGAGAAACTCCAAACACAAGGTGGATGGAGATTATTATTATTATTATTATTATTATTATTATTATTATTATTTTGTATGAATGTTGAAGTGACAGTTATATAATGAAAACATCGCACAAAAACTTAAATAAAACATTGTCGTCTAAAAGTGAAATTGCTCAACATTTTTCAGCCAGCGAGGCACCACCCGAGGGACCGCCTGCCATCTCGCAGCTCATCAAGCCAGCCACCGCCTGTTTCACTGCAGAACAACACGTGACCAACAACGCATTTGAATGGCCCTGAACTTTGTTCAAGTCGATTGACATGCAGTATTCAGTGACAGTGTGAATACTGTAGAGTGCTCACCAAGTGGCTTAAACACTCCAACAAAGCAGTTGATAAGAAATGGCTCGCTTGACACGCTTGGATGAAGTGCACAAAAAGGAGAACAATAAAGGCTTGTGTTTTAAATTTGTAATTCAAGTGAAAAATTAACAAAATGCAATTCATAGATATAACAATCCAAGAAGAACACAAAATGTCGGCCAATGCTTTTCACAGCTCGAACCAACATAGAGGAACTCTGAACACGAGGTTGATGGAGGTGGTTTTTTTGGGGGGGTTTTTTTAACGTATGAATGTCTGGCAGGTAGATAATGAAAACGTCGCACAAAAAGTTAAATAAAGTGGATGTCATCTAAAAATGAAATTGCACAACATTTGCAGCTGGCGAAGCACCACCCGAGGGACCACCTGCCATCACACAGCTCGGTCAATGTGAGAGATGCGTACAATATATAATATATATTGATTTCAAAGTGACTGGTTGTATAATGGAAAAACAAAAAGGGGAAACGTCGTGGAAAATAATATTTCACATTTTCAGCGAGCCAGCAACCACCTGTTTCACTGCAGAACAACACGTGGCCAACAACGCACGCGAGTGGCCCTGAACTTTGTTGAAGTTAATCAACATGCAGTATTCAGTGACAGTGCGAATATTGTCGTGCTCACCAAGTGGCTGAAGCACTCAAAATAAACAGTTGATTTGAAACAGCTCGCTTGGCACATGATTAACAATCACCGAACCGTCATTTTAATAATCCACCTCCCAGACTCTGGAGATGTCCGTAATGTGAAATATGTCCGAATTGGACAAATGAGCACTTTAAAAAACAAAATCGAATTGGAACTGCTTGTAAGTCCAATTTTGGAGCAAAGATTTTATAATTCTGATTACTTTAGGAGATTCTCAAGGTTCTGGCATGTGCAAAAATGAAATAATGCCACCAACGCAACCGTCTCTGGGTGTTTATAAGCATTGCATTTTGTCCAGCAATTCGTAGCTATGATGAACAGACATTCGATATGAGTGAGGAAAGTGGAAAAAAAGAGAATAACTTTATCGTTAAGAAATCATTGCAGCTTTTTCCAAGTTAAGGCATGGTTTAGCAGGCCAAAAAACGTGATGGCTTCAGACCTCAGCGAAGTTACCTGGGATATGCCTTAATACCCAAAAGAGTGAGGTGGCTGATGATGTGCTTGATAAAGGATGTAATTAAATAAGGCTGTTAATTGTCTTCAAAGGGGGTGTTTTAACCCAAACATGCAATTTTCACTCTTGGACTTCCTTCGAGTTTTCTTAGTATGCATGCAAAGTTTCAGGCTGATAGGGTTCATGGTTTTATAGTTATGGATGACACACACACACATACACCCATTTATTTTTATATATATATATATATATATACATATACATATACATATACATATATATATATATATATATATATATATATATATATATATATATATATATATATATATATATATATATATATATATATATATATATATATATATATATATATGGATTTCCGCCCACCTATCGTGCGGGCGACCGCCTTTACCTAAATTGTGGCAACGCACGCCCACCGAACGAGCAATCTCATCGCAGCTTTTCGGATCAACGCCGAAACCCAGCTACGGGTGTTGTTAACCACACGATAAACCAGCCAACTCTTCTGTCCACACGCTACAGGGTCGATCGCCGAATTGTCGATGTACCTAATTATTCGCGCAAACAGAAATGCCGGGGATTTACACCTCAACGGAGCCTGCACGAAAACGAGCCGCTTTAAGCAGCTCGTCCGGTTTGCGATTAACGAGCGGTTTTATATCGCCAAGCCCCGTCGGACCAGATGTACGTTTTATCGGCTATTAATCAGCCAGCTATTTATTCCGAATGCAATTATGGCAGGAAAGGACGCAACGAGCAGGTGACATTTCAACAATGGGGACATTTATTTTTACACGTAAGCAATGCAATGAATGGGGGTAGGGGACGAGACACGAGCAAAAACCTACAGCCGATATCTATTTATTACGTACATGCACTTAATCAGTTCTACTTGGTAGACAAGGCGCCACAGACTTCCATGCAAAAACCCCAGAAAAGAAAGAAAGAACAGGGCTCGTAAGCCTT
The DNA here is from genome assembly GCF_056783735.1 of Eptatretus burgeri. Taxonomy (NCBI): domain Eukaryota; kingdom Metazoa; phylum Chordata; class Myxini; order Myxiniformes; family Myxinidae; genus Eptatretus; species Eptatretus burgeri. The sequence continues at coordinate 31,020,350 of NC_140965.1, forward strand.
TAATGTTCCTCGGAGCTAGGATGACCGAAGGAGCTCTGCGAGGCCGGGCAGGTGACCTTTGTCATCCTTGAGGCGACTCGATGGGTATTTTGGTCGGCGACCCTCCGTATGTCTCTGTTGTCAACACTGCAGCTGTTGTAACGGCGGCTTGGTTGGTCCAGGGCCTCGCAGCGCGGCCTAGTCGATCAGGCCTGGCCGACGACGCTTCAGAGGAGCGAACGGGCCTTGCTCTTTTCGAGTTGATGCTCTTTAAGAGCCCGCTCACTCCTCAGCGTCGCTCGGACCGTTATGTCGCTGGCTGGCGACTTCTCTCCGGCTGGCGAATTCTCCCGACTCCAACTCGACTGCCTCCACCGACCAACAACCAACAACGACCAATCCGTTGGTGACTTGGCTGGCTCCAATGATGAACGAACTCCATTCCTCCGACCAACAGCAACCTGACTGGACTCACCAACTCGACTGCCTCCACCGACCAACTCCACTCTCGGCGTCGAAACTCGCCTTTTCATAGCCCGGAGAGGTGAAGCCGCTGTAGGCTTCGCCACCCGAAGGCGGCACTTACCCCTTTCACCCTTGAACTTTCACCCCCGGCTGGCTCCACCCCTTTCGTCGTTTTGATCCGTTTTTCAAGTCATGCGCGGCCGTGTTTGAAATCACTTTGCCGCTGTCGAGGATGCCATCGTGTTCATTTGTGGAGATGTTGTTTGTTGGGGATGTTGTTGTTGGTGAAAGATGGCGGCGCCGTGGAGATGCTGGTGAGGAGATATTGGCGGTTGTGGCGAAGGTGGTGAGGAGATGATGGCGGTTGTGGTGAAGGTGGTGAGGAGATGATTGTTTAAAATAAAGATAGGAAAGAATAACACTACCTCAAAGGTTCACAGCCCGCCACACAAATAAATCCTGTTATACATCGGTGCGGAAATCTAACCTGGACACACACTTATCGACATCACTGATCTTCAGGGAACCTGAATGGTAATCTGTGAATTTCTACAACCGTAACAATATATTATTTATTTGTTTGTTTGGGGGAGCGAACCTCATAGTTGGAGCTCGATGTTTTGGAGTATATTGTTTCTTTAAATATCCAATGTTTATGTGGTTCTGCATGTGTTGTGTATGAATTAGATGGATGGTTTTCCCCCTCTTTCCTTGTTGTTTCTCTCCCTTACTTCCCATCGTGTTGAATGGTTCTTTCCCTCATCTGTCTCATCTCTCCATCCCCCATGGGAAATGACCATAAATTCTGTGTTGTTTTTGGTCCAAAACCAAATCAAAAATGACTCTCCCCCACCACAGCTCGGACTAATTGGGTAGTGAGTGCAATCACACCATGTACTATCCCCCCCCCTCCCTTGATAATGCCATCAATCAGATGGGAAAGAGTTCGAGCCTCAAATTAACCATCCAATTGGGGCCAATTCAAACGAATATCAGAGCAGAAATAGGCAGACTTACAGAAGGCGGAAACAATAAAAGGCAGGAATCATCATCTTGGTCGTGTGTTCTTCGGGGGGTGGGGGGGTCAAGAGAGGAAGGAAGCCTTGGGGAAGAATCATGAGTAGGAGAGCCTGAGCAAGAGCATCTGGCTTGCCTTTTTTTCTTTCTTTTTTATTATTATTTTTAGACCTGGCCTCTTCTGCCTTAGGTTCCCATCCTCGCTTTCAGCACTCTGATCCAATCATTGGGTTGTGGCATGCTCGTGGGGGTGTTCTGGGCCAGTGTGATCGAGCTGCCGTTTCTCGCAGTGCACTGGGGGGAGGGGAGGTCCCGGTGTGTACTTTGTGGTTGCCACTGTCTGGCACAGTCCCAGAGCATCAAAAGAGTGCAAGAATGCAATTCAGCATGGTCACGGGGGAAGCCCGTACCTGCTAGTAGCTACGGGCTGTGCATCTTGTGCAATCACCCAGAGGGACGTGCCGTTTCCCCAACACCCTTGCATTAGGTCATGGGGGAGGGGGGGTCCGTCTTGTCTTCTCCAACTGTATATCTCTCTCTGTCCCTGTCGGAATGAAAGCGTGCCTATATTGAGGAAATGTGAAGTAAAAGTAGATATCTTATATTCCAAGGATTTGTGGGTGCCACGTATGGTTAAGGGATATGTTTGTTTGTTTGTGTTAAATAATTACGAATGTACATATGTGAGTGTAAATACGTAGTGTATATATATATAACCGTTTGGTCTCCAAGTGTAGTGCATTCTGTTTACCAGTGGTAGGGTCTAGCGATTATGTTGATATGCCTGTTATAGCGATTATCACTTTTCATATCGATACACCGGTTTTGGAAAATTCTGAATATACCGGTATTCCGAAACAACGATGTGGAAAAAAAAAACCAAAATAAAAACAACCAGTATGACACCAACAAATCAACAAATCGTATGACTTCAAGACCTCACCAGGAAGTAAGTACAATACGTTTTAACCTTTAACCCTCAGCATCCGAGCACCTGTACAAGCAATCACGTTTTTCTTTGCCCTCGTAACTGTTTTTCAAGCAATTGCCAATTGGTTATTATTTTATATAAATCCTGTGCCGAGTCTGTGATCTGCGATACCGGTATGATCATACTGGAACGGTGATAGCAATGAACTCTGAACTCTTACCTATGTCAATTGCCAGTACTGATCTCGCTTTAAAACAAAATCATTTTAAAAACAAGTTGAAGTGGGAAGTTCATTTTAAAAACAAGATGAAGTGGGAAGTAAAATAACCATTCTCATCATGGGGGCGGGGGGGGGGCGAAATGCCCTCTGTGGGAATACTTTGAAAAATTACCGTCAATGATGTGTTCATCATCTATCAATACGTAATGGACCATTGGACCATTGTGTATTTTTGTAATGTGCGCAAAGAAAATTTTTCATTCCTTTTAATAATATCTATATTCCGGTATGACCTCACCAGAAAATCGATATCGACAGAGTTTACAAAGCAGTGGCATATGGTGGTGTGGAGGTTTATAGAATAAGCTGTGGATCATCACACGTCGAGGTAAGCTCGGCATCCTTAATCATTTGCTCATGTGGCGACCCTGCTTGAATCTCAATCGAATCTGTGGCTCCACCAGGTGGCAATGCTGCACATAGGCCTAATCACTTACTCGGGAGCCATGGGGTGAACTGGCGCTTCTGGCCACACAAACGTGATTCACGGATTCTGACCGGAGTTCTCTGGACCGACCTTGACCAGGTTGCAGTGGGGAGAACAAGTATTTGATACACTGCCCATTTTGCAGGTTTTCCCACTTACAAAGCACGTAGAGGTCTGTAATTTTTATCAGAGGTACACTTCAACTGTGAAAGACGGAATCTAAAATAAAAATCTTGAAAATCACATTGTATGATTTTTCAATAATTAATTTGCATTTTATTGCATGAAATAAGTATTTGATACATCAGAAAAACTGAATTTAATATTTTATACAGAAACCTTTGTTTGCAATTACAGAGATCAGACCTTTCCTGTAGTTCTTAACCAGGTTTGCACAGACTGCAGCAGGGATTTTGGCCCACTCCTCCATACAGATCTTCTCCAGATCCTTCAGGTTTTGGGGCTGTCGCTGGGCAACACAGACTTTCAGCTCCCTCCAAAGATTTACTATTGTATTCAGATCTGGAGACTGGCAAGGCCACTCCAGGACCTTGAGATGCTTCTTACGGAGCCACTTCTTAGTTGCCCTGGCCATGTGTTTCGGGTCGTTGTCATGCTGGAAGACCCAGCCACGCCCCATCTTCAATGCTCTTGTTGAGGGAAGGAGGTTGTTGGCCAAGATCTCGTGATACATTTCCCCATCCATCCTCCCCTCAATACGGTGCAGTCGTCCTGTCCCCTTTGCAGAAAAGCATCCCCAAATAATGATGTTTCCACCTCCATGCTTCACGGTTGGGATGGTGTTCTTGGGGTTTTACTCATCCTTCTTCTTCCTCCAAACATGGCGAGTGGAGTTCAAACCAAAAAACTCTATTTTGGTCTCATCTGACCCACATGACCTTCTCCCATTCCTCCTCTGGATCATCCAGATGGTCATTGGCAAACTTCAGACAGGCCTGGACATGCGCTGGCTTGAGCAGAGGGACCTTGCGTGCGCTGCAGGATTTTAATCCATGACTGCGTAGTGTGCTACTGATGGTTTATTTTGATTCTGTGGTCCCAGCTCTCTTCAGGTCATTGACCTGGTCCTGCCGTGTAGTTCTGGGCTCATCCCTCACCTTTCTCATGATCATTGAGGCTCCACGAGGTGAGATCTTGCATGGACCCCCAGACCGAGGGAGATTGACTGTTATCTTGAACTTCTTTCATTTTCTAATAATTGCGCCAACAGTTGCCTTCTCACCAAGCTGCTTGCCTATTGTCCTGTCGCCCATCCCAGCCTTGTGCAAGTCTACAATTTTGTCCCTGATGTCCTTCGACAGCTCTCTGGTCTTGCCCATTCTGGAGAGGTTGGCGTCTGATTGATTGAATGTGGACAGCTGTCTTTTATGCAGATAACGAGTTCAAACAGGTGCAGTTAATACATGTAATTCAAACAGGTGCAGTTAATACAGGTAATGAGTGGAGAATGGGAGGGTTTTTAAAGGCAAAACTAACAGGTCTGGAGAGCCGGAATTCTTCCTGGTTGGTAGGTGATCAAATACTTATTTCAGGCAATAAAATGCAAATTAATTATTTTAAAATCATACAATGTGTTTTTCAGGATTTTTGTTTTGGATTCCGTCTTTCACAGTTGAAGTGTACCGATGATAAAAATTACAAACCTCTACGTGCTTTGTAAGTGGGAAAACCTGCAAAATGGGCAGTGTATCAAATACTTGTTCTCCCCACTGTAGGTATGGGAGCATGCACTCAAGCAGCGTGCCGCTGTGTCCACTTTCCACTGGTACTCCAGGGGTTTCCGTCTGGCCATCCCCCAGGCAGATGCCACGCCCATCCCCATCTCCTTGAGATGCCGGTCAACCTGCTGCAACCACGAGGCACGTGGTCGGCCCATTGGCCTCCTCCACTCACGAGACTCTCTCATTGAGAGAATCTGGTGAGTAGGATCAGTGTCAGGAAAATGAGCCACATGTCGATACAGCTGCAACTGACGCTCACAAATTATGCCGGTAACAAATCTCATTTGAGTCTCTTTCAGCAACTGCTCATTCGACACAAAGTCCGATCAGCGATAGCCAAGGATTCTACGTAGATACCTGGGACCAAAGGAATTAAGTCTCCGTTTCAGATCCCTGGTCAGAGTCCAAGTCTCACATCCATAGAGCAAGACTGGAAGCACCAAGGACCTGAAGACTCAGACTTTCATCCTCCTGCACAGGTACTGACAATGCCACACCCAATGATCCAGTGAATCCATGACTCCCCAGGCCCAACCCAGATGTCCAATGACCTCTGGCTCACAGCCAGCAGAGACATGAATATCACTACCAAGGTAAGTGAATCTCTCTGTGACCTCAACATCCTTGCCACAAACGGGTACAGGCAAGATAGCAGCATCCAAGATGTCATTGAAAGCCTGGATCTTAGTTTTTATATATTTTTTGCTTGCTTGCTTTTTTTTTTTTCAATACCTCCCAAAACCAAAAGTTTTCACTTTTTTATTTTTTTGACCTCCTTGTTAGCCATGTCCTGGTTGATTTAGGCCCATGACCACCTTGGTCCAAACCACAGGTTTTCATTATTTAAAACCATACCAAAATAAGATTATGATGTGGTTCAATCATACCCCTTTCCCCACCGCAATTGTATCCTCCATTGCTCTGCTCCCTCTCCCCTTTTGCCTCAAGGTGTGTATTAATGCTTGGTGAATGTCTTGTGCATTGTCCCATTTGAAGAGTATTCTTTGGTCGAAATGTCTTAGTTGAGCTTTGGTCCACACCTGAAACTGAAGCCTGATTGCTTGTAAATAATTTTGGAGATTGTGGGGATATGGTAGGAAGAAATCTGAACATGCAAATTGCCCATTTATTTTTTGCAAATCATTATTTTGTTCTGCCGATTGTGTTTCAGACTGTTCAACCACATCCAGACAGCCAGTCGCCTTATGGCAGGCTGTGATTACTCTCTCTTCAAGGTAATATTGTGTTCCATCCTTACCTAACACGAATATAAATACTACTACTACGAGTACTACTATTTGTACTCTTCAAGCGAATATAATGTATTGTGCATTTGACTGGCACACAGGAATACACCCGATTAATCCCAATATTGTTTGATTAGCATACACCGTTACGCTTGGGTAACTATTGGGCCTGTCTCACAAGTAAAAGATTGCAAATTGGTTAGTTTTGTAACTATAATTAAGATGGTCGCAGCAGAAGGATTTGTTGCACACATTTCCTTGGGATTTAAGATGCTTCAAAAAAAAATCCTTTAAATAATCCTTTAAAAAATATATATTTTAAAAGGGTGAATGTTCACTTGGCTTCATCAAATTGTCCATTGTTAACCATTTATGAATAGCTCTGAATGACTAAATTTTTGTTTTGGTTTATTATAAACTGTTTCATTGGCTTGACATTTGTCTTGTTCATAATGATTTTTTTTTTTTGGAATGGGTATAAACAATTGTTCAATTATGTATTTTCGTTCTAACCAGAATTTTTTTTTTTTGGAATGGGTATAAACAATTGTTCAATTATGTATTTTCGTTCTAACCAGAAATTAGGGTTGCTGCTATTGCTATTTGAGTAATTTATTTTTAGTTTGGCTAATGTGCTCACTCTTGTAAGACCGTGACATCAATTGGATTGGTGTTGGTCAGTTGTGCCATTTGAACACGGCCATGTATTTTCATCAGTTCTCTTCCTTTTGAATAAATCTTTCATTAATGTCCAACATAAAAAGCTGCTTCTTGTTTTCGTTTGTTTGTTATCTTGCCAAAACGAAGTTTTTGCAAGATATGTTAGTCAGCTTGTATGTTTTTTTTAAAAAAAAATTTAATTTTTTTTTTGTTTGTTTGTTTGTCTGTAATCAGGTATAAAAAATTCTGCAGAGCACAGTTATCATTGGAAATTTTTGTAACTTCGCATATCAGAGGCCTATAGAGGTCCCTTTCAGTGCACAAAATTTTGAAGGTCAAGGTCACTTTGTCGCAAATCAGGGGAGTCGACGAAACCCTTATTTTTTGAGTAATTTTGATCGGATTGTCTTAAAACTTCATGGGAATATAGTTCATGGTCTGGCGCTCAGCTGATTAATTTTTGGTGGCGATTGGCCTTGACCTTCATATGTTTTTTTTTGTTTGTTTTTTTTGGTCTGTAATCACGTATAAATCACTCTGCAGAACACAGTTATCATTGGAAATTTTTGTAACCGCATATCAGAGGCCTATAGAGGTCCCTTTCAGCGCATAAAAATTTGAAGGTCAAGGTCAAAGGTCAAGGTCACTTTGTCGCAAATCAGGGGAGTCGACGAAACCCTTATTTTTTGAGTAATTTTGATTGGATCGTCTTCAAACTTCATGGGAATATAGTTCATGGTCTGGCGCTCAGCTGATTAAATTTTGGTGGTGATTGGCCTTGACCTTCATGGTTAGCGCCTGAGGTCAAACATATTTGACCCCAATGTCAAATTTTCAAGTTTTAGGAACCATATCGTGTCGTACCTCAAATTGAACACCTCGATGAATGCTTTCTAGATATGTCAAGCTTGAGACATTATGACGTCATTTGGTGGCGTTATGAGGCAAAAGCATATTTTTCATGGTTACTCTGTAGAACGATTCTCATCGGAATCTCTCGTAGGCAGATATTCCTCAAGGAGTCGCTCCTGGTGGATAGCAGCTCTGTTCACCTCAGTGTGACATTAAAGAAGTCACACGTGGTCACCTTTTGGCAAGATTGGTTTATTGTTGTTTTTTGTTAATACTTTTAAAAAATTGTTCGATGCTGTTTATTATATTTTTGTTTTCAATAATTTGCTGTAATTCGTAGAAATTGGAATTGGTCCATTCATATAAATTGATATTTCAGAGTTAAGATAGCCTAGCTCGACTCCCTCGGTATGTACAGACTTTTTTCAGCTGTTTAGCCTGAGATCTAATCTTGGCCCAGATTCACAGGCAGGACAATTTGTCAGTCTGTGCCAGCCCTCTGATGGACTTTAAACTTGGTGGCCTGTTTGTGGAAGATAAAGATCCCAAGGTGTCCTTCGCGATGATTAGGCCAGCTATTGAAATGAAACCTGGAGAAATTCCAAATTTCTACTGGGAAGGCAAAAACAAAAGCACTCGGCAATGAAAACTGCTTTATCGGCACTGAATCTACCTTTGGGCAGACAGACGCACACAAAGACACACATCAGGTTACATTGGGCCCAGTTGACAGCAATGTGGAAGCTTTGTTCAAAAGGAATTTGGTCTGATGAGAGGTACCACCCCAAACTCACAGTAATTATATTTATTTTCAAAGCTAGTTATGCCCGCTCCTTCCGGTAATTAAATATAATGTCAATACCCAATCACTCCAGAAGGGGTCAGTGTTTATACCACTTGTACTATTCCACGTGTAAATGTTATCTCCTCTCACCCTCGTGGTAGGTCAGGTCAGGTATGGGAGCAGATACCGACCGGATCAGCGCGTGGTGGGGTGGGGTTATGTTGTGGCCATGACTTGAGCTTGGTTACCCTGAGCACATATGCAATATTTTGTGAAGATCGGCGAAGCCATTTTCAATTCTATAAGGTTCAAAGATGCATCCACTATACAGAGAATTGGCAAATTGATTACCATATTCCCAGATCACACCCAAAGAATATCGTAACTTTACAAGGCCTCACCATAAGATCACTACTGCTAAAGCCTATTGGCAGTTTGAGTCATTGTGAAAGGGATAACACCACTGAATGCGGAACTTGGAAACTTGTGAAAAGATATTGTGCTTAAAGCAATGAAATTAAAGTGTGGCATATTGAGAGGGAGGGTTTTTTCCAAAGCTGGTTTATATGAGCATGTTTGTTGAAAGGCAGAGCATTGAAAGGTCGACAGTATGGGAGAACCGAGATTAGGAAGTCGATGTATGATAAAATGCCAATGCTCACAGTACAAGCATCAGTGTATTGTGTCGTCCTGTTTCACTGTCACCAATAACTTCATTACCTCATGTGGAGCTGCCCATCTTGTTGATATGCACATCATATATGCCGAGGATGTTTCCACCTTGGAAACTGTTGAAACATCAGCTTTAATTTGCTTCCCACTGTGTTTAGCATAATGTTGTTGCCTCCCATTTGAAAAAACCTATCGTCTTCAATTACTTGCCAACACTATCATTGATAAATTATAGTGTTCCACTTTCTCTCATACAGAGGTTGTCTCTGCCTCCTGCCTCGCAAGGCCGTTGAAGCAAATTAACATCTAGACGCCACCATGTGCCATGACAGCCCGATTAGACCCAGATGCTGTTTGGTTGAATCTCATCTCGATCATTGGGTTGTGGTCATGGCCACTGCTGCCAGAAAATAAAAATCCACTTCAACCTCCAGTGCCCTTGAACGATGACTGCAAAGGATTATTATGAAGATGAAGAGCCTTCACAAATAAAAGCTCTTTCTTTCGAATCTCCCTCATTGTGTACTTTGTTTACATTGCTGAGTGTAGCATGTGAGGTACTAATGTCTGATAGCTTACAGGCTTTTCGTAGCAGCTCTTGATGTGATTATTGGGATTGTCACTCGGATTTTTTTTGTACTGCTTTGGAATGTTCAAATGAAAAATTGTCACATAATGTACCTCAAAGTTATTTAATTGCTTTCTTGTGTGTGTGCTCAACAGGATGGCATTGAACCAATGTGGGAAGATGAGCGCAACAAGAAAGGTGGACGATGGCTTGTGACACTCGGCAAAACCCAACGGCATTCTGATCTTGACCGCTTCTGGCTTGAGACTGTGAGTGCTGGAATAGTTCCTTACTGTATTGTGAATTGTTGGCTTGGTGATAGTTAAGAATTGTATCTTGCTGGCATGCTGGAGGTGGGCCGTGCTGAAGGGCATGGTTGGAGTGGGCATGACGATCGTCTGTAGGCTGGGTCAGTGGGGGAACCAGGTGGCCTCGAGGGTATGTTTAATGTTGAAAGAGGGATGAAGGAATGCATGTTGTGATGAGTTCTAAGGTGCGTGGCTTTTTTTTTTTTACCCCGGCGTTTTACCTTGTCAATTGGGGGGGGTTTTCAAATTGTTTTCTCCTCCTCATCCTCCTCACATTTATGTCAATGCTGTGATTGGTCTGCTCTGATTGTAGCAATTAACTTCAAAGGACCGACAGACAACATTGTACTGAGGTCTGCAGAAGCGTCGTCTGTCACAGAAGCGTAGTCAGACCGTCCACGAGATCAGTAACCAATCACAGCTTGAGCGCTTCAGAGCTCCTGTCAATCATAGAGTTAGGCCACGCCCAGGCACGTGGTCATTCCATCTTCACCGTTTAAACAGTCACACACAAAGGACATGTCTTCGTTTGGACATGTCTTCGTTAAGATATGGATAGAAACACAAATCTGTCATCTTTAACTGCAATGTCACCTTACATTGTGGAGTCAAACTGACAGGAATTTGTATCTGCATTTATTTTATTGAAGAAATTGATGTTATGACATGCAAGGGAGTGGGGATTGCGCATCGTCGCCATCTTGTCCTCGCTTCGAATAAAAGTAGGGCAAAAAAATTCCTTTTGTTTACTAAACTAACAATTTAGTTTTATTTTAGTTCCATTTTTACTGATATATCAACAAATTGTTGGATATTGGTATATTTTTCTTGAAATTTTGATTTAAAGTGGTGGGACGTCATGACGTCACGTCATGGTGACGTGCTTTACATTCTGCACGGTTTCACATAATAGCCGAGTTTTTGAGCGCTTTGTTAAGTAAAATTGTTAACTGGATTTACTGAGCCAAAGGAAATTTTCTGCTTACTTGAGAGAGGCAGGAGATTTCTTTCCACCGTTATTTTTTGTGTCCTGGTCACACAGGTACGAAAGGTTAAAGCTTGGAAGCTGACATTGAAAAATGTCTGCAACCAGCAAAGTTTACTTGCACAGGGCTAGACAATGGTTGGAAAAGTGAACTTAACATTTTAAGTGGGACTATTCCTTCCACACACTGACAGCTGTGAGGGTGAGGAATTGTTTTTGTTATTGTTTTATAAATTCATTGGGGATTATCCACGACGTACCATTTTTTTGTGATGTAACCTACTTTTGTGACCTGCCTGTTTAAGGCAATATATTGAAGAATATATTTTGAGCAGTTTTTGTGAAGAAATGTTTGTGACATACTTATTATATTGAACAAAATATGAAAGCAAAAGATAGAAAATGTGTCCTTTGAAGCAGTCATAAACTGTCAGGTCACAATTTTAGGTAACCTTGTGAAAAATGGTGGTTCCACTTGAATCTATCTCTGATCGCTTCGCCATGCTTGCTTTCGCGTCCGCGTGCTCAGAGTTGTGTGTTCCAGCGCGAAAGCTGCTATTGGCCCTTGCCCCCCACGCGGGGCGATGACGTCGGTCAGTTGCCGAGTTATGTTTGATAATCGGTTTTGTAAGTATCATCAACATCATTTAGTAATCGGCTTTTATTTGACCTCGAGATCATTCATGGTATTCAGCTTGTATTGTCTGGTAATCGGCTGCGCAAGTATCATCAACATCATACAGTAATCTACTTTTATTTGACACCCGATCATTCATGGTATTCATTCTTGTTGGTTTTTTTATTTTATCTGGTAATCGGCTGCCCAAGTATCAACATCATTTGGTAATCAGCTGTCATTCATGGTCAGGTCAGGTATGGGAGCATGTGCCAGAGAGCGCGTCGCTGTGTCCACTTTCCGCCGGTACTCCAGGGGCCTCCGTCTGGCCATCCCCCAGGCAGATGCCAGGCCCATCCCCATCTCCTTGAGATGATGGTCAACCTGTTGCAACCATGAGGCACGTGGTAGGCCCACTGGCCTCCTCCACTCATGGGACTCCCTCGCTGAGAGAATCTGGTGAGCAGGATCAGCGTCAGGAAAACGAGCCACATGTCCATACAGCCGCAACTGACGCTCACGGACTATGCATGTAACAAATCTCATCCGAGTCTCTCTCAGCAACCGCTCATTGGACACAAAATCCGACCAGCGATAGCCAAGGATTCTCCGAAGAGACCTGGTACCAAAGGAATTAAGTCTCCGTCTCAGATCCTTGGTCAGAGTCCAAGTCTCGCACCCATAGAGCAAGACTGGAAGTACCAAGGACCTGAAGACTCGGACTTTCGTCCTCCCGCACAGGTACCGGCAGCGCCACTCCCCATGATCCAGTGAATCCATGACTCCCCAGGCCCGACCCAGACGTCTATTGACCTCTGACTCGCAGCCAGCAGAGACATGAATATCACTGCCAAGGTAAGTGAATCTCTCCATGACCTCAACATCCTCACCATAAACAGACACAGACAGGACAGCAGCATCCAAGATGTCACCGAAAGCCTGGATCTTAGTTTTGCCTCCAGAAACCCGTAATCCCAACGGCTCCGACTCCTCATTCAGCACCTCGAGGTCCCCCAAGAGGATGTCTAAAGTCTCCGCAAAGATGACTGCATCATCTGCAAAATCAAGGTCCGAGATCTTGACATTTCCAAACGATGCACCGCAACTTGATCTCTCCGACATCCTCCCTAAAATCCAGTCCATACAAGTGCTGAAAAGTGTGGGGGCAAGTACACATCCCTGACGAACTCCAGTAACAACTGGAAATAAGTCAGAGATGGTACCACCACACTTCACAGCACTCTCAGTACCAGAGTAGAGTTCAGACATCAGATCGATCAGTTTTGGTGGCACCCCACGAAGACCAAGAATCCTCCAGAGGACATCCCGATTCACTGAATCGAACGCTTTACAGAGATCAACATAGGCTGCAAGCAGCCCCTGCCGAAACTCTCGTCTGCGTTCGGTGAGGACACGAAGTGCAAGGATACGGTCAATCGTTGACCTCTTTGGTGTAAAGCCTGACTGCTCTGGACGCTGGTGCTCAAGCAGATGGCGAACCCTATCAAGAATTATCCGAGCAAAGACCTTGCCCGGCACTGAGAGCAGCGTCACCCCTCGGTAGTTGTTGCAGTCTTGGCGATCACCCTTCCCTTTCCAGAGAGGGACAACAAGGCCCCTCTTCCAGTCAGTTGGGATGATGCCTGTGTTCCAGGCAGAGCACAAAACTGCATGCAACGACATGAGTGCAGCATTTCCACCAGCCTTGAGAAGTTCGGCATGGATGCCACAGATCCCTGGAGTTTTGCCCCGTTTCAACTGGTTCACCGCAGCCCGTGTTTCCACAAGCGAAGGTGGACCACAGTTGATTCGAGGGTCAGCAACAGGGATTGTAACACCCTTGACGTCCAACTTGACAGCTTGGGATCAGCCTGGTACAACCGCTCAAAGTAACCGGCCCAGCGGGCCTTCACTTCAGACTCCTCTGTCAAGAGCCTACCACTCTCTGCTCGAATGCAGTGCTCCGAGGGATGGGCTTGGATGAGCGTAATGCGCGAATTCCCCTGTAAGCGGGACGAGAATCACCTGTCCACAGGTGATGCTCTACCCCCTCACAGATTCCTCGCACATAGGCCTCCTTGTCCACCCTCAATGCACGTACAGTTTTACGCCTCAGCTCCCTGAACAGCTCAGCTCTGCCATTCAGCCTGGCCCTGCGACTCTGGTCAATGGTATCCAGTGTCACTTGAGAGGCAAAATTCTTCTTTGCCCTGCGGTGAGCTCCAAGGCATCCACCGGCAACATCAAGGACGGTGGTCTTGAAGGCGCTCCACAACTCTTCAGGACCCCCCAAAGCACCCAGACCCCCCAAGTGTCCACTCAGCCTATTCGCAAACTCTTCAGCTACTCTCTCATCCCTGAGCTTGGCAACATCCAGCCTAGGCTGGGATGGTACCATTCTCCAGGATTTAAGGTGCAGCTTTAGAGTTGCTACAACAAGCCTGTGGTCAGTATTGAGGAACTGAGCACTCCGGTAGACCCTGCAGTTCTGGATCATCCTCCAACGACCGTCAATGAGGACATGGTCAATCTCCTTTGCCACACCGCCAGCGTTGGAATACCAAGTCCAGCGATGAGCTTGTGGGTGCTGAAACCATGAACCAGCCACCCTAAGTCCATGACTTCTTGCAAAGTCAAGGAGCTTAGTGCTATTCTGGTTCATAGTTCCTGACCCATGGGGACCAACACACACCTCATAGCCATCCCTATCAGTTCCAGTCGATGCATTGAAATCCCCCAAGACTAGAAGTGTATCTCGTCTGGAGCACTGATCAACCACAGACTCGAGCGTGGTGTAGAATGTGTCCTTCACGGTGAGATCACTCGCCTCAGTCGGAGCATAAACAGAGACCACGGAAATGACACCTAAGGAGTGACGAATCCTTAATCTCATAATACGCTCGTTGACCGGTGTTACCTCAATTATCATTGGGGTCAGCTTATTGGACACAGCTACAGCAACTCCTTGGGTATGGTAACCATCAGAGCGACCAGACCAATAGTAGGTGTAACCACCCACCATTATCTCTCCGCAATCCGGTCTCCGAACCTCAGAGAGAGCTGCAATCCCGATGTCCAAACGCTTGAGCTCAGATGATAACAGAGACAGGTGATCATCCTCTCTTAGGGATAGGACATTCCAGGCACCCACCCGAAGGGACCGCCTCAGGTTAACCCAAGGAGACCGCCGTCTGGTGGACGACACCTCAGCACCACTCCGACACACTCTCCCGCAATCTGACCCAGGGATGTTACCCCGTGGTTTCCCTCCTATCATCAAAGATTGGGGGTCCCGAAGGCTTTGCCCCAATCCCTTCATTCGGTGAGCTGCCCTGTGAAGGGAAGCTGCACAGGAGGTACTCCCACGGAGTGGGTTTTCAGATTTTTTTGCGTTTTTGCGTTTTGCGGAATGAAGGGTTTTACGGTGGCCGGAGTGCAAATCCTGCCACCAACCTCCGAATAAGAAGTGACCCAACTGCAGGAGGACGTCCGCAGACACAGTTGGGCACTAGATATGGATGGCCGTTGGCTCACAAGGAGCTCCTCCGCCCTTTGTAGTTCATGGTAGTAGTTCGTGGTAGCATGGTCGTCGAAATCCGTCGAGGACTTTTTCCGTAATACTGTTCACAAACAAACAAACAAACAAACAAACAGAAAGGGGTGAAAACAGTAACCTCCGATCTTCGATGGCGGAGGTTAAAAATTGAGTGCCAGCCCCAAACTTGTTGGAGCACCACCCCCATCGGGCTACTCCGCCGGTGAGTCTTGTGGTGCCATGCCACCTCATACAGTTTATCACTGTGGGTGTTTTGATTTTCTTCCTTTAAAATAAGGATTACTGATACGTTTTGTGACTTTGCATGAACAGCATGATCTCTATTGAATGATAAATACAAATCAGAAAATATTTATCAACAGAAAATATTTATCAAGAATGCAGCTATTATTTAAGTTCATTTAACTAAATGTAACCACTGGCAACAACTCAGATTCATGGTAGTTCATTCATGGTAGTCAGCTTATTTTTCTTTTAGGATTGATGATTGAGTGAATGGTACATTGAGGGTGCTTGAGTGAAGCAGAGTGCACCCCACTGTGGAAAAAAAATCGTCGCCTGCGTTGGCATTAGAATAGAGGGAGTTCAAATGTTTTGCAATAGCATGTTGTTCTGCGGTTGGTGCCATTGGTAAGAAAAGTGGTGTTTTGAAAAGGTGCATTGGTAAGTTGATGGAAGTATGGTTCCTTGATGGTAGGTATGGCTGTGACGTGCACCCCGGGTGCTGGGAGCATGCAGGCCATGAGGATGCCGTAGGCCCTGAGGGGAATGCTAAAATTAATAGGCCTGGGTACCTGGGTAGAGTACCCAGAGCACCAAGTGCCAAAGAGGACACCTGGGCAAAGCTGGAAATAACTCTTCCCAATAATTCGGAAAAGAGCAGGTAAACTCGGTGTCACCCAGGGGTGCCATGTGCGAAGCAAGCATGTGGGCAGACCTGTAGGTGGAGCTGCACTTCCCAGCCACGATATTGTGCAGTCACAAGTTAAACTAGAGGGGGAGCACTCGGTAGAGTGCAAAACCTCCGCCACCAATACTGCTTGGTCACTCAAGTGAATCTCATATCCTATTCATTCAATTTGACGTCAACAGTGCTCACAGAGTTATAGTTTGCAACTTTCCCTTTTACATACTCAATTCATTCGTCATAACTACATTCCTTGAGACAGAAATTGATTTTACATGGTTATATCCACCTGAAGTTCCAAAATCAGCTGCAATTATAATTTTGGCATGTTTTTTGTTGGAAATCAATTATAACATGTAGAAATGCCAAAAAAAATCGAAATTTTGTTGAAAAAAAGTTGCAAAATTTTTTTTTCTCCAACAATTTTTTTTTGGGGGGGGGGTTGGAAATCACTTAAAACGTAGAAATGCAAAAAAAAAAAAAATTCAAATATTTTTTCAAAATGGCCGCCATAGCGGCCATATTGGATTTTGGACCAAGTCCAAAATATAATGGCATGATCCTTGGACCATACCTCATCCCCCCACCAAGTTTCGTCGAAATCCGTCGAGGAGTTTTTCCGTAATACTGTTAACAAACAAACAAACAAAGGGGTGAAAACAGTAACCTCCAATCTTCGATGGCGGAGGTTAAAAAGTGAGTGCCAGCCCCAAACTTGTTGGAGCACCACCCCCATCGGGCTACTCCGCCAGTGAGTCTTGTGGTGCCATGCCACCTCATACAGTTTATCACCGTGGGTGTTTTGATTTTCTTCCTTTAAAATAAGGATGACTGATACGTTTTGTGACTTTGCATGAACAGCATGATCTCTATTGAATGATAAATACAAATCAGAAAATATTTATCAACTCTACTGTGACTGATAATCAGCATGATTTGTCTTTATTGATTCGTTAGAAAAAAATTTAAAGACAAAATATTTATCAACTCTTTTCACGAGGAGTTAATTTTGCTTTGTATTGCAAGTTTTGCATGTAATTAAATGTTTTTTTTTTTGTGTTTTTCAGACTAAAAAAAGATTTGATGATGTGAAGCATGGGAATGATAGCATGAAGGTTATGCAGCTATTATTTAAGTTCATTTAACTAAATGTAACCACTGGCAACAACTCAGATTATTTTTGTTTTTTTAAACCATTATTATTTGTCAATAAGCGCTTCATTGTTTCTAATTTTATTTCAGGCAATGCTGCTTGGTGTTTTGGCGGAGAATTCAATGCCCTTTTCAATGGCGCCTCGGCTTACTGAACTCACTAAGGAAATGGCAAGAGATCCCAAAGCACTGAATGGATTTTTTATGGACCAGACCAGTGCATCCCACAAAATGAAGTATGGACTGTCTGCTGCAATGGAGGGGTGACGCACTCCTTATTCTCAGGTCCACTAACTTCTCCCTGAATATGGATGAATCGACGAGTGACAATCTTAAAAAGGTTCTTTTTATCCTTGTCAGTTTCTATTCACCTGTTCAACAAGCATCTGTGATACACTACTTGGCCTCTGTCTCCATAATGAAGGCAGTTATCACTCTAATGAAGTCAAAATAAATTCCCTGGGAAAACCTTGTATCGGTTCTTATGGACTCCTGCAATGTGATCCATCCTTCCATTGGGACCATACTCTGTGCAGAGCGTTGGTGCTGCCAAAGCAGTCTCCTGGCCTTTTGGGCATAATCCTGGACGGGTTGCCACTCCGACACAGGACACAAGCAAGCTGGCACTCATTTTGCCGACCTCGGAAAGATGACAGGCAGAGTCAACCCCACCTGGTATTAATTCATTAGCTGAGTGAGATTTGAACTCAGGATCTTCAGATCCCAAGCCCACCACCCTAACCATTAAGCCAACACCAGGCATAGCAATGTGATGAGAGGTTCCAAATCTGATTTTAAACACTGCTGCATCAAAGACTCACCCCTCATCTCTTCGATGTGGATGGAGACACATGTCATCATGTCCATAATGCCACTCGACAATTTTGCCAGCCATTTCACTCGAGAATTGAGGAACTTCAGGCCGACATCTTCAATGATATCAAGTGGTCCACCGACTTGCGAGACTTTCTCCAAGAGGTCTGTGAATTGATTGGAATTGGTTTCACAATGCTCTGAAAGATTTGTTTCACACAGATGGCTATCCAACTATGACGTGTCATTGTTACATCTGAGGCTCTCCGAAGCAGACATCATCTTCTACTATTCTTTCCTCAACAAAGCTGACATGTCTCTTTACCTTCCAACCCTGGTATCAATTTTCCACAAAAATGATCTTTCACCAGAAGTGAGAAGAGGCTTGAGGGAAATCATGTCATCCCTTGGTGCCAAGAATATGACTGAAGATGGGAAGAATAGGAAGAAGAGCATTTGCTTAAAACTTTTCCATACAAGCTTGGACTCATTGCTGACTTTGAAATTCTATATTTCAGTCGTCTGCATGTTGAAGCAGAATGTGATGATGTTCGAGTCAAAGACCCCTCTCATCCACAAGCTCCATGATAAGCAGATAGACGTAATCAAGAAGTTTCTTGTGTGCTTCATCAAACCTGCGGCCCTCCTCACTGCTGGGCCATCACAGCTCAGACAGCTTGATTGAGATGCTAACACACAAAGAAACAAGAGTTTGTTCTATGGAAGCTGTACATCACTGAACTAGAGTGACAAGAAGAACTCTTCCATTCAGGACTTTAAAACAAAGGCCAGACA
>NC_140965.1:31044105-31081605 GCF_056783735.1 Eptatretus burgeri
GCGCGTTGATCGATGCTGGTTGAACACCCGAGCAGGCATGCTGGACCCTCGACCGGTCGCCCTGGCATGGCCTGGGGTTTTTTGCAGGATGATTTGCGTGCCAACTTCAGTGTGGGCGATTCGTGTCATGCCGTGGGGTCTGAGGGGAATATTCCCACTGTCTGGGATGGCCCTGCCGGAAACGAAGTGAGGCAATTTCCGGCTAAAGTTGGTGGGCCATGTGAGGGGTTGGGGCCAATCGGAGCGCCCGATTCGGGTGATGACGTTTGGATTCGGCATGGCCCCTCCCCCGGAGCTGCGAGCCCAAAAAGGTCGGGGCAGTCCCTCTTGCCTTCTCTCTTCCCTCTTGCTCTTTCTCCGCCCTTCGCCTCGCCCTCATCGACACCGCCACGACCCGCCTCCTGCTGTCTTGACTCCGCCTCCTCATCCCCACCCACACGACGTCAACCCCACCCGCCTCCCCCCTTCCCCTTCTACTACTCCACCCTCACACTCTGGACTCAGCCCCTTCTCAACATAAGCTCCTCCTTTCACAAACATGGTCTCCACACGTGCGGCTGAAGCCAGAGACAACGCACCCACTGTTGGGTACTGCACCACGGAGCATCCCTCCCCCCCCCCCGAAACGTATTGGTGGCGCGTCGTGCTATCGGGCGCAAAGGTATAGAAATCATGACCTCGACTCCCCTTTCTTCCTGGTTGCAAAAGTTCCTCTTCATCGGGTTTTCTGTATCTGTGTGCGTGTGTGTGTGTGCGCTGGTGCCTGTCTGCCTAAGTAAGACTGCAGAAGATTCCACCCATCCATTGGGACCATACTCTGTGCAGAGCGTCGGTGCTGCCGAAGCAGTTTCCTTGGCTAGTGGGCACAATCCTGGACGGGTCGCCACTCCAACGCAGGATACTCGAATGACTCGATCATCCCCAGCAAGCTGGTACTCATTTTGCCGACCTCGGAAGGATGGCAGGCTGAGTCAACCCCCTGGTGAAGTAATTCAGCGAGGCTTGAACTCAGGACCCTTGGATCCCAAGCCACCACCCTAACCACTGAGCCAACACCAGGCTTGCAGAAGATTGTTATCATTATTATTGTTATAAATGTCTCGTTAAGTCGGCTCTGTGTCTCCTTTTGTAAGTTGACTGTAAATAAATCATAATGAGGAATGTTCCCTGCTCGTTTTTGTCTTTTCTTCCATTGATCCAGCATTGTCCGAATCCTACTTTAGCCGGGACTTTATTCCCAACGATACGTTCCTTTCAGCCGGTACGTCCTTGGCAGTGTCTCTCGGCTGCATCCGAACCGGAAGAGTGATCCGGTTCGGTCAAGGCATACCGAGGGCGTGTTCCCCGGTAATTAAATCACGTGATTAATTAGGTAACCCGATTAACCCACAGACTGGAGGATGCGAGGTCACGCGGTTGAGTTATTGGCGCCCACGGATGGTTAAGCGACCCTCCGCGTCACAGAATTATCCGTGTGCGACAGCCTACTTCCAGGGAGTCTGGTGGGAAGCGACATAGCTTGCCCCACCTCGTGGTCTTCTCACCCGACCCCCCGGCGTGTAACAATGTATATATATATATATATATATATATATATATATATATATATATATATATATATATATATATATATATATATATATATATATATATATATATATTGTTATGGTTCTGCGAACCGTATGCATTCAAACATACAGCTGACCCAAAGTAAGTTGTGCCGTTAAGTATATGTGCAGACAGATTCCCTCCGTGTTCAGTGGGAAATCGAAGGGGTGCGTTGCGATGTTTTTTTTAGTTGGGGGATGGGATATAAAGATTTATTACCCTATCACGATCCACTGTCCACTTGCTGTATCCGAAGGCCTGTTGGCCGGGGCAAAATCTTTGTGTTGTGGCTTCTTCTTGATGAGTCAGACACGCGTGGAGGGGGGGGGGGGGTTCTCCCGGCATGGCCGAAACTCCGCTCAGAAAGGGCGGACCCATGGAGGCCCTGTCCAATCAGGGCGGACAGTGGCGTCGGCTTCACCAAGGCATCTCCCCGCTGAGAGAGATCTTTAAATTACGAAGCGATCCTCAGCGTAGAGTCCTTGGCTGGTAGATAAATTACAGCACCATCCTGAGAGGGAAGAGAGAGAATTCTGTGTGGGTCAGCCCTGTTAGCTGGAGTCTGAGGTTGGAGAGAAACAGCGTTGGAGCGAGACAGTGGTTGGAGTCGCAGGTTGCCAAAGAAAGGAGGGTCGTGACGTGGAGGGTCTGCCCGCGTCTCGCCTCGGCGGCCCATCTATTGCGCTGGTTCGAGGGCACCCAATCTTGACCGGGTCTCCCGTGGGTCCGGTCGGCGGCCCTGATCCCCGTCTCGGACTCCGCTTTGCCCCACCCGGGCTCCTTCGCGGACACTGTCTCCGCGCGTGTGGCTGTGGGCCGAGCTACACCGATCTCTGACAGGTGCCGCACCATGGAGCATCCCTTCCCTCCATCGTGCAGGTATCCCAAAAGAACTGCGATCAAAGCTCACCTCCCTCTCTGGCTGTGAGGGTCTTTTGAAATACACCTGGGTTTATTTTCGTCTGAGTATATGGCACCATCTTTAAGTGGAACTGTTTAAGTGTTTGATCGTAAATCTTTCCTCTATATCCTGCGATAAATCTGCTGTGAGTCCTTTTGTAAGTTCATTGTAAATAAACCATTATTAGAAATGTTCCCAATTCGTTTTCGTCTTTTCCTTCATTGGTCCAGCATGGTTTGGATCTGAGTTTTATCCGGGTCTTTATTCCCGATATTCTGTTCATTCAAGCCGGTTCGTCCTTGGTCGTTCCGCTCGGCTGCATCCGATCCGAAAAGGTGGTTGGTTGTTGGTGGAGTGATCTGGATCCGGCAAGGCGTACCGAGGGTGTGGTTCTCCGGTAGACGACACCGAATGGTTAATGAGGTAAATTGGTTCAAGACAAAAAGACCCTATGCTACGCGGTGGAGGTATTGGCGTCCACGGTCGGTAAAGCGATCCGCCGCCTCACAGAATTATCCGTGGGCGACGACCTGCAATTCCGGGAGTCTGGTGGGAGGTGACGTAACTTCCCCCACCTCGCGGTCGTTCTCGCCACCGGACCCTGGCCCGCAACAATATATATATATATATATATATATATATATATATATATATATATATATGTATGTATATGTGTGTGTATGTATATGTGTGTGTATATATATATATATCTATATATATATATATATATATATATATATATATATATATATATATATATATATATATATGTATGTATGTATTTATATACATGTATGTAGATATATATGCATGTATATATGTGTGTGTGTATACATGTATATATATATATATATATATATATATATATATATATATATATATATATATATATATATATATATATATATATATATATATATATATATTATATTCAGTGGGGAGAACAAGTATTTGATCCACTGCCGATTTTGCAGGTTTTCCCACTTACAAAGCACGTAGAGGTCTGTAATTTTTATCATAGGTACAGTTTAACTGTGAAAGACGGAATCTAAAACAAAAATCCTGAAAATCCCATTGTATGATTTTAATATAATTAATTTGCATTTTATTACATGAAATAAGTATTTGATACATTAGAAAAACAGAACTTAATATTTTGTACAGAAACCTTTGTTTGCAATTACAGAGATCAGACGTTTCCTGTCGTTCTTAACCAGGTTTGCACAGACTGCAGCAGGGATTTTGGCTCACTCCTCCATACAGATCTTCTCCAGATCCTTGAGGTTTCGGGGCTGTGGCTGGGCAACACAGACTTTCAGCTCCCCCCAAAGATTTTCTATTGGGTTCAGGTTTGGAGACTGGCTCGGCCACTCCAGGACCTTGAGATGCTTCTTACGGAGGCACTCCTTAGTTGCCAGGGCTGTGTGTTTCGGGTCGTTGTCATGCTGGAGGACCCAGCCATGCCCCATCTTCAATGCTCTTGTTGAAGGAAGGAGGTTGTTGGCCAAGATCTCGGGATACATGGCCCCATCCATCCTCCCCTCAATACGGTGCATTCGTCCTGTCCCCTTTGCAGAAAAGCATCCCCAAAGAATGATGTTTCCACCTCCATGCTTCACGGTTGGGATGGTGTTCTTGGGGTTGTACTCATCCTTCTTCTTCCTTCAAACACGGCGAGTGGAGTTTAAACCAAAAAGCTCTATTTTGGTCTCATCAGACCACATGACCTTCTCCCATTCCTCCTCTGGATCATCCCGATGGTCATTAGCAAACTTCAGACTGGCCTGGACATGCGCTGGCTTGAGCAGAGGGACCTTGCGTGCGCTGCAGGATTTTAATCCATGACGGCGTAGTCTGTTAGTTATGGTTTTCTTTGATACTGTGGTCCCAGCTCTCTTCAGGTCATTGACCAGGTCCTGCCGTGTCGTTCTGGGCTGATCCCTCACCTTTCTCATGATCATTGAGGCTCCACGAGGTGAGATCTTGCATGGAGCCCCAGACTGAGGGAGATTGACTTTCTTGAACTTCTTCCATTTTCTAATAATTGCGCCAACAGTTGTTGCCTTCTCACCAAGCTGCCTATTGTCCTGTAGCCCATCCCAGCCTTGTGCAAGTCGACAATGTTGTCCCTGATGTCCTGAGACAGCTCTCTGGTCTTGCCCATTGTGGAGAGGTTGGAGTCTGATTGATTGAGTGTGGACAGCTGTCTTTTCTGCAGATAATGAGTTCAAACAGATGCAGTTAATACAGGTAATGAGTGGAGAATGGGAGGGCTTCTTAAAGACAAAACTTACAGGTCTGTGAGAGCCGGAATTCTGACTGGTTGGAAGATGATCAAATACTTATTTCATGTTATAAAATGCAAATTAATTATTTAAAAATCATACAATTTGATTTTCAGGATTTTTGTTTTAGATTCTGTCTTTCACAGTTGAAGTGTACCTACAATAAAAATTACAGACCTCTACGTGCTTTGTAAGTGGGAAAACCTGCAAAATCGGTAGTGTATCAAATACTTGTTCTCCCCAGTGTGTGTGTGTGTGTGTGTGTGTGTGTGTGTGTGTGTGTGTGTGTGTGTGTGTGTGTGTGTGTGTGTGTGTGTGTGTGTGTGTGTGTGTATGTATGTGTGTGTGTGTGTATGTGTGTATGTATGTATGTGTGTGTGTGTGTGTATGTGTGTGTGTGTGTGTGTGTGTGTGTGTGTGTGTGTGTGTGTGTGTGTATGTATGTATATATGTATATATGTATATATATATATATATATATATATATATATATATATATATATACACGAGTGCGTGCCCATATGTACGTGACCTACGTGCAAAAAAAAAAAAAAGGAGAATTGTGGCGTCATAGCACCGTGTCCTGTCATTGGTTTGGTAAATAAATGGCCATAACTTGGGAACCACTTGTCCGATTACGATCAAACCTTGAAAAGGCACATACTCAGGTCCCCAGCAAGATACCTGGCAAGTTTCAATTAGATCGGACCAGTGGTTGTCGATAAACAGCGGTCACGGTCAGACAGACAGACACACAGAGATTGCTGGAATTATATATATATATATATATATATATATATATATATATATATATATATATATATATATATATATATATATATATATATATATATATATGTGTGTATACAGTCATGCGCCACTTAACGACTGGGTTACGTTCTGAGAAATGCGTCGTTAACCGACGTCGTCGTGCGAACATCATATATTTTTTATTTTTTTCCGTTTTCATTTCATTTCATTTCAGTACGTTTCATCGTACTTACGCAAACCTAGACAGCTACGCGATATGGTATAGCCTATTGCTCCTCGGCTACAAATCTGTACAGCATGTTACTGTACTGAATGCTGTCGGCAATTGCAACACACATCCGAGAGAGACGAAGACGCGTTCGTTTTACCTTTGTGCTGTTCCTGACGGCCATGTGTGTTGTTAGCGGCAGCTTACAATCTCCTGTCGCATCGATTATAGAAAGGTGAATAAATAGCGTTTGGATTTTATAAATACGTAATCATTGCATCGATGTTATAATTTATAAATGAAGAAACGAGCCCCAGTCAATTGTGTGATATATTTTCAGAACAATGCGATTGTTTTCACAACATAAAAAGCTTCACGAAAAAAAATTTGTGTTTTAATTTCGACTGCAACAACAACGATTTATTCGTGGAATTCTTCAATTCAAAGTTAATTTACTTGCTCAAAGGTAAGCGTGCAAACATTCGTTTGGTTTGAAAGCCGATTTCCTTGAATCCCGATTTAGCACGACCCTGCTTTTTTTCGCGATGACATTTTATGGACCTCAACGATTGCATTATAACAGGGCCACACTGTCGTTGTTTATAATCATTATGAATTATTATGTACTGTACATAATTGTATGTGCTATTTTTATATGACTGGCAGCGCTACGTCGGCTACATCACTCAGCGATAGGAATTTTTCAGCTCCATTACTCCATTGGCTGAGGTGCCGTGGGAAAGTCGCCCTCTGTGCGTTATTGGACATGGGGTGGCGCCGGAACTGAGGCGATTAAAATCTCCGCCCACGTACGTGGTCGAACTCATGTGGGCAATGGCGTCAGTGTTGTTATCGAGGTTGTTGGTGATGTAAAAATCCTATCTATAAAATAACTTCATAGCACACGTACACTTAATTCCCATTAGACACAGGGGATGGATTCTAACTATATACATATACTTAACGAAATAACTGAGTTCCGGGGACTCTGGCTGTTGTGTGCGATGGGTTCCAGATTCGTAACATAAACACAGATATATATATATATATATATACACACACATTTTCAAGGATGAGGAATGCAGTGGTACTTTTTATAACATGCTCGCAACTACCAAACTACATATATCTTGCATTCAGGGAATTAAATAATAGTAAAACCATCAAATATTCGCGGAGTTCTGCACATTTTCCAAAATTTCAGAATTGGCCCATGAGTTGTGTGCTGACCTCATAATTATGTTTATGTGTATTCATATATTTTGCTGCATATTCACACAGAACATAATAATAACGTCACAATGATAATCTATGTTGTAAGTACAGCTTTTGTGTACTTGTGTATACCGAGTCACAACGCCTAATCTGCATGTATATCTGTATGCTTTCAGTTGACCTGGACTGTGACTGTGGTGGCAGCCAACATATTTTCCTGGAGATTTCAGCTTATGGTAGAGTGGTGGTGGTATAACTAGTACATACTGTTCTCATATTATAACTATTAGATACTGTTCTAAAGTAGCATAGTGCATTGGGACAATGGCCAAACTATACAAGGTGGTGGATCCTGATGAGCCTAGCTCATCAGGTAAACAGTGCCCAACCACAGACTGGAACAAATGTGTTCTGTGTCAGGAAGACACAGATGAGATGCTGACATGTCCATATAATTCAGCACGTGGTACAGATGGGGCAGGATACAGGACCATAGCTGGGCATCTTGTTGCATTCGACAAGATCAGTTGCCTGTCAAGAACACTAAAACTGTCACAACTGGATGAGGGTCAGGGCATCGAGGCAGCATTCCGGGTTCACAAAGCCAAATGGCATGACTCCTGCAGACTGCAGTATAACAAAACAAAACTTCAGAGGGCTGAAAAGAGGAAAACACACCACGATGATGACGCAAAAACCCACAGGTTCACCCGTCAGAGCATTGAATGTGAAACTCATTCAACAGAGACATGCTTCTTCTGTGGCAAATCTGCAGCAAGAGATGCTTTGCCTAATGCATCAACATTCGAACTTGACATTCATGTGAGGGAGTGTGCCCTCAAACTGCAGAACAAACACCTCCTATCCAAACTCAGTGTTGGAGATCTCTTTGCCCAAGAGGCTAAGTACCATGCTCAGTGTCTTGCCTCTCTGTACAATAAAGCGAGGGACACAAAGGCACAATAATCTAATGTTGACACTGTTAACCATGGAATTGCATTCGCTGGACTTGTCGCCTATATTGAGGAAGTGCGCATGAACAATGTGGTTGCACCAGTGTTCAAGCTGACAGACTTGGTGAATCTGTACAGTACCAGGCTGGAACAACTGTGGACACGTGTGACGGGGCATGTATACTCCACTAAACTCAACAGAATACTGGGTTACTTCCCAGACATGGACGCTCACAAGCAAGGTCGTGATGTGGTGCTCCTGTGCAATGAGGATGTTGGTGCTGCATTAGGGAAAGCATGTGAGCACGATGTTGACAATGATGCAGTTCATCCAGCCAGAGCTTTGATCATCTCGCCTTTGATGACGTCACTAGAGCCTTCTGTGCCTTGGCTGCCACCCCAGACACCATAGACAACTGGATTGAGTCTCTGGAGAGATTTGTGGTATTGCTCTGTGACCGCACTAGCAGCCTGGAATCAATCGGGCACGCAATCAGTTGTTCACCCAGAAAGGTAGAGATATTGAAGGACTCCCTCCAACACAAGCAGCACTGATTCAGCACACAAAGAGGGCTGCCTACCAAGCTGGTCACTGCTGGGGACAGGTGATGGTTGCAGTCCTGGAACTCCCATCCCCAGGTGACGGGGTGGAAGAAGAAGGACACAGGTGGATGGGAAGTTCACTGGACCACGCTGCCAGAAGCGACCCAGGCCTGTCGAGAACTCATGCGCTGTGGATGCAAAAAGGGGTGCAGAGGACATAACAGTGCAAATGTGTCAAGGCAGCACTTCAGTGCATTTCCCTTTGCCACTGTGGTGGACTGTGTTCTCGAAACTAACATTACATTTCATTGAAAACCTGTAATATTACCATGGAAGGCCTTACCTGGTTAATAATGGAAGGACTGTCGTAGACTTGCCCTCACCACTAACATATCAAACAACAATGGGACATGCACTATTGATTTGCAAGATACAGCATAATCTCATGAACTGTGTGCTCATAAAAATAAACTACCAAATATTACAAAGGAAACATTGCGCAGACTGCATTGTACTCTCATGAATATGTCACAGTTTCAAAACACGTACATGTATAATTCCACCAATATTAAATGCGTTTATAATTTTACTCTTATTTATTTCCCTGAAAGCTAGATATATGTAGTTAGGTAGTTGTTAAAGTAGTTATAGCACGTTGTAAATAGTACCCCTGCATTCCTCAACCTTGAAAATGTAGGATTAGCCACCAGAATCGATATCCTAGGTCATCTCGAACCTGAGCTACTGGTAAAATAACAACAGGTGGTGGCCATTTTGGAAAATGGCCGCCATTTTGGCCACAGGACAATTCTGCGATGGCCCTATAGCTAAATATCTTCCTTAGGGCATGCTCTAACAGTGTGCCAAAGCTCATGCTTGTATCATCAAAGGCACAATCCATTCCCATATCTGCCGGACTAACAACCTTGATGGATACCCTGTCAGAAAGGAAAAGGAGAACATATACTGTTATTTGCTTTCATAATACAGAAGGTGTTAGTGTATAAAGTTTGACATGAGATGAAAGTTTCACCAAACCCCATCCCTTAAAGAACAGAAAACAAATGTGTGGTCAGTCTTATCAAAGGCCTTTGTTTGGTCAAGAAACGACAACCCAAAGCTGGCACATAAGTACTTATCACAAGAGATAATGTCTCTTGTCAAAAAAAAACCCATTGTCATGAATAGACCTTCCAGGTACATCGTAGGTCTGGTCAGGGTGCACAACCAAGCTGATCAGTTTTCAGACGGTGAGCTAAAACCTTCAACAAAATCTTGTAATTTGTGCTGTTATGAGACAGGCCACCAATTCTCGACTCAAGTGTCCCCAGTCTTTGGCAACAGGCATATGACTGCTCTTTTGCAGGCCGGGAAGCTCTCCAACACAAAAAACTTTCATAAAGAACTTCGAGCAGGTCAGACACTACAAGATTCCAAAAAGTCTTGCAGAACTTTCCAGGCAAACCATCTTTCAAACTTCGCTTAGCAGCTTCAAGTTCAGCAGCCGAAACTGACGAGTTCAGTGTGCGTTGTTGCTGGTCCTCCTCAACTTTTGGAACCCCAGTTGCCAACTCCTTTAAGGCCTCATTGCTAATACTTTGGCGGGGAGTACAAGTTTGTATGGAAACCCTTCAAAACAATCTCTTGTTGGGAAGTCACCAATGACCCATCAGCAGTACATAGCCTGTGAATTTGCTGTTATTTTTTTTGCAGAATTCTCCAAGCTAAAGAACTCACTATTTGACATATCCAAAGTTAAATAACTCATCCTCATGTGCACCAAGATACCCATTGCCCCGCTGCCTTACCAGTTCAGTCAGTAGTGCCCTTTTAGTCCATAATACCTGGTCACATACGATGCCCTTTCCAGCCCCATTCATGTTTTGCTCCAAGGCTACAATTTTGGCCTTTAATGAATCAATTGAGAGTTTTTGCAGTTTATGATTCTAGACTATATTGCTGGCAGAACAATTTGACCTGGCACTTTGCAAGGTCCCACCACAATCGAAAGCGAGCATGCTCGGATTTTGAGGAACGAATTCTTTCCCACATGTCTCAAAAGGTGTCTTTAAATGTTGCATCACTTCGCAGGTGGGTGTTAATTGACCAAGAACACTACCATGTGATGTAAGGGGCAAAGTAAAAGCCATTTAAACCAGATAGATACTCCCAACTGGGTTCACAGACCACTGAGTGGCTACCACATTCAGCATTGACTTGTTCATATAGACTGTCTAACCTTGCCATTGATATCATGACATCTGCACCATGTGTCACACACAGCATGCAGTTGGATGCTGCAACCTACATACATCTCTCAAACGATAATTCTTGATAAGGCTCTTCAAAACCTTCGCAGAAGCAGCATGGGGTTCATGACCAATACTGTCTGGAAGGATTGATTGTACAATTGAAATCCCCAGCAATACAGGTGGAATTTTGTTCTTTTCCACATTGCACGACTTTTTAAAAGGTCTGGATTGAAACTTCTCTCCGTGGGTTCACTCGGTGCGTACACATTCACAATGAAAATTTTTGGTGTATTGCAATGGAACTCCACTGCTGTCAGATATGCCTTATAAATCTCCTCAAAAACAATCCTTTGAGTGAGGAACCTATCACTGAAGGCTGGCAAACACCAGTTTTGGTTGTGCTAAAACCACTCAACCACCACTGCCCTCGAGAGAGTTTACACCAGTAGCATGGGTTTCTTGCACCAAGATGATGTCGGCTTTCAGTTTCGCCATTGTCTGAATTTTTTGATTCCCCCCCCCCCCTCGTATGGTGGGGGATCCCCCATTAATATTCAGGGATGCAGTACGTATCTCACGCATTGCTATTATTGACAGAGAGGTGTTGTTAATATCAGACAGACCTCTGGTAGTTTGTACATTTTGCTGCATTTGAACCTGGGGAACAACTGCTGCAATCTATCTGTCTATGTTCTTCCTGACATGTTTATTCTTTGTTCCTTTTACATTTCTTTCTAAAAATTATTTTTCATAATTCTCTTTATTCATTCTAATTCTTGCTTTTTCTTCTCTTTCATCTCTATTCCTCTTTTGTTATCTATCTTTCAAAGGAGAAGTGAATTCTTGCAGAATTTTTTCCGTGAGTCTCACTTGGCTGCACCTGGATTGCTTTGAGGGTAGTGGAGTAGCGGCTGAAACCTGAATCCAATCCAGGTTCCTCCTGATGACTCCATCTTTGCTCTTTACTTCTTCGGGTTCCTTCTTGGTCTTCCATTTCATTACCATTCTGCAAAGGTAGCTCACCCTCCGCTTGCAATTCCTTTTTCGCCTTTGTAGCAGCTTTTGAAGATGTTGAAATTGGGGCTCTGAGATTTCCACTGGATCATGACATCCTCTTTTGTTACCTCAACTCGCCTTTCTTCTTCCTGAGATTCACTCACGAGAGCAAGTCAACAAACTTCCTTGTCAATCTTCCCAGCTACGTCAACATTGTTATCACTTTGCTGTGTCAGTTGCTGGCATATCATCGATGCCATTATCAATAGCATTATCTTGTTGCAACTCCAGTGATGCATCGAGATAAATTTGTCAAGACCTTTATCATTCTGCTTTGTTATTACAGTGGGATCTGAGGAACAGTCATTATTACCGTTCAGCAAACTCGACTGCTCGTTGTTACAAGGCACAATGGGTTCACCATCACAACCAATACCAGCACTTCGATTTTCTTAAACATGCGCAGGGGGCAAAGTCCTACTCAAAACTATTTCATCACTACCTTGCTCATCTTCCAAGGGGACATCAGGATGGTCTGCGATACTGTCTGCCTGTACGAGTAGTACTTTACTACCTTTACCTTCACCCTCGGTGCTCAAAAGAGTATGCTTCAAGTTCCTCTTAGACTCAATACGTACCATCAGTACCTCTTCACAGACCATTTTCTCTGGAGGTTGCAGCTTCTCTTCTGCATCGACTGGATGCTCTGCTACTGAACTGACCTCATTCACACTACCACAACTTGTCGTGCCCTGGTGTTCCGGCGTGGACCTCTGTACTGCACACCGCTCATTAACGGGGTTCACCGGGCCAGTCACAGAGGGGCCGACCCAACTGCTGTCGCGTCGGTCTTCTTGGTGTCAGGACAATACTGTCTCGTGTGTCCATATGCCCCACATCTATAGCAAATCAAGGTCTCGGTAGCTACGAAAATACGATATTCATGATCATTGTATTTTAAAAGTGAGGGAGATATTTAACTGTTTTGTTCTGTCTTTTAACACAACAAAACAGAAATGTCGATGATTCCACGTGCTTCAATCTGCTGTTTCTGGTACACAGAGGAACCCTAATAAATTGAGAGATGACAGTGTCATATTCAGCGAATTCCTGGAGTGAACATCATTACTTAAAGAAAGCGGAACGTTACTGAGGATAACTTCAATTGCCGGTGTGTCCATGGACAATACCAGAACAAACTGGTTGTTTCCCAAGATCAAACCGTTCTGTACAATAATGTCTGCAAGACTTACTTGCAAGACAAACACCACAATTTTATGATTCATCAGAGACGTGGCACAAATGTTAGTCACATCAATTTAAATCCCCAATTACAAGCCAAATGACATCTATTTTAACTCCTTCCGTGGAGATGAGGCACAGGCTGTGCTTTTGCGATAAAACGTCATCGGTAACACAATTGGCTGTCCTTTGGCTAGTCCTATTAGCCATGATGTAAACAGAAACAAACCAAAATGTAAATGCTAAAGAAGAAGAAATTTTTTTTTACAGTTGAACATGTAATGAAGAAAATTTGGTTTAAACCTTCACCATTCTCTCTCCCTCCCTCTCTCCCCATCTCCACATCTCCCCTCTCCCTCTCCCTCTCCCCTCTCTCTCTCTCTCTCTCTCTCTCTCTCTCTCTCTCTCTCTCTCTCTCTCTCTCTCTCCCCTCCTCTCTCCCTCATCTCTACCTCTCTCCCCCCTCTCTACCCCTCTCCTCCCCTCTCCCCACTCTCTCTCCCCACTCTCCCCACTCTCCCCACTCTCTCTCCCCACTCTCTCTCCCCACTCTCTCTCCCCACTCTCTCTCCCCACTCTCTCTCCCCACTCTCTCTCCCCACTCTCTCTCCCCACTCTCTCTCCCCACTCTCTCTCCCCACTCTCTCTCCCCACTCTCTCTCCCCACTCTCTCTCCCCACTCTCTCTCCCCACTCTCTCTCCCCACTCTCTCTCCCCCTCCCTCCCCCTGATCGACAAGACAAGGAGACACTAAAACTCAAAAGACAAGAAAAAAGAACTTGGAAAAAAAAAAAAAGAAGAGCAACACAGACCACAAAAGGCACTGAGCAACAACGTCTCGCGATTGCACTGTGTGGCAAGCGATAAGCCTGTGCAAAGTGGGAGGGGAGAGAGAGTGTGACTCACGCACACACACACACACACACACACACACACACACACACACACACACACACACACACACACACACACACACACACACACACACACACACACACACACACATACACATACACATACACATACACACACACAGTGATGGGGAGGGAAAAAAGAGAAAGGTGAGGGGTGGAGGTGGTGTTAGCAAAGAAGCAAATGTTCTGCTTTATGACTGAACACAAAAAAAATTCATGTCAGAACAGCTGTATACACAATGACACAAAGAGTTTGTAAAGTAATCCACTGGCTCATCTGCAAAAACTTTGATATCCCAATTCCAGAGAATTTGTGGGAACATGAACCCAAAGCAATCACTGAAAACATGGAAGTTCTGCTCATGCATGACCTAATGATCCCATCAAGCGTGAACATTGAAAACAAAGCCTTGCGACCAGATATCATACTTAGGTACAAAAAGGAGAATAAGGCATTGCTCATTGAGGTGTTGATACCAGTGATTTTGCATTTTGCATGTCCCCTCAACAGAGGGGAAAGGGTGGGGGAGCCGGGAAAGGGGTGGGAGAGTGAGGGAGGGGTCAGAAAGAGAGGGAGTGGGATGGATAGGAATGAGAGGGGTGAGGGATTCCGGCAGATGTGACGCCCAGTTTATCCGTGAGAGGACACAGAACATTGATGAATCACTCTGCCTGAGAAATATTGGGGTGGCAGTTTACAGTTGGGTTGGAATTCAAACCCAGACTTCACAGAGCGAGCATGCGTCCCTCTCGGCTTTCCTGCCATGATCTGGCGATTCATTACTTCGTTAATGAAAACATTTTTTTATTCATAGTAATCATATAATTTATTTTGCCTTCCTACATCTGGAATAGAACCATGGTGTCACCATTGAAACTTGAAGAATGCTCGCCAAGAGACTTCACCAAGGAAGCCATGAAACAGTTGAAGAAACTGAAAAACAAAACGTTTAATATTTATTTGTATTTATCTATGCCAGAGACGGGTCACATTATGGAAGAACGCACAAAAAGGGGAAATGTCATGGAAAATAAAATTTAACCTTTTCAGTGAGCCAGCCACCACCTGCTGCACCGCAGAACATATGGCCAACAACGCATGCGCATTATGGCCAACAGAATGGCCGCAGAACATATGGCCAACAACGCATAGGCCCATTAAGTTTGTTCAAGTCGATCGATATACACTACCGGTCAAAAGTTTTAGAAGACCTCGATTTTTCAGTTTTTACTGCGATTTAAGCAGTTCAAGTCCAGTGATTAACCTGAAATAGTACAAAGCTAAGTGGTAAACTGCCAGAAGTTAAAAAAAAGTTTAGGTTCCCAGAAACTGAAAAATAATGTAACTTTCAGTTGTTTAAAAAAGGCCCTTTTCAGGGAACAAGTAATGGGATAGCAACTGCAGCTGTTCTGCAGCAATGAAAGTAAATTAAGCCTTGAAAGTTGATGCAAACAATTCCTACAGGTGTCCCAACTTTTGTTGATTAGTTACAAACCCTCTGTCTGCAGAAAGGCACTGTTGGAACAGATTGTGTTGCTCCACCCTCTGAAGCATTATTTGGACAATATTGCACTGCATGAAGTAGTATATTGCTATAATGGCAAGAAAGAGAAAATTAACAAAGGAAGACAGACAGACCATTATAACCCTTAAGAGTGGAGGTCTTTCCTTTAGAGAAATTGCCAAGGAGGCAAGGTTTCAGTGAGTACAGTTTCCTGCACCATCAAAAGGCACTTGGAAACTGGAGGAAACTCTGACAGGAAGAAGTCTGGCAGACCCAAAGCCACAACACTATCAGAAGACAAGTTTCTGAGAGTCAACAGCTTGTGTGATAGGCGACTCACAGGACAGCAGCTTCAAGTACAGCTTAACACTGGTCGAAGTAAGGAAGTCTCAGTTTCAACTGTGAAGAGAAGACTTCGAGCTGCAGGTTTGACAGGTTGAGTGGCAGTAAGAAAGCCATTGCTTAGATGGCAAAATAAGAAAAAGGCTTTCCTGGGCCATGAAGCACCACCAGTGGATTACTGAAAACTGCAATAACGCCTTTTGGCGTTTGCTTTTGAAATTGAAAATTTGAAATATTCGGTTCATCATGCAGGGTTTTTGTACGCCGTCGAGTAGGCGAAAGGATGGTTCCTCAGTGTGGCACCAACTGTCAAACATGGAGGAGAAAGCGTGATGATCTGGGGCTCTTTTGCTGGATCCAGAGGCGGCGACTTGCACAGAGTGACTGCCACCCTGAACTAAAAGAGCTACCACAGCATTTTGCAGTGCCATGCAATACCCTCTGGTATATGCCTAGTTGGTCAGGGGTTCATCCTACAGCAAGATAACGACCCAAAACATACCTCCAGGCTATGTCAGAACTACCTTAGAAGAAAAGCACAAGACGGTAGGCTTCAAATCATGGAATGGCCAGCACAGTCTCCTAGGTTTAACCCCATCGAGCTGGTTTGGGACAAACTGGACAGAAGGGTGAAAGCAAAGCAACCTACAAGTGCAACACATTTGTGGGAACTTCTGCAACAGTGTCGGGAAGAACTTTCCGAACAATATTTGATTTCCATTGTCGAAAGAATGCCACGAGTATGTTTGGCTGTTATATCTGCAAAAGGTGG
The DNA here is from genome assembly GCF_056783735.1 of Eptatretus burgeri. Taxonomy (NCBI): domain Eukaryota; kingdom Metazoa; phylum Chordata; class Myxini; order Myxiniformes; family Myxinidae; genus Eptatretus; species Eptatretus burgeri. Next base: position 31,060,613 of record NC_140965.1, read on the forward strand.
CGACTTTGAGTCAAAAATTTCGATTAAATTTTGTTCAACAAAACGATTCCATTATTTCTTTTTTATCTGCAATTGTTTGTTTGTTCTATGCTTTAATTTCAGACTACATTGAAACATTAAACTGCTTAAATTTCAGTAAAAACTGCAAAAATGGGGGTGTTCTAAAACTTTTGACGGGTGGAGTGTATATAAGTTGCTTGTGTCTGTCTATTTGTTGTAAGTTCGAGACAAGCCCCCTTGTGCTGCGCTTCTGTTCGTTACTTGCATTTGCCGCTCTCCCATCCCGCACGTGCCATAATCTCTGAGAATCTCGACTGTAAGTCTCCACGGGAAATCGTTTGGCTATCCATCCAGGTCGAGGCTAACCCCCCCCCCCCCCCCCCGGACACAACAATATCAATAGAGGTTGGATGGTCAGAAAGGTTTTCAATGCTGAGGTGTGAAGAGTCTAAGATGCAGAGGAATAGGGATGGATAATCAGAAAGGTTTTAAATGGTGAGCTGTGTCAGTTGTGAGCAGGTGGGTTGTTGATTGTGTGTTAGTTTTTTTATTTATTTTTGCAAGATCAGACACGTCGAATACTGCACTGTCGACTTTATTTTTCTTTCATGAAGTCCTCGGTTTACCATACACCCAGTGTGTTGCAATAATTGTGGACTGCCAAACATTTTGATTTCTGTGGAGTGTATTGGGTGAAAAGAAACTGAAGCAAAACTTTCATTACCTTTCCTCTTCTCTGTCCCCAGCCGAAATGTATGCTTGTTTCCACACCAAGCCTCTGCTTCTACTCCAACACCTGTCTTTTCTTTCCTTCCCTTTTATCAATCCCCTAGCTATTGTGTCTCATTGGAGAAGCATTTGACGACTACAGTGATGAAGTATGTGGGGCAGTGGTTAACATACGTGGCAAGGGCGACAAGATAGCTGTGTGGACAGCTGACTGCGAGAACAAAGATGGGCTCTTCACCATTGGGTAAGATGTGTTGGTTTACGACCCTTAAACAAACTTTTTTTTATCCTTCTCATTGCAGCAATTATTATAGTTCAGTTGTCCTTGAGCCTTGGATGTTAAATTGAATGTTCTAATGCTTTGTGCTTGTCAAATTCATTAACGTTTTATATATTCCAGCCTGAGATCAAGTGGATTACTGAATCTTGGAATTAGGTTTGCTTGTATACTAATTTGGCCAATTCAACTCGACAATTAGATTTGTGATTTCCTTCAGTTACGGTGGCATTTTGCTCGAGGGCTGGTGTAAGAGAGTCTAAAGAAAATGCAAAGAAGATTTTTTTTTCCTGAAACACTGCAAATATATATCATTTGTTTCAAAACTTGCATAATATGTTGTTCGATATTCTTATTCTCTCTTTTTATGCCTCCGCTGACGAAGTCGCCAGAGGCATTATGTTTTTTGTTGTCATTACAGACGTACTACGTACACCTCCACAAATTTTCTTTGTTTTCTCTGCAACCGCTTGTACGATTGACACAAAATTTTCACCATCAGTTTGATTACTCATATTGAATGCAAGGATAATTATGATGTCACAGATCACATGATGTGGCAGCCATGTTGGAAAAAAGGAAAAACTTTGGACCTCGATCTCACAAACAGCTCTGTGGAAAAAAAATTGAACTTGGCATGTGTGAAGTACTCCCCACTGACTGCGACATGAAGACTCCCCACTGACTGGGAAACAAGTGTGATTTGTTTTTTGTCTTTGTTTGTTTGTTTGTTTGTTTTTAATGCTGTCATCGGTGATTTTGTTCTGACATCCTAATTGCATACGTTAAATGCTTTATCTGATCAGTATGAAAATTTTTGAGGGTCATGTGTGGCTAAATTGTATGGGGGGGGGGGAATTGATGACGTCATCTGTCACGTGGTTCGGCAGCCATATTTCATGAAAAATAAAAACCTTCAAAAAAACTCAAATGGTTGACCAGATCGAGGGAAAACATTACAGGTATATCGAAGATTGAGGGAAAACTATATGTTGTCACCTATCCATGAGGAACAGAAAGTTCGCCACCTTTGACGTCAGAGGTCACATCGTTTGGCAGCAATATTGGAATTACCCTAAAACCTTCAAAATCATCTCCAGAACGGCTGAACAGATTGAGGGGAAACTTCACACACATTCTCCAAGCCTCGGGGACACTTGGGTGTTCACAAATAATTAACAGGTCACATGGTCTAACAGCCCGAGCCGTATTGTATTGAACAAAAATCTTTAAAAAAATTATTTATCTTGAACCGCTTCATCAATCGATATGAAACATTAAATTATGATCTAATAGTCATGGGAAGTATATGTTTTAAATTTCAACCTGATCGGACACATGCTCTGATAGCCAGAATTATTTAATATTTTGAATGTAGGTGGAGGGTTTTCAATCATACTTGTTACAAATATGTATAATGATGTAATAATGTTGATGGAGACATGTCTCTTTAACATCGAAGAGTGCTCTTCTAGTTTTATTATATTACTGGTAAATGTATCCGGCATTACCGGACAAGCCGGGTTCCTCCTCCCCCCATCCCTTCTCCTCCCTCCTCTGCTCCCTGTGAGGGGAAGGGAAGGTAAGGCAGCATGAGGGGGAAGGGAAGGTAATGCAGGGGGAGGGGTGGGAAGGGAATCTAAGGCAGCATGAGGGGGAGGGTTGGAAGGGAAGGTAAGGCAGCGAGAGGGGAGGCGAAGGGAAGACAGCGTTCCGGGGCGAAAGTGCTTTCAACATGACGTCAAACATGATTTCCCAGAACATGGATGATCTCTGATGTTGTCGGTTTGTTGATGATGTCTCCAGAGTGACTATGGTGTTCCGAGTAACACCAAAACGCTTGACCACACCATTTTGTGGCATTTCTGTCTCGAGCATACCAATAGCACGTAGACATTCATTTTCGAAAATGCATGGCATCGGACACTTTCAACCTTTATATCCGGTTTAGATCCTTTCGACCTTTACACCACCCGATTTATACCCTTTCGACCTTTACACCACCCGCTTTAGACCCTTTCGACCTTTACACCACCCGCTTTAGACCCTTTCGACCTTTACATCACCCGCTTTAGACCCTTTCGACCTTTACACCACCCGCTTTAGACCCTTTCGACCTTTACACCACCCGCTTTAGACCCTTTCGACCTTTACACCACTCGCTTTAGACCCTTTCGACCTTTACACCAGCCCCTTTAGACCCTTTCAACATTTACACCAGCCCCTTTAGACCCTTTCGACCTTTACATCACCCGCTTTAGACCCTTTGGACCTTTACACCACCCGCTTTAGACCCTTTCGACCTTTACACCACCCGCTTTAGACCCCTTCGACCTTTTCACAACCCGCCTTAGTCGCCTTGGACCTTTACACCAGCCCCTTTAGACCCTTTCGACATTTACACCAGCCCCTTTAGACCCTTTTGACCTTTACACCACCCGCTTTAGACCCTTTCAACATTTACACCACACGCTTTAGACCCTTTCAACATTTACACCACACGCTTTAGACCCTTTCGACCTTTACACCACACGCTTTAGACCCTTTCGACCTTTGCACCACCCGCTTTAGACCCTTTCAACCTTTACACCACCCACTTTAGACCCTTTCGACATTTACACCACCCGCTTTAGACCCTTTCGACCTTTGCACCACCCGCTTTAGACCCTTTCGACCTTTACACCACCCGCTTTAGACCCTTTCGACCTTTACACTACCAGCTTTAGACCCTTTCGACCTTTACATTTTAATTGGTATTGCTGGCATCTTAATTCGTCTTTGGGGTGGGGGGGGGGGGTGTCATGCTCAACAATAACTTGACTTGGAACTGGCCGTAACAGTTTCTCAACCATAAAGTGCTCGAAATTTTTATTTTCACTTTCTTCACGCATATCATCAAATTCCTCATCTTCATACCTACGAATCGCCGGATACATCGCAATGCTCATAAATGCCTGAAGACACCAGTGTTCGTTGCTTTCTTTCATTTCTGCCAATGTGATAATCTCTAGAATCTCTAAAACTGAGTCGAATTTCAAAATTTACACTTCTTACTTGACCTTTACAGCAGTTCTGACTGCTAAAAATAATGTTTATGTGTCCATTTTGGACATTGACAGTCTGGATGTCAGCTGTGTTATCGCATTTCAGCTGTAACGCTTATAAACATCCAGCAAGTTGTATTCGCACAATATTTGATTCGCTAGACTATCAAGACTGTTATTTCCAGATGTCTCTCTGGTAGTTGTCTCTGGACGACGTGTCTGGGTGGCGTTTATCTCCGGGTGGTGTTTGTCTCCTGTCCAGGTGGCGTTTATAGTATGACCGGTAGAAAATGTATTTCAGACGTTATTTTGTTCCATCTCCACTGTTTTTCTATGCAGAATCATTTTGATAGAGTATGAATCGTAATTACCACTCCACCGCACGTCTGTCCTTCCCTTCCCCTCACATCATGCCTACCTCCTCCCAAACCCCTTCCCAGCCTTCCCACCTCCTTCCCACCTCCTCCCAACCTCCTCCTCCACTATCCCTATGAAACTCTGAACGTTTATAAGCATTGGAGCTGAAATGCGACGAGCTCTCTAGAATCTCTTCGCCTGAACCAAATTTCAAAATTGAAACTGTGGAATTGACCTTAGCAGCAGTTCCAACTTTGAGAAAAAGTGTTCATTTGCCCAATTTGCACATTGTTTCATACTCTGGACAGTGTTTAGTATGACAGCCAACCATTCATTTTATCAACCATTTTGTTAGAGTGCTTAATTGTGGTGGGTGGAATCGATTCCAAAGTACTGTCTGGCCCTGCCATTTGCGGGGGATACTTTCCTAAGAAATGGCACAACTGTTGGGGTCAGTGAATGTTCGGGGCATTGTTTAAAAAAAAAAACATTTAACATGGTCTAGGCTCATGGAAGAGCATTTACACAGAACAATTTGGGACACAATATAACAAAGGGAACAGCAGGAAAAGGGGAAACAACAACTGCAGGGTGGAGGGAGAAAGTAGTCAGAGTCGGACAAACAAGGGATACAGGTAATGATGGGTTAGCAAAGGATGGATAATATCGATACATAAGCACAATTGTCTTGTATGCAATATTGCAGCAAAAGCAAGTCACTTGAAAACTAAACAGGCCCCAAGGGCATGTTCCTTTTAAATTATTAGCAAGACATTTCGAGTTGGCTATTAAAGTGTGCTGATGTTTTGATGATGGATGATTAGGCAATACATTGACTGATAAAAGTGAGGACAACATGTTCAAATGGTCTAGAAGTGCAGTTTCAAATTATTTCGGGAAGGTTAAAGAAGGCAGTCAGTCAGAAATTTGCATGCTCACTTTTTTCCATAGACTTTGCTCACCACTGTAAGATGGCCACTATTCTGAAACATTTGAAAATCAAACACCAGAGAGTTACCTCTTGGTGATGGTTGAGAATGTGGATTCAAACAAACCAAAGTGCAGCAGCCGCAAGTTCACTTACGCAATCGAAGATTGAAAGCACTTTTGCCCCAGTACCCTGCCTTTCCTTCCCCTTCCCTCATGCTGCCTCCCATTTTCCTCTCCTTGCGCTGCCTCCCATTCACCTCCCCTCACGCTGCCTTCCATTCACCTCCCCTCACGTTGCCTTCCATTCACCTCCCCTCGTGCTGCCTTCCATTCACCTCCCCTCGTGCTGCCTTCCATTCACATCCCCTCGTGCTGCCTTCCATTCACCTCCCCTCGCGCTGCCTTCCATTCACCTTTTCTCGCACTGCCTTCCATTCACCTCCCCTTGCGCTGCCTTCCATTCACCTCCCCTCACACTGCCTTCCAATCCCGTTCCTCCTCGCTTCCCCTTCCTCCTCCCTCCTTACTTCCCCTCCCTCCTCCCTCCTCGCTTCCCTCCCTCCTCGCTTCCCTCCCTCCTCCCTTCCCCTCCCTCCTCGCGTCCCCTCCCTCCTCGCTTCCCCTCCCTCCTCGCTTCCCCTCCCTCCTCGCTTCCCCTCCCTCCTCGCTTCCCCTCCCTCCTCGCTTCCCCTCCCTCCTCGCTTCCCCTCCCTCCTCGCTTCCCCTCCCTCCTCGCTTTTCCTCCCTCCTCGCTTCCCCTCCCTCCTCCCTCCTTCCTCCTCGCTTCCCCTCCCTCCTCCCTCCTCGCTTCCCCTCCCTTCCTTCCTCCTCGTTTCCCCTTCCTTCGTCCCCCTCTTACCTCACCCTCCCTCCTCCACCCCTCCTTGCTCCCCATCCTGACTCTTCCCTCTCTTTCCCTCCCTCCTCTCTCTCTCTCCCCCTTCCTTCCTCACCCCCCCCCCTTTTATGTAGTATTCCCGTCAGCGATCCAACGGGTGGTATTTGCTTTTTATCAACAGCTGCTTTCATAAAGATAGTTTCTTGTCACCGATGTATTTGATAAAAATGTCCTTGATAGGCAATAGTCACCATACGTAGCCAATGGTTTGTAAATTTCAACAGCTTTGACATTTTGAGTGGAAATTAATTTATTTGCTCTTTCACCCTCTGTTTTTTTCCCTTGTTACCATTTGAGTTTTTCAACACATGAAAAATGTGTCATTTTGAGCAATTTTTTTTCAATATTGAAGGCAAATGCTCTCAAAAATGTATATAAATATTACTGCTTTTCATAGACAATATTTAGGTCAAATTGGAGCCGCCCCGTTGTTTTTCTTTCCCTCCCTTCATTTACTTTTCCATTAAGATTTTCATCCTTAAGCCCTGGGCACAACGGATCGTACGAAATTTTGTTGTTGTAGACCCATAAAATATTTGTCATGGCCAGATCTTGCAACATGCCCTAAATCTATTTTGAGTGGTCACAAGGGCTACGACACATTAAAGATGGTTTGGCGATGGGGACGCGACAGAAAAAAAAGATATGTCGTGGGTGTGTCGCAAGTCAGTCGTGCGACAGTCGTGGGACGCTCGTGCGTCCGTCTCCCGACTATATAACGCAAGACTGTTGTAGGACAGACTCACGACAGCCACAAGACATAGATACCACAAAAAATCGTCGAGCAAAAAAGGTACATGTCCAATTTTGCCTCACGACGGCAAGTCGATGCCACGATGCTCAAAATTTCGTAGGACTGTCTTGCGATGACCCCCGATTTGCCCAAATTTTCTGTCGTGGCACAAATGCGTCGTGGGTTCATTGTGACCATGGGTTTTACCAAGTGCAAACTTTGTAAGGATCAATACCAGGGTCTGGCGATATCAGTATAATTTTTCATATCGATTTCCCCACTATTGTAAATTTGAATATACCGGTATACCGAAAATTTGGAATGAAAAAAAAAATCGGTATATCACCAAGAAATTGAAGAAAGGTGTTTTCATTCCTTAAATGCATAATTTCATTATTGGAAAAAAGATGACTCCAACTTCTTTATGCGTAAAATAAGCTGCAAAAGACAACTTCGTATTCGACCAAAGTACCGAGAGCGATGCCGATTTATAAAGTGCTAAATAATGACTTCCTGGTGCATTGTGCACACATGAAGTGGATACCATGCCAGATCAGTGCTGTGCCCATGATTAATTGATTGGTGTATCGAAAGGCACAGTGACAGCATCCTCTCATTTTTAAAGAATGATGAGCTACCATGTGCTCATTCGATAAGCTATTGAAGGATATAAAATGAAGCGTTTCATAATTGTCTGGTCTTGTGAAAAGCAAGTTTTATACAAAATACAGGAGAGGGAGTCCCCCCGGTGTTAAGGCCCAGTCACACCTTGACGTTTTAGCCAGCAATGGCAACGTATTAAAATGTATGTAAAACACTGGCTTACGTTGAACTTTTTATGGTTTTTTTAAAGATTCGGACGTATTCATAACGAGTTGGTCGTATGCATAACATATTAGTAGCGGACACAGAACGTTTTGTTGTGTTATAGCTAACTTATACCAACGAATGCTGAGCCTGTTGTCGGCCTTCCCAACCTATGCCCAACGATAGTCCAACTTATGCATAGCGCGCTGCACGCATCGCCGACGATGACGTGACGTAGCTTATTAAAAGGCTGCCGCACAACGATTCAAATCATAACCGCCGCAGAAATGGAAGTGTCAACATCGCAGTCACACCTTGGCGATCTTGCCAGCGTATGCCAACCTCTGAAAAATGCATCTAAAACGCTGGCACACGTCGAATACGGTATGGGTAAGTTTGGTATGCGTCAATAAAATGCTAAAGTACGCTATCATACGTCGTATTAAGTGGAGTACATCTTGTAATTATAAACGTGTTAAACATTTTACGACGTACTTGCCGTATGACGCACGTTCTGCATGCGATGAGAATAAGTTGTACACACGATATGCGAACGTTGGCACACATCGACACACGTTACTTGTAAGATGCTCATAAGTCGAAACACTCAAGGTAATGGTTAGCGTCAGTGTTCCAGACTCCCTGTTTTTTTTTTTGTTGTTTTTTTTTTCTTCGGCATGACGGTGATGTCGACACTTCGATTTCTAGTGCGGTTATGATTTAACTCGTTGAGCGGCAGCCTTTTAATTATATTATATTATAACCGCACTAGAAATCGAAGTGTCGACATCACCGTCATACCAAATAAAAAAAACCCCCAAATCAGGGAGTCTGGAACACTGACGCTAACCATTACCTTGACGTGTTTCGACTTATGAGTACCTTACAAGTAACGTGTGTCAACGATCTCGTAACGTGCCTACAACACGTTACTCATAGGTTAGAAATAAGTTTCAGGTACGCTAAACATTACCTCGACGTGTTTCAACTTATGAGTAACTTAGAAGTAACGTGTGTCGACGTGTCAACGATCGCGTAACGTGGCTACAACTTATGGCCTGCGTTATGCGGAACGTGTTGGTCATACGCTGGCATAAGTCTTAAAATTTCAAGCATGGAAAATTTGAGGACAACCGAAAAGTACAACGTTTAAAGCCAGCGTACTACGACGTATGGCAGTGTTTTACAGCCTGCTCTCAATGTTATCAAAACTTACCCATAACGTATTCGACGTGTACCAGCGTTTTACACAAATTTTCCAAAAATCGGCATAAGCTGGCTAAAACGTCAACATGTGACTGGGCCTTTACAAAGGGATTCTGTTCCTAACAATCGTTCATGCAGTAAGTAAATTGATCTTCCGTTGACTCGGGTTTATAAATGGTGGTAGTAGCGCACGAGTGAGGGCTACTCACCTGGTGATTTAACAAGCTCAGCGGGAGACCAACCATTCTCTTGTTACCTGTGCTCTCATCGTTCAAAATGTGGAAAATACCACATTTAAGAATTTTAATATTAGAAGTCCACAAAGCTCAGATTTGTTTTGAGAAAGATGAGTTTCTCTGCTTTGTCAGATGAAAGAGTTTTTGTTGTCATTTGTTGCAGAAGCAACACCGAACAATCTTTCCTTTTAGTTAACTTGTTAAATAATGGGGCTATTAAAGACTGCATGTGAAATGTGCCCCCTTTGCTCGGGGGTCCCAGAACACTGTCGGTCTAACTTTGAAATGTGAAAAAATTTATTTAAAGCTTTAATGCACTCAACTACACCTGGAACATATGACATCAAGATGTATTTGGCTCGGAAGTAGGTACAGTAGGTTTTAACTTTTATCCTCAGCAGCATGTGAGTGATCATGTTTTCCTTGGTCCTCACAGCTATTTCTAAAGTAATTGATTATTTTATATGAATCTGGTGTGCTTTTGAAAGCCTGTGCCCATGACTGATGCCATGATGATTGACCTGTGGCGAATATCAGTGTGTACATAATATGTCGCCATCGCATGTGCCAATTATAGCCGAGCAGCACACATGTGGTCACTAAGACCGTCCACTTTATTTACTGAGAAGCATGTGCATTCTTGTGTGTATTATACACACACACACACACACACACACACACACACACACACACACACACACACACACACACACACACACACACACACACACACACACACACACACACACACACACACACACACAGCATGACAATGTAAAATGCATGGCGGCCTTACCAGCTGTCTCAGTGGTCTCATTGCGCACACTTTCCGCGCCATGCTGATTGGACCACATGCAGTCCCTCTCCTGATATCCACCAATCATAGCTAGAACAACGGCTCTATCAAACAAAGCACATGCTTTATAGCCTGAACTCACAGGCTGGTCCTGCATGATTGTGAGTGCTCTTGTGCGATGGCAATATTTACTGAGCTTGCTTGCCGAGCACTGTCCTGCGACCTACGATTAATGGTTATCGACTATTGTCTTTAGAAATCGCCCTGGAATAATAAAATAAGCGAAGGACAAAAGCGAACCACACAAGAACATGGGAATAATTGTGGCGGTTGGAGGAGGAAGAAGAAGAAGATTATTAATGCACCGCTATTAATTCCACAGTTCTCTTTTCCTTTCTGGCAGGATAGCTTAAATGTATGAACGTCAACTCTGAGCTGTCCAGCTCTAGCTTGAATGTTGATGCAGCTTTAATTGTCATCCTGGTGTTTTGCAGGCAGAGCCAGGCATCAATGTGCGCACCCGTCCCTCAGTTGGACGTTAAACTGGATGTCCCTTGACTTGGTGTCTCATGTGCTAGCATTAGTTGATGGGACGTGAAAGACCCCACTGTGCTTCACAAAGGGTAGATGAGCTATCGCTGACACTCAGGCCAAATTCCCAAGTCGATGGCAAACCACCCAACATAACACATGCCAATAAACTTGCTCGACAGCACTAATGCTCTGTAAAAAGTATGGTACGCATCATTGTCATCATCATTTTAATCATCATCATCTCTTATCCTTTATTTGTGAAACTTGCATTATGACGAGTCACTCCACTTATTGTATTTGGGTTCAAATGCACGTTTTGTGTGAATGACCAAAATGACTCATGTATTTGCTTTTAACCTTTTCAGTGTCATCCTAAAGGCTCATTTTATTTCCCTTTTCCTTACTCTCATGTTTATCATATCTCTCCTGCAGAAGGATATATAAAGAGCGATTGGGGCTACCATTGAAAGCACACATTGGCTACGAGTCACATTCAGACACTGCCTCCAAAAGTGGTTCCACTACGAAGAGTCTCTTCACGGTGTAGCCTGGTTATAAACAGACAGTCGTGGTGTAGTATTAAGTTGCTTGTATGCTCCCGCATCTATTATAGTTGCTCGACATTACATACAATCACTCTGTCATGGAATTAGAGAGAGGTGCACTGATTGGACTTTGATGGTTGGGGGGAAGGGTTGTTGTGGTGAGGTGCTGTGGCCTTGTATGTCATTGTAGATTTTAACTGTGCTAACTTGTTCCATCTCCTTATTTATTGTTTATTTTAATTTTTTCTGTCTTGCCATTTACTGAGTTTATTTTTATTCTTCGTTCTCACTCCCCCCCACCCCCAAACCTCAAAATCTATGCTAATGCCCCATTATTTTTGCTCACCCTGGCTCCTTCAAGTGGCATTGATGTGTGAGAGCCCTGGGAAATTGTCTGCGTGCTGAACTCATCGTGGCTTTGTATGATTGGTCTGCTTATGGAAGCGCTTTCTGACCGGTGTTCAAAACTTCCTGTGCAAGCCTGAATGTTTAATGATTTATTTTTATTTTTGCTCCCACTTATTAAGGCTGCTGTAATCTTCATGTAGATTTACTTAATTTCCTTTCAAATGTGGTTGTATTAGTGTTAATGGGATGTATTTCTGTGTCCTTCTGAGAGGTATGCCATTTTAATGGTGTCTTGATTTTGGCGATAAATGTAGTGACAGCAAGCATTTCGTTGGTAAAGTGCATTTTGGCATTTTTGTTTGCTCAATAAATGTCAACATCCATTTATTTAAGTTGTGTATGGCTTATCCAATCATTGAAATGTTAAAGAATGCATGAAATTAACGGGGCGTCCGATTGAGGGATGCTCACTGCTGTTTTTGGAAGCAAGAAGCACCTGATGTTTTGGCCGCTAACCCTTCAGGAGTTGACGAAGGTTTAACGCCCAAAACGTCAGCTTGTCCTTCCTTCCCACAGCAGTAAACATACTTCAGTCAATGTCCTGTTGATTTTGTCCATCGTTCTACCTATCCTCCAATGTAAACAGACACTAACCTTCACTTGCAAGATCAGATCTTCATTCAAATGCTAAGTTTATTTTAAAAGATACCTTCATCTATTTTTTTTTAATCTAATTTGCCTCCTTATTTTTATTTTTTTATTTTTCAGCTTTGCTGCTGCAAAGCACGTTTTCATAATCTCATGATTTTAGCTGTGCTTTTGTTCCGAAACAAATTAATTAATTGCTTAATAAGGATTTGCTGAAGTTGGCAGTTCTAATATTTGTAAAATGTCGCCAAAAAGTGAGAGCCGAAATATTTTGTTATGCAGAATCAAAAGCAAGATATTTGGCCACTTGAGGCTTTTTCTTTTGTAAAGTATTGTTGAAGATATACCGAAGTAATAGTCAGGATTTGGGGTAGAATTTATTACTTTATTTTTGATAGTGTCGTCATGCTGGTATCCAATTAGCATTTTCGAAGTTTTTGTACTCTTTAGTTGTCTCTGTTGGCCATACTGTTCTTTTTTTCTTTGTCCCCTTACTGTGCGTTCACACAGGCTGAAACCACAAACCTGTAAACTTGCCTTAAAGGAGATAGATTTTATTTTGACAAACATTGCATATCAGTATGTGAAACAGACAAGACAAAATTGGTCATCACTTGTGTTGTTTTTAGCAAACAAAAAATATAATTAATTACTTTGACAAAAGTGTTTCAATGAAGTTGTGCTTGCCAATGCAAGTAAATGCAATTGTTTCCTCTTGACCTTTTTTGATGGCCGTGTCACCGAAGCTGACGTGGGTTTTCAGTACTTGTACTAACTTAACCACACGCACCCATTCTGTGAGGGGTTACTAATGGGGTCTTGACTCTTGAGTTGTAGAGCTTTTGTAACCGGATGTGCGATTTGTTGTTGAGGCTTGACAAATGCCCTTAGCGTCACATAAAGATACCATATGTAATCCAACCTGGTTGTATAGTTGGTGATGACACTTGTTTTTATTTCGTTGAAATGATTGGCACCCTGTGTTCCCCACTCTTAAAATATTTATCAAATAGGCCATGGTTCTGGAGACATTTTCAGTTGAAATTCTATTTTTTATTGGGGGGGGGGTTCTTAATGTTTATTGTATAGGACAATATATGGCATTGAAACCTCCTTTTTGATTTGCTAACCTGAATAATCATAAAAATTGAGTTCAGTATTTTGTGATGATTGACTTACTTTTTAGATTTAGAAATGCTCTCCATAACCGTAACTCTGCCAAGAATCCCAAGTTTCGTTTTTTATTTATTTTTTTTTGTAATGAGAACAAAATGATTTAAAAGCTCAAACACTGAGAACCAAGCTTAGCATGGTGTGAACATTTATGATATGTTCTAAGTTATTCAACAGAGTATGCTGTTTCGCTACTCTTGTATGCACCACAGCAATTTGTGTTTTTCTTCCTCATTTGTTATGGCTATGGTTGAAAGATAATGCAAGCTCGAGTTGGTTTGCATGCCTTTGCTACATTGCATTTTTTGAGATTATTGTCGATCGTGCCAATATCTCTTGCATTTCCTGGAGGGTTTTTTCCAAAATCTGTGCACCGCATTATGCGGTAAATTGTAGGTGGTGGACAGCATTCACAAGGGGTGTTTTGCTGTTGACATTCCGTGTTTTGAGTTTTTGATCTCGCTTGCGTCCCATTGCTGTTTTTCAACCATCTAAAATATTGTGCGAATATTCTTCCTTGCCTTTTGCTTCTTTTATTGACTGTACAAAGTTTGTAAATAAAATGTACAGTTCAATGCCTTCATCACACCCACATAGTTTGTTGTGGTCTTTTTATTATTTACAAAATTGAAGTTTTTTTTTCAAGTAAATTGGTCCGTCGATTTTGTTATTCTGTCTGTTTGTTTGTCAATCGCCAACAGGTCAAATTACTAAACCATCCATCCCATCCATCAGGACCATACTCTGTGCAGAGCGTTGGTGCTGCCTAAGCAGTCTCCTTGGCTATTGGACACAATCCTGGACGGGTCACCACTCTGACATAGGTTACCAGCAAGTTGATATTCATTTTGCCAACCACGGAAGGTTGACAGGCAGTCAACCCCACCTGGTATTAATTCAACAGCCGAGTGGGATTTGAACTCAGGATCCAAGGATCCCAAGCCCACCACCCTAACCATTAAACCAACACCAGGCATGCAAAAGAATATGAAGCATCTTTATTGTCTATGGAAACTTATAATACCCTATTTAATATCACGGTGAAAAGTGATAAGTGTAGTTGTAACCTAAGAAGCGGACACAAAACTATAACAGTTTCACCCGGAGCATGCGTGATTTCCCAAACATCTTCCGACGTTGCTTTCCTTATGGAAAGAATAAGGTGATGAAGCAAAAAATATTGTTATAGTTATTCAAAAACATACTTCAAAATCGACTATCAGACTTAAAAAATAATTACAAGGTGGATTTTACAATTGATTATAATTCATTTAGAGAGTTATTGTGTTTCTCCTCAAAACGGTTTGAAACTAATGGGACGTTTTACAGTGGTTGTCATTCAAATATCCTCAGGCATAAATTCGGTGTGAATTCACTGTGATTTGATTGACTGATCATCATGAAACTTTACTAAGTTGTAGAGGCAGTCTCAACTGAGAAATCTATTTATTTTGAGGTCAAAGATCATCTTCAGGTCAATTTTTTTTTAATTGTTTTTCATCCAATTGACTTGAAAGTTTAACAGGACTTGCATGTTGCATCACTGAATTGGGAAAACAACTATTTGAGGTCAAAGGTCAAGTTAAGGTCAAACTTCTAAAATCAATTTAAATCCGAAAAATAATCAATTTTCATCCGATTCACCTGAGCGTTTTTTTAAGATTGTCAATTTTATCTTAAACTAGATGACCCGTGAACCTGTTGGGTTCCTGTTGTGACAGCGGTTGATAAAAAAATCATTTCAAAAAAATAAAGATAGCTCCAGCGAACTATACCGCTGAGGTTGTTTGCATTGATCAAATACTCCCAAAGAGTACTTGACTTAATCGGGAATTGATTTTTTAATAATTTTTTCATTGCCCGATTTGAACGAAACTTGATACTGCACACTGCAGGCGAATGGTGAGTAAGGTGGGTGTAAAATTTTTGGGCTATCGTGTACCGTCTTGGCTGTATTTCAGGAACATATATACATACAAACATACATATATACAAGATGAGAGTTTTAGTAATGTATAGATAGATAGATGGACAATTTGATGTATTGACGGCAGCTTTTGGAAAGGGGTGGATTTTGCAAGTATCGTACTCTGCGGGACGTTTTTTTTTTTTTTTCGCCATTTTGTGGACTTTTAGTTGTCATCATGGAGAAAGCTTTTTGTTGGAAGAAGAAGACAGGTGGTGATGAGGGAGAAAGAAAAATGAAATAATATTTTTAAATACGAATGCATTTCCACAAAATAGATGTTGCAAGTGTATCAAAAGTTCGACTCATAAGATGTAACTTGCAGTCTCCCTGGCACCTTTCCCTCGCATAAATCCCACTTTACCTTTACGTTAAGATTTTTGTACGATGATGGGAAGAATGGATAAGTCGGAAGAAAGGCAAAAGCAGTCATGGGAATGTACAAAAAAACAGTGGTAAAGACTAACTTTCCGGTTCTGGGTCTTCTTCAAGGTCTCTGCCGACTTTCTCAGATAAGTTTTCCAGTTGCTTTTGTCACTTTTTTACTGTCATTTTGTTATCTCTGTTTACTGTATGTTTCTAGTTTGGTCTTGTGCTAATTGTGGAGTTTTCGTCATATTTTCATATCTGGTTTCCTTGAGGCCTACCCTTCTTCCCGTTTGTGTGCGTAATTATTGTGTTTATTGTGTTTCCTCTTTATTATTACGATCAGTTTTTATTCTCTCCACTTTTCCCTCCACCCTCCTATCCTTTTCAACTATACCTTCTGTTTCATGTCTTTTTTTTTATTCTTTTTTTAACCTTTTACTTCACGTTGTACACCACGCGACTTCCTGTACCGACTCTTCTTCCTCCTCCATCTACTACTTTTGCCAACCTACATTCACCATACACCTTCACGATTTTTTCTTCAACCTTTCCTTCACCTCATCTTACATAATCTTAAAAAAAAATTCTTTGTTCTTTTAACCTCTCACATTACACCTGAAATTACGCCTTTCTCTACCCGCTTTTTCTTCTTCCTGTAACTTCCGTCGATCTACCAGCTTCCCTCTGCGTTTGCCGATCCAAATTCACCAACTCCTACAGGATTTTTCTTCAACCTTTCCTTTTCCTAATCTTGCATAATCTTTATCAAAAAATAAAAAGATGGTCTCTTAAAATATTACAACTTCCTCTTTCACACGTGTAGTTCTGGGTATTGTATCATAATTCACTACTCTTCATCTTCAAAAGACTGTTTTCAATTTGACCTTTCCTTCATCCCATGTCTAATGGGATGACAGAAAGTCCAACTGTTAAGATTCCTTTCTTCATTCTCTTAATTCACCTTTATTTCATCCCTCACGTAATGTCTTTAATCGTATCTCTGACTTTAAAAATAATTTAAAACCCCAGTTTGCAATGCATGTTCATCTTCCATCAATCGTCCTTTTTTTTCAACTTCAGTGCCAATTCACCCCACCACCTTAAATCTACCTCCTCCTAACTCCTCACCTGTTATCCCCTCTCCTTACCCCTCCCATCTTGCCCCTCATCCTACCTCCGCTCTTGCTGCCTTTTCCCTCTCTTCTGCTTCAGTATCAGCTCCTCCTCTGTTCTCCCAAAGTGTATGGTGTTCTAACATCTGTAGGCTCCATTCTAACCTAACAGATATCTCACTCTCTCTCAATCAGTACACTCCTCATCACCGCAAACATGCTTCTTCCTTCCTCTCAGCACACCTCCTCCTCTTCCCAACCCCTCAAATCTTGTACTTCCCCCTGCCCACTCACTTCTTCAACATTCCTCTACCAAGTCTCATTCTTGACCTCTCCCCACCTCTCCCATCACCCTCCTGCACCTTGGCCGTGCCTGCTCTCATCATCTCCCCTCCCTCTCAAAGCTTCCTTCACATTATCTTCACCCCTCCAAGCTTCCCTCTCACCATTCTCCCTCAACTCTCCTCCCTCACCCTTCTCCCTCAACTCTCCCTCCCCCCCCAGCCTATTCCCTCAAATCTTCCCCCTCACACCTGCTCTGCTGCTCTTGCTCACCTTCTTTCTGTTCTCTTCTGCCTTGCATTTGTTCAACGTCATCTGCCATCTGCTTTGAAATCAACAAACATTACCGCCCTACAAAACAGATCCCTGCAACGACAGACCAATCGGCCTTCTCCCAATCATCAGCATGGTTATGGAATCCATCATCGATTCAGACATTAAATCCTTCCTTTTTTCCAATGGCCTGATTTCTGATCATCAATTTGGTTTCAGACCAGGTCACTCTATCCTGGATATGCTGCTTCTGCTCTCCCAACAATGGATGGAGGTCCTCAATGGCAGACATGAAATCAGAGCCATATCCCTAGACATATCGCGTGCTTTTGACACGGTCTAGCACCCCGCCCTGCTCAGCAAATTCTCTTCCTATGGTATCCAAAGACATCTCCACTCATGGCTCGCAGACTTCCTCTCCTGTCGCAGTCAACGTGTGGCCCTAAATGGAGTTCTTTCATCCCCTCTTCCTGTCCAGGCTGGAGTTCCTCAAGGCAGTGTTCTGGGTCCTGTTCTTTTTCTGGTTTTCATCAATGATCTCTCCAACTCTCTGGAAAATCCGCTTTATCTCTTTGCTGATGACTCCACCCTCTGTCGTCCCTCAAATCAGCAAGCAGCAGCTTATTCGCTCTCTGCAGATCTGGATAAAATCACAAACTGGTCCAACACGTGGAACATGTCTTTCAATCCGGACAAATCTCACACTCACAATGTCTCTCCGAAAGGACAATCCAGAACCCTCTCCCCCCCCCACACCCCCCCACCTACTTTCTCAACAATCCTCTGGAAGAAGTCCTTTCATTCAAGCTTCTGGGTCTCACTATCTGCCATGATCTTTCCTGGGAAAGCCACATTTCCAACCCGTCCTCCAAAGTCAGTCGCCGACTGGGAATCCTCCGTCATGCAAAGTCCTTCCTCGGCCCACCTGAGATCCTGACCACATTAAAAGCTTTCGTCCGCAGTCTGATGGAGTACTGCTCTCCCCTCTGGGCTGGTGCTCCTGCCTCTCGCCTTTCTCGGCTTCACACAGTGGAAACCAAGGCATTTCGGATCATTGGCATCTCCCACGATGAGGTTGAGTCTTTGGGTCTCACTCTCTCACCGCAGGCAGGTCGGTGGTCTTTCTGTCTTCTACCGTCTCCTCTCTGGCCTCGTCCCCCTGCTTTGTCTGAGTCCCCCCCCCCAATATTTCCGCAGGGTGCTCAAGGTCTACCAACAACCCCCTTCTGGTAAAACTACCAAAATCATGAATCACTGCTCACCTTCACTCTTTCATTCCTCTTTTTCCCCACCTTTGGAATAAACTCCCACCCTCTCTTCAATCCCACTCTTCCATCCAGGCCTTCAAAACAGCTGTTCACCGCCATCTCTTAACAACCATCTCAAATTTACTATCTCAAAACCCCCCCATCCAAAACCACGATCTTTTCTACTCCCGTTAATCCACCCTAAACCCACCTCCTTCAAATTCCCTGCTTTCCTTCCTGAAAGTCCCTGTGGTGTCCATCTTGTTTATTCTGTGTTTCCCACCCAATCCTTCTCCCTTCCACAGATCTCTTCATGTCCCTGTTCCCCACTGTTTTGTCCTTCCCTCTCCTGCTCCTCTTGTCTCCTGCTCCCCTTGTTGTGCGTTTCTGTGTGTTAGCTCTCATATGAGCCTCGACAATGTATACAAAAAAAACACTTGCGATGCACTGAAATTTTGAAAGTCAAAGTAGGATTACACCAAGGATCAGTCATCTGAAGTTTGTAATAGTGATGGAATCATTTGATTAATTGAAAGCTTGCCATTCCCATATGACTTGGTATGAAATGCTGAAAGTGAAAACGAAGCAAAGGAGATGTTTCAAAAATGGAAAAGTACAATAAAAAATTTTTTTTGCTGTTTACATTAAAATGAAGGATTTAGTGATTCGTGGATAAGGAAGGAAAGAAAATGGATATTATTCATTTTAGAATAACTTGGATTGTCTCAGACAATTCTGAGCTCAGAGTGGAAGAGATTCTTTCAAAATACAAATAGTTATTTCATATGCAGCACATAACTGAGCAGCAGCATTTGCCCAGGGACGTGGTGGTGATAATTGCCATGCCGCTGATGCCCTGCTCCCTATATGTTGGAGGGAAAATTTGGCCAGGTTTGGGGTCTGAGGATTGCTCTGCGAAGGAAACCGTGGGATTTTTTTTGACTTCCATCAACTAATGCTGGCAGGTGAGACACAGAGGATTAATGACCATCTGAGGGATGGCACTCATTGAATCATCCTGCTTGCAAAACACCACGATGACAGTTTATAGTTGGGCCAAGATTCGAACCCAGACTGGACAACGTGGGGTGAGTGTGGGTACCCCTCGGTCATCCTGCCAGCCCAATAATTGTGATAAAACTTAGCAAGAGAAGAATTGTTTGATATGGTATGACCATGGGCAATCGAGGTCAGAAGATGCAGTGAAGGTCATGGTCAAGAGAAGAAAACCGAGAGGATGTCCTAAAAAGGCAGGAAATGAAGCTGTTATGAAACGCATGGAATGTTGGGTTGGCACAGATAGATCTATATGGAGACGTGCATCATGCGCCCTACCTGCCCCCTCCCCCACCCCCGAAAAAAAAAAATGGTCGTATAATTTTTTTTTGTTTAGTGTGGAATGGCCTGTACAACCCCACCCCCCCCCCCCTGTTCCCCCAGTATTGCATGATAAGCCCTGTACGGTTATACTTCACGATTGCTCAGTCAGGTCAGTATGTTTGTCTGTCTGATCCATGGGATGTGCTTCAATAGCGCAACTGCAACAGAGAACCCGGCCCTGCATCTTGCTAACCATTGCTGTGCCCCCTGCCTGGTTCCACCTTTCATTATCCATTCGACATTTAAATCTGTGGTACTCCAAGAGGTTTAACAGCTGCTCATTATACATTCATGACTTTCGATGACATTTTGAACCAACCTCAGCAGTACCCACCCTGGAGGAACAGGATGCTGATCTCTTTGGGGAATCTACCCATCATCCCTGGAATTTGAAGATGGTCCAAAAACTCGGACTTTTGCAAGTAGTAGGTTATATAGAGCTAAGAGTATCGTGCTTGGAGCGATAGGTGGAAGATGTCTTTGCCAATGTGGCAATTCAACAATATTGTTTTCCAAATCATAAATTGTGTGTTTTTGTCTTTTACTTTGGATTGGAGCACGGTTCGATTATCACTGTTGAAAATGCAACATGGCACCACCATCCAGAAAACACGAATGAATGTTGGAGACTGGAAGGGATCGATCTCCCATTGAATCGTGGGTCATTTCTTTCTCTACACGTTTCGATTTAAGAATATCTCTTATCCTGTCGGATGCTCATCAAACATTTTCCCAACGCCATTGGCCATGTGGATCAATAACGTTGAATCGGCATTGCAGCCGAATCTGCCAGTGTCCAGGTCAGTCGGCCAGGTGAAGCTCATGGAGCGTTCTGTCTGCTTCACGATGTTTGAAGAAAGGCTAGTCAAGTCGGATTTTGCAAACTGTTTGGCCTCTCCAGGTTTATCGATTCATTTTCTTCCGCAGTCGTGTGATGAATGTTTTGTAATTTACGAGCTTGAGTTGCAGTTGGCCCATAAGCACATTAGTTTGGGTCTTTGTCGGTTCCTTGTATTCCTGTGACCCCATATTTCATGAAGCTTGGATTCAAGTTTCAAACATAATTTGGTATAAATTGATTTGAGCGAATAGACCATTTTGTG
>NC_140965.1:31094105-31099105 GCF_056783735.1 Eptatretus burgeri
GCACATGTATACGTTACTGCTTATGTACTCCTAGCTGAACCTGTATTCCCCGGTGTGCCCACAGAAGCGGCTCCAATCAAATGGAATAAAGCCTAAACTCTGAAGGCTCATCTCTCGCTCTCATTTCAATTTATTCCATTTAATTTTCTCGGCTCTCTCAACCAAAGATGGACAAGATCTACAAACCAGAGAGGTTCGACGCAGACCCGAACGCGACCGGCCGCCCAGACTTCTCAACACACGCAAGCAAGCAGCCGGGGAGACAATCGATCAGTTCCTGCAAGCTCTGAATCAGCTGGGAAAAGACGGCAGCTTCCGGGCGGTAAGCGCCGAGGAACACCGAAAGGAAGCCACACGGGAGGCATTCATCCAAGGACTCAGATCAGCCCACATACGGCAACGCTTACTAGAGAAAGCGCAACCCACTCTTGACAAGGTAGTCGATCAGGCTCGAGCGATGGATACGGCTCAGCAGCAATCTGAGTCATTTGGGACACCGATGCTGCTCATGAACGCTGCTACGATGGGAACCCAAGGAACCCCACTGGCACAGACACAGCCAGACATAGGGGATGGAGAAACACCCGAGGAGCCGGATACCCAGACCTCGTCAAACTCCTCAGCAACTGCTCCGGTTGGTAAATGCTTCTTTTGTGGGTACAAAAGGCATCCTCGTCAAAAATGTCCCGCCAGAGATGCCACATGCATGAATTGCGACAAGAAAGGGCATTATGCCAGGGTATGTAAATCTACTCAAAGGAAAAATAAACCCACTTCTGCGGCTCTCTACTCGCAAAATAAATTGACTGCAGCCTCCCCGGGGAATCTATCCAAGGCTATCATCAACGTACGAATTAACGGGCATATGGCTGAGGCACTGATTGATACCGGTAGCTCTGAAAGTTTCGTCAACAGCTCGCTAGTGAAGGGCAGGAAATGGGTAATCCACCCGACTGACAATACGGTATGCATGGCCGCCACCTCACTACAATCCCGCGTACGAGGGTACTGCAATGTTGAATTGGACGTAAAAGGGTACACGCATCGGGATGTAAAGGTACTGGTGCTTCGTGATTTGTGCGCAGACGTAATTCTGGGTCATAATGTCCTCAAGCAGCACACGAGCGTCGAAATACCCTTTGGAGGAAGCAAGCCTCGTCTAATTTTAAATGCGTTGACCACCGCGGAGGTGACGTCCCCCCAGCTGTTCGCTAACTTGTCGCCGGTCTGCAAACCGATAGCGATTAAATCGCGGCGATATACCACTGCTGACATGAATTTCATCACTTCGGAAACCAAGCGATTACTGGAGGAGGGAATTATAGAACCGAGCGATTCGCCATGGCGCGCACAGGTGCTAGTAACCAGCAGTCAGAACCATAAGAAACGAATGGTTGTCGATTATTCCCAAACGGTCAATCGCTTCACCCAACTCGACGCCTACCCCCTGTCGCGCATAGATGAGATGGTCGAACGCGTGGCCAATTATAAGGTATTCAGTACCATCGACTTGCGAAGCGCCTATCATCAAATTCCCATCCGAGAGGAAGACAAACCTTACACTGCATTCCAGGCAGGGCGGCGCCTCTACCAGTTCAGAAGGATACCATTCGGTGTCACGAATGGAGTAGCTTGCTTCCAACGGGTTATGGACGACATCATCTCAGATGAAAACCTCAAAGACACTTTTGTTTACGTGGATAATGTCACAGTGTGCGGTAGGGATCAGAGGGAACATGATAGGAATCTGGACAGATTCTTGAGCATTGCTAGAAAATATAATCTGACTCTCAACTACGAGAAATGCGTATTCTCGGCAAGGTCAATTGACCTTCTCGGCTACACAATAGCCGACGGCACAATTAAGCCTGATCCTGAGCGATTGCGCCCGCTCCGTGAGCTTCCACCACCTCAGGACTTGCAAACAATGCGCCGGGTGATCGGGATGTTCGCTTACTATGCGAGATGGATTTCGCAATACTCCGAGAAAATACATCCCCTAGTGCATTGCAAAAACTTTCCACCAGATGCCGCTGTTGTAAGAGCTTTCCACAATCTCAAGGATGATATCAGTAAGTCCGTGGTTTTATCGATCGACAGCTCGGTGCCCTTCGTGGTGGAGACCGACGCTTCAAATCACGCCATAGCTGCTACACTTAATCAGTCTGGGCGGCCGGTCGTGTTCTTCTCGAGAACTCTCTCTAGAAGCGAGCAGAGACACTCAGCGATAGAGAAGGAAGCGTACGCCATCGTCGAAGCGCTGCGTAAATGGAGACATTATTTACTGGGAAACCACTTCACGCTCGTTACGGACCAACGATCCGTGGCATTCATGTTTGATGGGAAAAATAACGGGAAAATTAAGAATGAAAAAATTATGAGATGGCGGATAGACCTAGCTTGCTACAGATACGACATTGTTTACCGGCCCGGGAAAGAAAACCCTGCTGCAGATACCTTCTCCCGGGTCTACAGTTCGGCAACAATCAGTCAGGCTTTGCAAGACCTCCATGTGTCTCTGTGCCACCCAGGGGTAACCAGGATGGCACATTTTAAATCTGCAGACAAAATCTTCCCTATTCTGTTGAAGATATTAAACAAATGAATGCTTCATGCCCTGTTTGTGCTGAACTAAAACCCAGATTCTATGGCGCGGCATCTGGCAGACTGATCAAGGCCACTTCCCCCTTCGAGAGACTAAACATCGACTTCAAAGGGCCCCTGCCGACTGAAACAGACAACAGATACATATTCACCGTTGTTGATGAATATTCAAGGTTCCCTTTCGCGTTTCCGTGCTCGGATATGACCTCGGGCACTGTCGTAAAATGTCTCTCTGACCTCTTCGCTATGTTTGGGAGACCTTCGTACATACATTCAGACAGAGGGCCGTGTTTCATGTCGGCCGGGCTAAAACAATTCCTATTAGAGCTCGGCATAGCAACTAGTCGAACGACGGGTTACAACCCACAGGGAAACGGGCAGGTGGAACGGTATAATGGAGTTATTTGGAAAGCCGTAACTCTGGCGCTGAAATCGAGAGGACTGGGCCCCGAGCGATGGGAGGTTACTCTTCCCGACGCTCTGAATTCCATACGCTCTTTGCTCTGCACGTCCACAAATGCCACTCCTCACGAACGTATGTTTACTCACCAACGACGTTATGTTGACGGTCAAACGGTGCCCAACTGGCTGACCCACCCCGGTACAGTGTTCATGAAACGCCCGGTACGACAAAGCAAGTATGAACCGCTGGTGGAGGGGGTCGAACTCATTGACACTAATCCAGAGTATGCTCATGTCAGGCTCCCGGATGGCAGGGAGACCATTGTGTCGGTTCGCCATCTGGCTCCCTCAGGTACTCCTCCCGCCGGTACACCACCTTCTGGCACTCCTCCTTCTGACATTTCCCCCCCAGGAACTCCGCCAGGCGACGGGGCTGCCGCGTTCCACCCGAGAGCGATCGAGGAGTCATCCCCGGCACAAGTCGAGGCTCACCAAGAGGATCGGGAGTCTCCCTCAAGTGAAACTTCCGTTTACTCCCGGAGAGGTCGACGAATAAGGCCCCCTCGAAGACTCAATCTGTAAAGGGGATTATCGGCATTCTCGCTGCTCATGCTCCTATATGCCCATTATATCATATATCGATGTTCATTTCCATGCTCCTACAACTCAAAATAATCACTGCTTGGCATGTATGCTTCTGTAGATCTATTAGTCCGCGTTGCTTGAAATGTATACTCCTATAGTGCTAAAGCAATCATGGTGTGTAAGATGGGCCCCTAGTTACATTTTAAAGGTGGGGAGAATGTGGTGAATTGAGGTGAATTGAGGGACATGACGCGGGATCACATGTTGTGCGTCTCGCGTATAAGGGGAGGTCTCTGCGGCACGAGTGGTTGTCCCCGGGGCATTGCCATTTACATCGGCTGTTCACTTGATGCTCGTTAACTGAAGGTGCTCATTGACTGGTGAGAATGGAGATTATATCGAACTCCGTGCTTACGCGGATTGTCTGCAATGTTTAACTGCACATGTATACGTTACTGCTTATGTACTCCTAGCTGAACCTGTATTTCCTGGTGTGCCCCCAGAAGCGGCTCCAATCAAATGGAATAAAGCCTAAACTCTGAAGGCTCATCTCTCGCTCTCATTTCAGTTGATTTTTTTAGTTTGTTATTTACCGTTACCTGACCCGCTTTTGTGAAAATGTCCCTTATAGTATTAAATAAAGAGGGATTGGATTGACCAGGGTCAGGAGGCGTGAGGAAGCTCTTCACTCAAGGGCCGCATGGTGCAAGACCCCCCCCCCCCCGGTTTGGGCGTTGCTGTTTTGTTAAGCTTATTTTGTTTTATTATTTATTTATTTCCCCCCCTTGTTGGATATTTTGAAGCTTATGTATGATACAATGAAGGTAATGGTGATTTTTACAAACATTTCCCATTTTGGTACATTTAACTATTTTTGGGGGGGGGGGTGAGTGGGGGCAGGAGTATTAATGGGGACTACCCTCCTCCACACTGCTCTGTTACATCATGTTGTTTTGATGTAAAAAGGCATGAAAGTGATTCCTTGTAAATCTTTTCATGATCTTTCGAAACCGGTCACACTTTTTAAAAAGCTTCTTTCACTTCCAGCTTAACAACTACACCCGTCATTTATTTGTGTAAAAGGGGCTTACGTAAGTTACTGAACAAGTGTGTGTTGCTATTTGACTGTTTTTAACTTGTTTTCATGTTTGTGTTTTTCTCTGTTCTCATAGTCGAGAGAGAGGCAGAGAGAGGCAGAGAGAGAGAGAGAGAGAGAGAGAGAGAGAGAGGCAGAGAGAGAGAGAGAGAGGCAGAGAGAGGCAGAGAGAGAGAGAGGCAGAGAGAGAGAGAGAGAGAGAGAGAGAGAGAGAGGCAGAGAGAGAGAGAGAGAGAGAGAGAGAGAGGGAGGGAGAGAGAGAGAGAGACAGAGAGAGGAAGAGAGAGAGAGAGAGAGAGAGAGAGAGAGAGAC
>NC_140965.1:31104105-31129105 GCF_056783735.1 Eptatretus burgeri
TCAGTGTGAGTCGCTGAGAACCCTGAGCTACATACATTCTTGTATAGTCTTGCCTGTAGCTGCCTTTGAGTTCAGCAAGGCTACACTTCATCTCAGATTGCCTCTAAACTGCTCCGTTGCCATTTCACCTCCACTGTGGCTTGCGCCATTTGGTGTGGCTCTTTATCAATAATTATGCCTTGGATTGACCAGTTGGTGTTCCCATAATAACTCCTGCCTCATGATGCAGGGTTAGCTTTAAAATCCCATAAACCATCCGTAACCAGACTCAGTAGTATCATGGTTCGAGAGCATTAGCTCTGAGTCTGGGAGGTCAGTGGTTCAAATCAAAGCCGAGTGATACCAAAGACTTTTAAAATGGTACGTGCTGCTTCCTTGCTTGATGCTCAACATTTAAGAGGATAGAGCACGGACAAACGATGCTGGGAAGGCAATGGCAAACCACCTAGTATAACCCGAGCCAATAAACTGCTTCAGCATCACTGACGCTCTTTGAAGAGTACGTTCATCAAATACCATACGTGTTTATCCATTGTCCACTTCTGTTCTTGTAATTCATGTTAAAGTACACACATCTACTCATGTGTTTGCCCTGCCTGATGTATGTGTACAAGCTCCTTCATAAGCTTTCGACAACTAACAATAGAATAAAAACTTAAATTGTTTTTTTTTTTTTCAGAAAAAGTGGTTATAAAGCAGAAGGCCAGCCCAAAGAGGGACGAATTGAGCATTTAATGAATCACCATAGAATTTCTTTCATTGATTGCTCTTTGAAAGCACATAAAGGACTTCATGAAACTGTCTTGTCAGTAGTTTATGAGGTTTGTTGATAAAACAAGGATCTTGAGAGAAAATGTGGTTCAATTCACGTATCCGAAATGATTCAAGAAATTCCCTTCCTGCGCACTCTAAAGGCCACATTGCAGGTGTTCACCAACACACCTGACGGGTCAAAACAATCAACAATGGAATCGAAGCAAAGCCAACTCGATTAATCATTATTCTTGATGTTAATGTCTGCTCCAAGTGAAAACTCGAAAGCTGTTGTTTTTAGTGCTGCCCTAAATAATGAACATCGGAGGTTGAGACTGTGGACTTGGTATGCCGTAAGTTCATGGTTCTTTCGATATCAATACCAACAAGGATACTTCAAGGACCCACCAAGCACTTTTGACGAGGTTGTCAAGGCGATTCACATAGGCAAAGCAAGAATGGCAGGCGGAACAAGACTTGGCACTCCCACGGGAACTGCACTCCACATGGGACACATTCGTCTCCTCGGGTTTCTGGCTTTTCCCTAACGAAGAGATCATCGTGAGATCACATATTTGAGGAATGTGGAAGGAAAGATTAACAACTATACACACTTGGTCAAAATTAATGGAGAAAACTGTGTTTTGAGGTTGAACAAGAAAATGTTCATAAAAATTTGAAAAACCCTCTTTCAAAACATTCTCCCTTAAGATCCTCGCACTTCCTGCAACGTTTCTCCATGATCTTCAAGTCCCGTTCGGACTGCGTGAAAGGTCTTGTCTTATCCCCATCCTCAAAGTACCATTACACAGCAATCACGACTGAATCGTCTTAAAGACTCGTCTGTGATAATCTTCACGTCTTGAAATGATGAATACAAGATGATGCCAAACAGGGAGGTTGGGGAAGGACCTCAAACCCAATTTCTGCTGTTTATCAGTTTTAATACGAGAGTTCTAGAGCAGAACGTTCTCTCGGGGAAGCAAAACATGGTTGAACTTTCCACTCTTTCCCTTTAAAACTAAAATATTCCTAATAATTCATATTCCTTATCTTGTAGGTAATTTCAACTGTTTGGGCATGACGTTGGCTTTGACGTCCATTTTGAGGCCACCAAATGTGCTATATAGTATACTAGCAGGGATACCCGTGCTCCGCACAGGAATCCCGTGGATGACGGCGGGTCTGAAGGAGTATATGTCACAGTTAATTGTAAAATTGTACAGGCTGCCACCATTATTATTTTTTTTCATCACCACTATAATATTATATTTTCCCCGCCATGTTTTATATACAGAAGACTTGAGTTCAAAAATGTTAAGATTTATTGCCGCATCAGATAAAAAACCATAATGCCTCAACAATGTGAGGCTGGTTTCATGTCATCATTTGCGACTTAATTTATACGTCGGGCATAATGCAGCCTGGCCCAGCGTATTTGATTTATTTACGTGTTTTCCTGATAAAAAATTATGTTATATTATGTATACGAAGTTACAACGTACCTACGCCCATAACCATTCTATAAAATATCTACATAGCCCATAACCATTTAATTATAAAATATTATACACATACACCATACGCCATCACCATTCTATTTATATCTGTAATATTTATATATACAAACCACCACCACCATTTTTTTTTATTTCCCACCACCATTTTTATTTTTCACCAGCAACATGTATTTCCTTCATCACACATCCTATTCCCGTTCATGAAATCACTGAAGTAGCTCAATAATTTTAGTGGAGTGCTCGAGGATGAACAATATTTGATGTCTTCCCCTCTGGGGCCAATATGTATAAAACCTCCGATGATCCCACTCTGGAGCATCCCACATATCGCTGACCATGGGAAAAGCAAGGAGTGGATAATTCCAGCCCTGCTACTTTCAATGACTGTCCTTGTGCCTTATTGATAGACATCGCAAAGCACAGGCATACAGGGAATTGTAGTCTCTTAAATTCAATTGTTGAATTTGATGGAATGAGTGGAATTCGCGGAATGAATACATCTTCTCATTTCGCACATCCTAACATGATGGTGGCCTCAATTACATGTGGTAGTCGTCTTTTCACAATCAGTTTAGTTCCGTTGAAAAGTTTTGGTGCATCTAGATTACATAATAACATAATAGGGAAATCCAACTTTTAACGACAGATTGTACGGAGGCAATCCTGGTAATTCCAATGAGTTAAGAAATTCTGTGGGATAATGTACGGCTTGCTCAGTATCCAGTGTGGTGTCAATCGACTTGTGACTATGTTGTTCGCCTGGAACTACTTGTAATAACTGATGGTTTATTACACGGACTGTTTCATTAAGTGGAGCCAGGATTGTTCTTTCACAGAGCCACTGTATGTTTTTGTAATTAGTCGCTAAATTGGGATACACATGAGCCTCTAATTCTTCCATAGATGAAACTATTGTACCACAGTCATAGGGAATAGATATTACATCATGTGTTCGGGATTTCACCATTTCCAAGTTTGAGAAGTAATTGTGTGAAATTGCCAGCATCTAAATCACCATATAATTTGACCCTCATGTTTGTTGTTAGATGGATAGTTTGTACGAATGTCCAGAGGTATGAAGATATTATTCTGGCTTTCATTTCATCAGCTGGAGTGCCACGGGGTACGACAGGTAAAGTTTGTCTGAAATCGCCAGAAATAACCAGCGTAACTCCATCTATAGGCAGGTCTACTCCTCTTAAATCTCGCATAGTTCTATCTAATGCCTCGAATGCATCCTTAGGTGACATCGTACCTTCATCCCAAACTATGGGGTCGCAATTCTTCAGCACTTTTGCTGCTTCAGTTTGTTTGTCAATGCCACAAACTGGATATTCCATTGAAGCTAAATCGAGAGGCAATTTGAAAGCAGAATGCGCTGTGCGGCCACCTGAAAGTAGTGTTGCGGCGATACCGGATGAAGCAACGGCTAATGCGATCTTTTTCTGGCTCCTCATCTTAGCAAGCAAAAGGTTGAGGACAAATGTTTTGCCAGTACCACCCGGGGCATCCAAGAAAAATATCACACCACTTCCCTCTTGAACCGCTTCAGAAATCAGTTGATATGCATTACTCTGATCCTGTACTAGAAGCAGCTCATTGTCAGAAACAAACTTTGCGAGAGTATCTGTGTTGTTGTTTGTTTCACGGAACCATTCTCCACTGATGGTTGCGCTTTCAGACCTATTAGAAGAGGGAAGTCCCCACTTAGGTAAATCTTTCCTGCTCATGGATAATACCAAATCTTCAATGTATATCAGAGCCTCATTGAACATATCTGGTGTGTACTGGATGTCCTCTTGGGGATGTTCTCTTTGGACTCTGTTTTTTACATCCTCAGACAGGGCCTCTTTGTGAATGTCCCATAGGCTCTTGGGATCTGACATCTCACACGCAGTTATCATAATAGCAAATAGATACCTCATGGTCGATGGGGATTGAGAAACAGTTGCCTCTTCAAGCGTGGAGTTCCAATGGGCATCGTCTTCTAGGAGTCCGAGGAGATTACAAGCCTCATGGAATGTGCTGCAAATTTGCCCGTCCACTGTTCTCACGTCTATGAAACTCACTGGACCTCGTTTCACATGCAGGAGGAGGCGGACGCAGAAACACTCAAAATTATTGGGATGTTCTGTGTACACTCGACCCAATGCGTCAGATTTGTAAATACCGGGATATCCTGGAACTTCTGAACCTTGCTTCCTCCTGTTCCAACGTTTCTGACTCGAGTTCCAAGTGAAATACATTGGCACCTGAGCATACAGTAGAGTTCGAGCAAAGTCATCAATTTCGCATAGTTTGAAAAATGCCAGTAAGTTAGAAATTGGAGGTTCTTCTGTCGTAAGTCGATGACTACCTGTATGTACAATAAAATATGACTTGTGTTAATCATGCATTAAAAGAGGCATTTGTTGATGTGAATCGGGCCAATGATAAGTGTGTCAATTGCATAAGTCATAATTCGGAAATGGGAATTCGGAATTAACTGTAGCACTATTTTTTCATTCTATTGCAAATGGCATTGGCCCCATGTCAATCAGCTGAACTTGAAAAATTAACGTTACGAAAAGTGTGTCGAATGCATAAGTCATAATTCGGAAACCGGGAAGTCGGAAGTCATTGTCTTCAATCGACTGTAGTATTAATTTCTCATTTTCTAGCAAATTCCGTTGGTCCCATGTCAATCGGCTGAACTTGAAAAATTAACGTTTCGAAATCAGGTGATGACGTCATAATTCGGAAACCGGAAGTACAGTTCTTTTACATCGGGACACTCCCGGGTACATGTTCTGTCAGCATGTGAAGTTTGGTGAGGATCAGTCCAGTACTTTTCGCGTGCATCGGTCACAGAGAAAAACACACACACACACACACACACACACACACACAGACACACACACAGACACAGACACAGACACAGACACAGACACAGACACAGACACAGACACACTTTCAACTTTTTATATATATGGATATATTGGGATTTGAGGTGAGGTAGTGATGCTGCCGGGCCGCAGGCAAAAGGTAACCACCGTGAGTCCAATAACTCCACAGCTTTTCAATGTCCAACATGTCCTGAAACAACCACCAAGAAAAGCTCACCACCATCAGGGCAATGACTTCATACGTTTTCAAAGTACAACATGTGCCGGAACCCATACGACATACGTAGTTTTTTACCTGTTCACCCCGGGTACCGATACTAGATTTAAATAATTTACCCGAACTATTCTGTCAGAATCTGAAAAGATGGCGGCCATAACTTTCCCATCTGAAGGCTTGACTCGGAATGTGCGCTCAGGCTGCTTCCAAGCTAATTACTTGCAATTTGGATTTCAGATTTAAAAGGTGAATCCCTCAATGGGCAAGTTGCCGGGTGGTGCATCATCACCTCATGTCATTCATCTTTAGCCACAATCTTTTTAACCTTTCTTCATGCAACCTTTTTACTTGCAGGTTGGAGTTTCCTTCCTCCCCCCCCCTTTATCCTATTTCCCTGTTCATTCATTCCCTTGCTTATTGTGTACAAATGTTCCCCCGCTGGTCTACTGTCAGTCCGCACTCTCCATCACCTGCCTCTTCCATGAGCCTTGATCTTGCAGATAAAAAAAGACCCCCTTATAATTCTGATCTTCCACCGAGGGAATGCACTTTTCTGGATCCTCCATATATACAATGGAGGATCTTTCCAAAATCTCTTCACAGATTTCCTGTCGTTCCTTCTCTTTTTAGATTCTCGTGGAGGATCTCTAAGTCTGACTCACGTTGTTGTTCTTAATCTTCTTCTTGTGGACTTTTTTTGTTTCACAGCCTACAGTTTTCATCGAAACTTCCTGAAACTTGGCATATATATGTAAAAATTCCCTGCGCAGACAGTAACCATCTCCGATTTTGAAAATTCCTCCGAGAAAAAAGTTATGACGTCAAAATATCTCCGCTAATGGAAATCGCCTAAAAAATTATCTCCGAAACTCGGCAAGCTTTTTGAATTCTGTTTGCGGGAATCGAACAGGGCATCAGCAGAGATGAATTCCCGCACATATGATACATCACTATGACGTCATATCAATTTTTATGACGTCATTCCTATTTTTGACATTTTTTCTTTCACAACCCAGAGTTTTCATCAGACCTTCATGAAACTTGCCATGTATATGCAGAAAGCCCACGCGCAAGCAGTAACCATCTCCAATTTTGGAGATTCTTCCTAGAAAAAAAGTTGACGTCATAATATCGCGCTAATGGAAATCGCCTATACCATTATCTCCGAAACTAAGCAAGCTGTTTGAATTTTGTTTGCGGGAATCAAGCCGCGCATTCGCACAGATAATTTATCGCAAACCTGATACATCACAATGATGTCATATTCGTTTTTATGACGTCGTTCATTAAGAGTACGAGGATCTTAGCTCATTTGAGCTTGTTTTGATGGCATTCTTAGGACCTATGGGATAGACACGTTTTGCATGCCATATAATGTGCTCGGCATGTTTTATGCGATGTGTGAAATGTCTGACATATTCCGTTCCTGTAAATCAATCAATTTCTATACTAGTGTGTGTGTGTGTGTGTGTGTGTGTGTGTGTGTGTGTGTGTGTGTGTGTGTGTGTGTCCTCCATAACTCCAAAACCATGAAACCGAGCACCCTGAAACTTTGTATGCATCCTGAGTAGGGTGTTTCATATTGCAGCTTTTTTGCGCTAGTCAAGTTGGCTCCCCGTCGTAGCTTTCCAATATGGATAAAAACCCCACTAGCCGGTTTTTAGAATTTTCCTCCCAAAAATGGCCGGCGGCGGCTATTTTTTCCAAAATGGCGGCCTTTTTCGCGTTTTGACACAGAAATTGACTCCTATACCTGCCAAAATACGTTAATGTTACTTGATATGTGTATGTTTGTGGATGATTATGATTGCTATGTCTGCTAGCAGTCGGGGACTAGACATTAGGCATACAATATGGCAGAAAAATCCAAAATGGCGTCCAAGATGACCGATTTTTGGCCACTGGAAAGTTGTTCCCTCCGATGTGGGTTCTATTATGTCTAGTTATAGGTTTTTGGGTGTGCTGAATTCGTTTTTATGCTCTAAAATGCAGTATATCTGTCACAGAAACGTCTGCAGGGGTCATGTTCTCGCGTTAAGAAGTAGTTCTTGCAAGTCCGAAGAAGAATTTTGAATATTCTCGCCCTCATTGATATCAGGTGTTGATTTGACACCGCAATTGGTAATTTTCGCTCTTGCCGATTCCAACGTACCCACAGATGAGTGAGAAACGATGGCAAAACTGTTGCATCAGACACCTAGACTACGTCATGATCAACTCAGCTCAGGAAAGCCAAAATTTCCGGCCGTGGATGAGAATGAGAGTAGTGACCTGTGTCTCAGCAGTTTCATAGATGACGACTCGTGGTGGTTATTCAATCTTCTTGAACTATATGATGTACTAGATGTAGAATGGATGTGTGAGCCTGCAAGCACATGGCCAGAAAGTGATGGTTACCAAAAATTCGCAAACTATGTGCACAATGTTCACATAGTTAATGACCTTGCAGAGCGTGGAATTAAGTTGATTTCGGATTTTATAGACAAAACGAGGGATGAACAGCAAAGGCAAGCTTTGCTTCAAGTCGTTGAGTGGCACAGGCAGAATTATTCTGGATACACGAAATCCACTCTTCAGAAAATGTAGATAACGATATGAAGCGAAGTGTGAACATTGATGTTTTTGAACTCTGGAAATTTTAATTTGAAATGTCGCTACAGCCATGTATGCGGTGCCATGGCCAATATTATTGATTATAATCGAGGCTGAGAGGCACGCATACATTAATTCATATTAGAACATTCATTATGGCATTCGTATACTTGTAATTTGTGTATGTACTCTACATGTTAAATAAATACATGTTTGACCTTCGAATATTTAATTGTTATTTTCTGATATCAATGAGGGCGAGAATATTCAAAATTCTTCTTCGGACTTGCAAGAACTACTTCTTAACGCGAGAACATGACCCCTGCAGACGTCTCTGTGACAGATATACTGCATTTTAGAGCATAAAAACGAATTCAGCACACCCAAAAACCTATAACTAGACATAATAGAACCCACATCGGAGGGAACAACTTTCCAGTGGCCAAAAATCGGCCATCTTGGGCGCCATTTTGGATTTTTCCGCCATATTGGATGCCTAATGTCTAGTCCCCGACTGCGAGCAGACATTGCAATCATAATCATCTACAAACATACACATATCAAGTAACATTAACGTATTTTAGCAGGTGTAGGAGTCGATTTCTGTGTCAAAACACGAAAAAGGCCGCCATTTTGGAAAAAATAGCCGCCGGCGGCCATTTTTGGGAGGAAAATTCTAAAAATTGGCGAGTGGGGTTTTTATCCATATTGGAAAGCTAAGGCGGGTAGCCAACTTGACTAGTGCAAAAAAGTTGCAATATGAAACACCCTAATCCTCAGGGAACTCCAAGGAAGTGCATGACTGAAAATTTGGTGTTTGGGTTAATTAAAACACCACTTTTGAAGATAATTAACGGCCTTATTGAATTATATCATTCATCGGGTGCATTCTCGGACACCTCGCTCCAAATCGGGTCTGAAGGCATATCCTGGGTTACCTTGCTGGGGTCTGAAGCCACAATGTTTTTTTTGGCCTGCGCAACCATGCCTCGACTTGGAACAGGCCATAATTTTGTAATGATAAAGTTGTTATTTTTTTCACTTTCCTCACTCATTATCAGGTAGCTGCGAATTGTTGGATACATTGCAATGCTGATAAACATCCAGAGATGCCAGTGTTTGTGGCTTTATTTCATTTCTGCACATGCCATAACTTCAAAACTCTCTTAAACTAAGCCGAAATATAACATTTCAGCTCCAGAATTGAGCTTAGCAGCAGTTCCATCTGCTAAAATAAAAAAGTGTTAATTTGTCTAATTCGGACATAGTTTGGTCATTCGGACATAGCTATCACTTGCCAAGCCAGCCGTCCTTATCAACCATTTAATTGGAGTGCTTGCTTGAGTGCTTAAGCCACTTGCCGAGTACCCTTCAGTCGACAGTGGTACGGTTCATGTCCCGATCGGGACGTACAGTCAGCAGTTGCTACCAGGTAGAGGTTACATATATGGGTATATTTGGATCTGTAATTTGGGACTCTCCATAGGTGTGTGTGTGTGTGTGTGTGTGTGTGTGTGTGTGTGTGTGTGTGTGTGTGTGTGTGTGTGTGTGTGTGTGTGTGTGTATGTGTGTGTGTGTGTGTGTGTGTGTGTGTGTGTGTGTGTGTGTGTGTGTGTGTGTATGTGTGTGTGTGTGTGTGTGTGTGTGTGTGTGTGTGTGTGTGTGTGTGTGTGTGTGTGTGTGTGTGTGTGTATGCCTGCAGCTTGGTTACACAGGTGCCGTGGTGGCAAAGTTTCATCCCATATCTTTGAGATTTTAACTTTTACCCTCAGCAGTGTACGAGTGATCACGTTTTCCTTTGTCCTCGTGACTGTTTCTAAAGCAATTGGTTATTTTATATGAACCGGGTGTGCTTTAAAAATATTATATGGTTTCTCTTTGTGAGTTTCAAAGTAAAATACTGTTGCCGTTCTCGGAACCGCATGCCTCCAAGGCAATGGCACCCAACATATAGCGGCCCTGAGACAGTTATTCCATTAATGTACGTTTAGATAGTCTCTTCCCTTTTGTCTAGCGGGACAACGGGACGTGCGTTGCGGGGATCTCATAGGTAGGTTTGCTTACATCACGAACTTCATTTCTACTCTTCTTTTCTGCTTATTTCTGAGGTAAATCTGAATTTGGGTCCTTGCGAAGGCCAACACCTGCAGAACGTGCCGCGACTGGGAGAGGGGCAGAGAAAGACTGCAACGGCACCACACGAGCATTCACAGCACAGAGCTCCCGTCCTCAAGGGATCCCTCAAACCAACTTTTGTGGCAAGTTATACAGTATGCTCGGCAGCTCAAGCCGATCGATCGTCTCGAGCTGCCGATGATCTGGAATGAGATTGGCAGTTGCATTGAAAAGGCATACAAATGAATATCTCTTTAAAGAGGCTGCACGGATGGTGTTTTTCACAGCACAGAAAACACACCCAGCACGACGCCCATGCTGCACGGAACGCGTACCGAGGAGATGGAAGAAACATCACCCTAAATGCTGACAACCTTCAGTACGGGCGGCGCGTTTGACCCGTTTCTGGGTTGAATTTGACCCTTTTCTGGGTTTAATTATATCGACATCCTCTTTTCCCTCCATTTCTCCATCTGACACATTTCTATATCCTTTTTCATTCCAAACCTCCATCTAATTATTATATCCGAGCGTTCCCCTCAATTTCTGACACAGATCGGTATTGGCCCAGTGCACATGATTGCAGAATCAGGCGAATGCGAGCGCTGACCACGTGGCCCATCGCGGATCCGTGTTCACTGTACGGAACGTGCTCGAAGGCAGACCCATGTTTAGCTTGTGACACCTTATTATCATATAGAGCAGGGCACGAATGGACACATCTTACCGTCTGTGCTTGGGTTTGCCATAACATTTACCTTCTTGCCTCCACAGCCAGCGAATCTGCGATCGGGCAGAGGCATGTTGGGCAGCACGGGCCGCGTGGAACATCACGGTGCAGGCCCATTGACCAGCGCTGGTCTGGGCGGGCGGGCATCACATTTCTTTCTTTCCCATAACACACCGCAATAAAACTATTCCCTGCACCACATGCCTTTCCTCGCCCCATTGTAAATAAATTATTATTAGAAATGTTTCCAGCTTGTTCTTGTCTTTTCTTGAATTAATCCAGCATGGTACGAATGTTAGCTTAGCCGGGACTTTATTCCCAACGATCTGTTCCTTTTAGCCGGTACGTCCTTGGCAGCGTCGCTTGGCTGCATCCGATCCGGTAAAGTGATCCGGTCTGGTAAAGTGATCCAGTTCGGACAAGGCGTACCGAGAGCGTGTTCCCCAGTAATGAAATAATGTGATTAATCAGGTTACCCAGTTAACCCATAGACGGGAGGACCCTAGGTCACGCGGTTGATTTATTGGCGTCAACGGTCGGTTAAGCGACCCACCGCATCACGGAATTATCTGTGTGCAACGGCCTACAATTCTGGAGAGTCTGGTGGGAGCTGAGATAGCTCCCCCCCCTCGTGGTCTTCTCACCCGACCCCCGGCCCGCAACAATACATTTGATAAGACCCAATTTCTGAGCCGCTCACCATATCAATGTGTTTTCTCATTTACAGAGCCAAATTTTTTCCACCTGTCACATGACGATTATGTGTTATTTTTTTTCATAAAGCATAACATTTTCTCTGCTCACTCCCCTTCCCCCACGACCTACACCCTTCGCTCTTTTTGTCCCATCCTCTCTCCATCCCCTCCGAATACAATGCAGCATTCTCTTCTCTTTTCTCTTCTCTTCTCTTGTTTTCTCTTCTCTTCTCTTCTCTGGATGGTGGTTATCTCCACACATATCCAGATAGTGGTTATCTCTGCATGTATCCGGATGGTGGTTATCGCCGCATGTACCTGAACAGTGGTTATGTAGAGATGGTGGTTATCTCCATACTTGTCTGGACGGTGGTTATTTCATGATGGTGATTATCTCCAGACGTGTTCAGATGGCATTTATGTCCGGACAGACACTCCCCTCACACTGCCTTCCCTTGCCCTCCCCTCATGCTGCCTCCTCCTCCCCTCACATTTCTTTCCCCTCCCTTCCTCCCCCCATTCTGCCTTCCCTTGCTCTTCTCTGCCCTCCCCTCATACTGCCTTCCCCTTGGCCTCCCTTCATGCTGCCTTCCCTTGCCCTCCCCTCACGCTGCCTTCCCTTGCCCTCCCCTCACGCTGCCTTCCCTTGCCCTCCCCTCACGCTGCCTTCCCTTGCCCTCCCCTCACGCTGCCTTCCTTTTCCACACCCTTCCTCGCTCCCCCCTCCTTCCTCACTCCCTACCCCTCCTCACTCCCCCTCCTTCCTCGCTCCCAACCGCACCTCAATCTCTCTCCCTCTCCCCCTCCCATCCTTATTACTTCCCCCCCCCCTTAATATCCCCATCAGCAAAGCGACGGGTTGTATTTGCTAGCCAGTATTAATTGGCATATTTAACCGAAGGGTATTCAATTATACCACACAGTTATCTCCATCCAATCACTTTTCCATATGTGGGGCACCAATTAATGTGTTCATCCATCTTTTACGACTTCAAATTCAGTGACACACCTGCCGATTGCATAAGAAAGTTGTCCTCAGCCAAAGAACACATTATTACGTCCACCATCGAAGGTCAGGGCAGATTAGATCTGTGACTTGCTACAGGTATCATGTAAACCTGTACTAACCTGTTCCATGTTCGGGTTGTCGGCGACTAAACCGTCTCCCCCACCAGGTTTTTTGGTGAGGAGGGTGTTTGGATATGGACACCCAGCAGGATTAAAAACAAAACCTGTCAAAGGGCAGAGGAGCTCCTTGTAAGCCAACGGCCATCCATATCTAGTGCCCAACTGTGTCTGCGGATGTCCTCCTGCAGTTGGGTTACTTCTTATTAGGAGGTTGGTGGCAGGATTTGCACTCCAGCTACCGTAAAACCCTTCATTCCGCAAAACACAAAAACGTAAAGAATCTAAAAACCCACTCTGTGGGATATAGGTCATGTGGAGTTGGGTCGGTTCGTTCAGTTTCGTTGTGCAGATCACCAATATAAACGAAATTCACCCTGCACATTCATGAGAACACACAATTGAAATTCCTACTTGTTTCCGTATGCACAAGTTGACACACCGACAGTTATTACCATTTGAAATTACCGCCGTGAAGTGGGCGTGGTGTGCTTATAATCGCGGAGGAAACGACCAGGAAACGACCAAATCAAGATGGCGGCGCCAATGGTTATCGTGTGATTTCGAGTGATTTTTTTGGTCTTTCAACAACCAAATATGCGTTGTTTCATACACTTGGGCGCGGAGGATGATGAGAAAGTGATGCAATTCATGGATAAGAGCTGGCGTAAGGTATACGAGTGTGCGAAGGCTTGGTGCGACGCCACAGATAGTGAAACTATCAACAAATGCCGTTTGCTGGCTGATCAAATTATGAAACTGCTGCCAATGACTGATCCTCCTGCGGATGCCGGCCGTCACCGGTTCTGATATGCCTCGTTTTGTAACAAGGATCATATAAAATGCGCTGAAGCCAGGAAAAGGAAATCGGAAGCCAGCATGACTGCAGTTTCTGCTGGAGCCAGTGAGGTGGTGGGCGGACTAGAAGAAGAGGGGCACTCGTACCACAAAATACGTAGAACATCCCTCAGAACCTCTGTAGAAAGGGTGGTTGGCAAATCAGCTGGTGTACTGCCAAGAATTTGTATCATATGCCAGAAAAAAAGACATTCATCCATGTCAAAGGAAAATCTCAACGTGATCAGTTGTCCCTGGCAGAAACACAGGATGGAGGAAAGCTGAGGGAAACTGCTGAGCAGAGGAGAGATGAACGTGATGTGAGAATAATGACAACTATAAAGGATAAAGACTGTGTGGCGCTGGCAGTTTGTTATCACCGTAAATGTTATTACGAGTATGTGAATGACACATACCACAGACAGAGTCATAGTAAACTCCAAACTCAGAAAGTGAACTATGACTCAACATTTGACATTTTCTGTGATAAAGTAATCCAGGTAAGACTCATTGATGGAAAGCAATCTATACATATGAAAAAGTTGTGTGAGATGTTCAATGACCTACTCAGAGTATGCGAAGGACAGGATAAGGCCAACGACCAGGCAACAAGACTGCAGGAACGGTACCCAGACATGATTTTCTATCCTCCACCAAAAATGTCTGAGAGCGAAGTGGTGTACATGAAGGACATTGATATTGGTTCCATTGCTCAGGCTGCTGTTGTAGACAGTAGCTCTACAACAGAAACAGAGTCAACTACAGAGAATGAAGCCAGCCAGGGTCCACAGCAGGGTGACTCAGGCCTCAATTTACATGTTCTATACTCGGGAGCACTCATAGTGAGGGATGACCTGAACAAACACCAAAGTGTGGACATTACATGGCCACCACTTGCTCCTGACTTCGACATTTCAAATCCTGAAAGAGCCGTCCCTGTTGCATTGTACAACCTTGTTGCATGGATAGTGGGCCTGTCAGACGAGCCAACCCTGGAGAAATTTGTGGAACTCCCACGGCATATTCATCTGAAAATGCTCTCTGTTCTTCAAGATGTTGTTTCTATAGCGTCAAGGGGTCAGATGTTTACACGGAAGTCCGATGCATTGGGCCTGACTGAAACATTGGACTGGTTCTACTCGACTGTTAGGACTGCTCAACAAGCTTGGACATTGTGTTTCGGTCAGTACAACACAGGCGTTGGAAACCGCTTTGGCGCTGTTGCAGATTGATCATGAGGGAAAACTGCCCTCAAACTGCCTCAAAAATGTACCGACAATATTTATGTACGATAACATCGATTTCAGTGAGTAGACCCTCGCCGGTCATGGGGCCACTCACCACACCAATGGATTGATGATACAAGACGCAACCTCTGAGCCGATTCAGCACACTCGTCCAGTGACTCCAATTAGCCGTCGTCAGCGGTCATTAGTTGGTAACACGCCACCCATTCTCAAGTATGGTGGCGGGAAAAAGCAAGGGACCACGGCCTTTTACAGTTGTGACATTGGCATCAGTCAGTCACAAGAGGAGGGGCTATCGCTGGATGTGCTCTATTACACAATGAAAACGGTCCTGAAAACGGACGGGCGGTTGCCGACATGGACAAGGTACAACACCCTCCTTCATCGGGATGAAGAGTTGACCAAGTCAGCCATCATCGAAATTCCTGTGATCGAGGCATCACCCACGGAACTGGACACCGTTTACACGGTCCTACGCCAAAGCATAGATTATGGCTGATAAATTGGAACGTAAAGAAGTAGTTCTAGTCTTTGACCTTGCGATCTACAGTAAGGCGCAGGAGATTCGTTGGTTGCACCCGGAGTTGACAGAAAGGTTGGTAATTCATCTCGGTGAATTCCACCAACTCATGAGCTTCCGAGGCGTGATCGGCAAAAGATTCAGAGACGCAGGTCTGGTAGACCTCATAATCATCTGTATTATCGCTCAGCGTTCTGCAAATTCAGTAATAAATGGCCACCACTATAACAGGAGTCTGCGCTGTCACAAGCTCGTCTACGAAGTGTTAGGAAGACTATGCTTCTCGGCCTTCATGGACTCCCTCGCAGAGGAGACGCGTGTGCGATTTGAGAGGTGTATAGAGCGTCTCCAGGAAAGGTTTCCGTCTCCGTTCGAACAGTCATCGGAAGAGGTCTCGGAAATGTTCATACGCTACAGTGAGTTCAGACAGCAGCAATGTACAGCGAGCAAAACATTCGCATTCTGGTGCTCCTACTTGGAAATGGTGGAGCGAGCACTCGAGCTTATATGGGCAACTCGTACTTCGAACTGGCTGAAACACCTTGCGATCACGAGAGCGTCAATGCCCTCGTACTTTGAGTACGATCACCTAAACTATGCAAGGTACTTACCCGTTTACTGGCTGGAAATGGCCGGGCAAGAGCACTCCCACCGAGACACCTATCAAGCGTTCATGGACGGAAAATGGACTGCCCAACGGCATACTCGTTATGAATTTAGTCGTGTTGAGTGTGATCAGATCATAGAGCAGACTTTAAATAGTGACAGCAAGACCAGTGGAGGCATCATTGGTTACACTCAGAAAAGCACAGCTGTGAAGAAGTGGATCCTGTCCGAACCAGCACATGCGGAAATCGCAAGGAAATGTGAGTCAATGGCGGATATCCACGACGAGCCCCGAATGAGAAAGGATTTGGATGTGTCGAGCTCGAAGAAGAACGAAGCAGCGGTGGTACAAGTGATGGACACAGTAATTCAAATGATTAACCCTTTCTCTGGCGCTCACCTTGAACTCGTCAATATTAGTTCAGGTGTCATCGCACCGCCAGCCACTTCCGCAGACTTGATAAACGCGAATGTCAAGGGAGAGAATGCTGTCGTGCAATTCATGCGTAATTGGCTTCTCTCGGGTGAGGTCCCATTTTTCAGTCCGATTTCGAAGGCGAAATTGGCAACTTTCTCGAAGGCGATCGGCAAGTCGGCGACTCCCCACCAGCAGACGCCGAAGGTTGTAATTGCGAATGAACATCGTCTTTTCACATGACTGCTGTTAATTGGCGAGAAAAGCAATGTAACACTTCACGATCTGCTCGTGTACCCACTGGCGAACATATCTTTCCCGCTGGCATCTGGTGATGGTTCGATTGCTAAGACGGACAAAGCCAAACTCCGCAACCATATACTGAAACTGTGGCCCAATTGCCGTGTGGACGCTCGGCCTATCCAAGATGCAACAATTGTGGTTGGAATGGCCGTTATTCAGGCGATAAAGGCTGGTTCACTGCATAACACTTTCGGCAAACTGGAAGAGATGATGCCGAACATCGTAGTGGCCAAAGCACGACATAACCAATCTTCGAGACTGGACGTGGTGTTTGATACTTACCCAAGTATCAGCATCAGGTGCCTGGAGCACGCCAGACAAGCGGGCAGGGCGGGCGATCTTCAGGTGTGAACCATCTACGGATGTGATCAAGCCCTTCCAAAACAGTGGGCCAATTATCTCCTGAGTTGAGCCAACAAGGAGGCGTTGACAGAGTTCATCGTGGACGAGAAACATCTCTCCATCAAAACTGGGCGGCATGCTGTTGTACGTCGGTCATGCCGGCAAATGTGAGAAAATCAAGGCATCGAATGGTGTCATGAATGTGTAGTCAGTACCTGAACTTGAATGTGACCATG
Organism: Eptatretus burgeri; assembly: GCF_056783735.1. Lineage (NCBI taxonomy): Eukaryota > Metazoa > Chordata > Myxini > Myxiniformes > Myxinidae > Eptatretus > Eptatretus burgeri. Next base: position 31,121,244 of record NC_140965.1, read on the forward strand.
AGGAAGCTGACACGAAGCTCCAGCTATATGTCGCTCACGCGGGACAGAATGAAGAGTCGGTGCGCATAGAGAGTTTCGACACCGATGTGTTTGTGTTGGCATTGGCTCACTCGAAGTCGATTCTATTGGTCTGGTCACTCTGCTGGTTACCATTCCCAAGGAGTTGCTGTAGCTGTGTCCAATAAGCTGACTCCAATGATAATTGAGGTAACACTGGTCAATGAGAGTATTATGAAACTAAGGATTCGTCACTCCTTAGGTGTCATTTCCCTGGTCTCTGTTTATGCTCCGACTGAGGTGAGTGATCTCACCGTGAAGGATGCATTCTACACCACACTTCAGTCTGTGGTTGATCAGTGCTCAAGACGAGTTACACTTCTAGTCTTAGGGGATTTCAATGCATCGACTGGAACTGAAAGGGATGGTTATGAGGTGTGTGTTGGTCCCCTTGGGTCTGGAACTGTGAACCTGAATAGCACTAAGTTCCTTGACTTTGCAAGAAGTCATGGACTTCGGGTGGTGGGTTCATGGTTTCAGCGCCCACAAGCTCATCGCTGGACTTGGTATTCCAATGCTGGTGGTGTCGCAAAGGAGATTGACCATGTCCTCATTGTTAGTCGCTGGAGGATGATCCTCAATACTGACCGCCAGCTTGTTTGAAACAGCTCTGAAGTTGCACCTTAAATCCAGGAGAATGATACCATCCCAGCCGAGGCTGGATGTTGGCAAGCTCAAGGATGAGAGTGTAGCTGAGGAGTTTTCGAACAAGCTGAGTGGAGATTTGGGGGGTCTGGGTGCATTGGGAGGTCCTGAAGAGTTGGGAGTGCCTTCAAGACCACCGTCCTTGATGTTGCCGGTGGATATCTTGGAACTCACCATAGGGCAAAGAAGAATTTTTTGTCTCATGGGACACTGGATACCATTGACCAGAGTCGCAGGGCCAGGCTGAATGGCAGAGCTGAGCTGTTCAGGGAGCTGATGCGTAAAACTGTACGTGCGCTAAGGGTGGACAAGGAGGCCTATGTGCGAGGAATCTGTGAGGGGGTAGAGCATCACCTGTGGTCAAGTGATTCTCGTCCTGCTTTCAGGGTAATTCGCGCATTACGTTCATCCAACCCCATCCCTCGGTGTACTGCAGTGAGAGCAGAGGGTGGTAGGCTCTTGACAGAGGAGTCTGAAGTTAAGACCTGCTGGACCGGTTACTTTGAGCGGTTGTACCAGGCTGATCCACCATGTGTCGAGTTGGATGTCAAGGGTGTTAAATCCCTGCTGCTGACCCTCCAATCAACTGTGGTCCACCTACGCTTGTGGAAACACAGGCTGCGGTGAACCGGTGCAGTTCTGTGCTCTGCCTGGAACACAGGCATCATCGCAACTGACTGGAAGAAGGGGCCTTGTTGTCCCTCTCTGGAAAGGGAAGGGTGATCGCCAAGACTGCAACAACTACCGAGGGGTAACGCTGCTCTCAGTTCCGGGCAAGGTCTTTGCTCGGATAATTCTTGATAGGGTTCGCCACCATCTGCTTGAGCACCAGCATCCAGAGCAGTCAGGCTTTTCACGAAAGAGGTCAACGATTGACCGTATTCTTGCTTTTCAGGTCCTCACCGAACGCAGATGAGAGTTTTGGCAGGGGCTGCTTGCAGCTTATGTTGATCTCTGTAAAGCATTTGATTCAGTGCATCGGGATGTCCTCTGGAGGATTCTTGGTCTTTGTGGGGTGCCACCAAAACTGATCGATCTGATGTCTTAACTCTACTCTGGTACTGAGAGTGCTGTGAGATGTGGTGGCACCATCTCTGACTTATTTCCAGTTGTTACTGGAGTTTGTCAGGGGTGTGTACTGGCCCCCACACTTTTCAGCACTTGTATGAACTGGATTCTCGGGAGGATGTTGGAGAGATAAAGCTGCGGTGCATCGTTTGGGAATGTCAAGATCTCTGACCTTGATTTCGCAGATGATGCAGTCATCTTTGCGGGGACTTTAGATATCCTTTTGGGGGCCCTCGAGGTGCTGAATGAGGAGTTGGAGCCGCTGGGATTATGGGTTTCCTGGGTCAAAACTAAGATCCAGGCTTTCAATGACATATTGGATGCTGCTGTCCTGTCTGTGCCTGTTTGTGGTGAGGATGTTGAGGTCGTGGAGAGATTCACTTACCTCAGCAGTGATATTCATGTCTCTGCTGGCTGTGAGTCAGAGGTCAACAGACGTCTGGGTCGAGCCTGGGGAGTCATGGATTCATTGGATAATGGAGTTTGGCGCTGCCGGTACCGGTGCGGGAGGACGAAAGTCCGAGTCTTCAGGTCCTTGGTGCTTCCAGTCTTGCTCTATGGATGTGAGACTTGGACTCTGACCAAGAATCTGAAACGGAGACTTAATTCCTTTGGTACCAGGTCTCTTCGGAGAATCCTTGGCTATCGCTGGTCGGACTTTGTGTCCAGTGAGCGGTTGCTGAGAGAGACTCAAATGAGATTTGTTACCTGCATAGTCCGTGAGCGTCAGTTGCGGCTGTATGGACATGTGGCTCATTTTCCTGACGCTGATCCTGCTCATCAGATTCTCTCAGTGAGGGAGCCTTGTGAGTCGAGGAGGCCAATGGGCCAACCACGTGCCCCCTGGTTGCAGCAAGGTGATCGGCATCTCAAGGAGATGGGGATGTGCCAGGCATCTGCCTGGGGGATGGCCAGACAGAGGCCCCTGGAGTACCGGCGGAAAGTGGACGAAGCGACGCGCTGCTCTGGTGCATGCTCCCATACCTGACCTGACCGAAGGTGAAGGAGATTATGTTTTCACCCCTTTTTGTCTGTGTGCAGGATATCTCAAAATGTTGTGGACGGATCTGGATGAAATTTTTTTTGTACAGGTTGTGTGTGACACAGACGAACTGATTAGATTTTGGTGAAGATCAGGATCCGGATCCGACTACTAGAAGTTTAAAGTGATTCTTCACCATTGAGAGATCGAGCCAAAAATTATATATAGCACGATATCTCAAAAAGCTGTGGACGTTGTTAGATACATCTTGGTGGACAGGTTGGGTGTGCGGCAAGGACGAAATGTTTCAATTTTTGGTGAAGATCCGAATCTGGATCCGACTCCCAGAATTTTTTTAGTGATTCTTCACCATTGAGAGATAGGGCTAAAAATGATATTTCGCATGATATCTCAAATCGTTGTGGAAGGATTCGGACGATTTGTCCGAATTCGGACAAATATATTTCCTCCAGTGGCATGCCTTTCCTTATCAAATATTCTCTCCTGTCGTGATTTTCTTCAATGTCCATCCATTTTTTTGAAATATCCAGGTTAATTACATTGACCGATATTTTAACACAACTCAAAGGAAAATATTTTCGTGTCCATGGCGGTTAAGACCGACCTGGATAGATAACCGAACAGTTCTACCTTGGAGGTGAACACGTGATCCTTGGAGATTAATGAGCTTGCTGGTTGGGATGGTGGCAAAGGCACGTAACAGACGTGTTCACCAGGACAGAGGACAAGGATTTATACTTGAACCCACAACTAATAGACAGACACAAACAATCTAAATAAATATGGGTTTAGTGAACATAAATCGAAGCATGAGGTAATGAAACGTGGGGTAATTTACATCCTAAAGGCGAGGCACCTCCACACACAGTTACAAAAATAGACAAGGGATAAAGATAAAACAAAAGAAAAATCCCTCCTTTATTCTGGCACTTATCTTCATCCAAAGATCGTCTTTTTTGGACCTGGTGTCATCGAAACTGCATCGTCACTGCGTGGGAAGCCTCACCAAAAAATGGCACCAAGCCGCTCTCTGGGCGGGAAACGTATGTGAGGTATTCGTGTGGCGGTATTCAATGCCAAGGATCAGAAACCGCCGTGCAACTTCTTTTCACGAGCGAATATGCCGACTGTTCCTCTCTTGCACTAGGTCCGTTCACTATGATCACCTACCTTCCTCCTCAACCATACGACGAGACGATTTCTTAGGCCCTGTGATAAGGCCACAAGGCACGCTCTTCTTCCCTCCTCAGACACATCCACACTTCACGACTTTGCCGAACAGTAAATGGCTCGCGTAAATGGCTCCAGGGCACGAACAAATTCGCCTCCGCACAGACACGACAATCATGCAGCCTTCTTCACCATGTCGAGGGGAAGCCAGTGAGCTAGATCCTTTTGCCTCCAACCTCGTACCTCACACAACTCTCCTCTTCCCTGAACCTTCTGACCTCACGCCCATCCATTATCCACCCCATGGGCGTGGTTTGCTACTTGTCATTCATGGGGGCTGGGGCTGGGCTTTTGCCTACTTGGAACGTTCGACTCGGTTGTTGTTGTTTTTGGGATCTGATTCCTTTTAACGCCGGTCTTGTAAATGCAAAAATATAGGAAAAGGTCACGGGGCAATCACACATTGGGATAAATTAGCCTTAATCCTTATGTAATTAATACAGCACCACCCCCTGTGCAGTGACATGTCACAACTTAAGCTGACAGTTTCCCGACTTAAATTACATTGAGATGTCTCCTGCTCATCCATGGACCATGCTACTCGAAACAATCCCACCTTTACTATGAAGTTCCTCCATCTACCCCACAAACGTAACAACATTCAAGCTCAAAGTTTGAAATCAGAATTGTTAAAAAAATTTTATTAAAGGTAACCTAACATCATTCAAAATGTATTGTTCTTTGAGCAATGGTACACATTGGGCTCACTATATATTTGCCAACATTTGTTTAGATCCTCGTGGAGGATCTCTAAGTCTGACTCACGTTGTTGTTCTTCATCTTCTTCTTGTGGACTTTTTTGTTTCACAGCCTACAGTTTTCATCGAAACTTCCTGAAACTTGGCATATCTATGTAAAAATACGCTGCACAGACAGTAACCATCTCCGATTTTGAAAATTCCTCCTGGAAAAAAGTTATGATGTCAAAATATCTCTGCTAATGGAAATCGCCTAAAAAATTATCTACGAAACAAGGCAAGCTTTTTGAATTATGTTTGCGGGAATCGAACGGGGCATTAGCAGAGATGAATTACCGCACATATGATGCATCACGATGACGTCATATCAATTTTGATGGCGTCATTCCTATTTTTTGCCATTTTTTGTTTCACAACCCAGAGTTTTCATCGGATCTTCGTGAAACTTGCCATGTAAATGCAGAAAGCCCACGCGCAGGCAGTAACCATCTCCGATTTTGGAAATTCTTCCTAGAAAAAAAGTTGACGTCATAATATCGCCGCTAATGGGAATCGCCGATACCATTATCTCTGAAACTAGGCAAGCTGTTTGAATTTTGTTTGTGGGAATCAAGCCGGGTATTAGCACAGATAAGTTGGTTCCACATGCAAGAGAAAAGAGGAATAAATGAGTGGAGATGAGCAGTGTGTCTGGATTTTAGGAGTTTAACAAGAGGGTTGCTGGCAGACCGTGTGCACCCTGCAGAAACCTGGAAGGGACAGAACCAAGCGAGGGCAGAGGATGCAAGACCAAAAAGGAAGCTGAAGAATATGGAGAAGGCCACCAACCTGACTCTGATGTGAAAGTATTGGTTTAACAATTCCAAATTTTAAAGCCCCTTTACAAAATAACTGTCTTGACCCGAGTACCCCCCCCTCTCCCTACCCCCTACTCCATCAATGGTCGTTCTTCTAAATCATCAATTACTTCATTTTTTTCAAATGCAGAAAACACTCGCTCCCTCTGAGAGGTGCTTGGGAAGAGGGGGAACAGTCGTTTTATGCATCTGCTGGTAATACCTCCTACCTCCAGCAGGTGCCAGTAAACAACTTGAACTATGCCACATGCACAGGTAACTATCACATGTTGACAACTCACCCTCACATTCTTTGTGTCCATGAACATTTCTTATGCCCATGACCTGACCCTGAGTACTTCCAGCACGTATGCAAGATTTGGTGGAGATTTGCGAGGCTGTTTTCGAGTCTATAAACGAACAGACAGACGCACTGTATTTTATTGTCTCCAAATCTTGTTCCACAAGAGATTGAATGTAGTAAGCCCAATTGGATAAGAAATACCTCTTGCAGCGACTCGAATGTCTAAATGGTGACTGGAGCTCTTCCAGCTGTTTCACTGTGGTGCGAGTAAATTTGTATGGTGCGTGTATCGAGAAGCACAGGAGCAGTTGATTTATTATCAAAAATAGCAATTGTATAATGAAATCACTGAAGTGCAAGTTTGGCTTGGCTTGCTTGAAATCGCTCACGAGAACCCTAATGAAATCGCAAGAGTGGACCTTTTATTTATGGAGTATGCCCTTCACAAGGCCGAAGGCCACTCGAGATGGGGGCTATGACAAAACGTTGTTGAATTGCACTCGTTGTGTGTTTCATTCCCATGATTGCTTCAGATGGAAATATTCACAGAAGCCGCAGAAACTGTTAACAATTTTTGTGAGTGTCCTGATGCTTTGTCAAGAGTGTGAACCTCCACCACCACCGCTGGGATTTTATCGACAAATGCACAAACGATGGAAATACAACTGGGAGATAAAGTCTGTATTGTAATGTTGTAAGCGAATGCATATTGGACTGGAACTCAATTCTGAAATCTGCCTGCTGGTTGCATCAATACTGAGGTGCGGCTGTACCGTTGATGCGCAGACAGGAATTTGGAATTTGGCCAGGGTGCGTAACCCTAACAGATCACTCTCCTCCTCTTCACAAAGGATATTGTGGGCTCTTTAACATCTCCCAACACTTGCAGATGGGACACCCAATTTTAACATCCATTGAGGCATAACGCACACATTAATGTTCACCCTTTCTAGTCAAGTATCTACGGAGGGTATCCGTGCACCCCCCCCCCCCCCAGGACTCTACCAAACCAACTTGTTTAGCTTCCTTTTATGGTCCTATTACACATTTGAGATGTTAACAAAAAAAAATTCCCGGCACACTGGCGATATTCAAGATGGCGTCCAAAATTGCCACCGAAATGGGTAAAATCATAGAATACGGTATATAACATCTCAAAAATGTGACAAATTGGAAAAATAATCATTGGGGTTTGGTTCCTGGTCATTAGTAACTAATTTCCGATGATTGGATTTTGTTGCCATTTTTAAAAATCCAAGATGGCGTCCAAAATGGCTGCCAAAATAATCATAGAAAATATATATATATATATATATATATATATATATATATATATATATATATATATATATATATATATATATATATATATATATATCAGCCAAAATCTGTGAGAAAATTGTAAATTAATCATTCAAATAAAATGTTTCTTATCATTAGTAACTTATATCTGGTTATTCTAATTCAGTTGCTATTTTTAAGTTGAGTACCAAGTCATAGTATTCCACCTTGGAATATCTGATGAAAGAATAATGGTACTAAAATGGACATTTTATATAGCAATTATCCACCGCTTATCAAACTATGCGAGCAAACTTTCATTATACAAGGAAACAATTGTGATGATTCATACAATGCCATTTTGTTATGGCATTCCACAGAGGACTATCTCCAAATGATCTCCTGTAACTACAGTTCATAGATCCGGTGTGACTCCTACAAGAATGCCAGAATCGGTCTTTGTCAGAATTGGAGTCTAGGCTGGAGTCTTCACATTCATCAGCATCTCCAAGTTCATCATCAGATGCGTCATCCTCGGTGACATCAGCTAATATATCTTGAAGGCAGGATGGCAAGATAGGATCCTCAGACCATACTAGTTCAATGTATCCATTAGAACGTACCCATCCATGATTTGTAGCAGGTGTGATATCTGCCATGGGTGTGTGTGCTCGTTTCCATTGTGCTGCCCTGTAGTTTGCCCGTCTGATGTGAGGATTAAGCAACTGCTTGCAGGGTGG
>NC_140965.1:31134105-31169105 GCF_056783735.1 Eptatretus burgeri
TCGAGCTGGTTAATTTCAAACTCGTATAGTTTTTGTTTTCTCTCCCACTGTTCCTCATGCTTTTCAGTCTCCAATCTCATCGTTTCTTTCAATTTGCTTTGTTCCTTTTCCTGTTTCGTTCGTTGCTCTTTCATTATCTCTGCGTACTTCAACCTCGCTTTCTTTTTTAATTGTTCTTGTCTTTCTTTATCAATTTCTTTCACCCTCTGTCCCTCATTCTCCAATCTCATCATTTCTTTCAATTGGCTTAGTTCTTTTTCCTGTTTCGTTTGTTGTTCTTTCTTTATCTCCTCGTATTCCGACCTATTCTTTTCCTTTTGTCGTTCTGTTTCAAATTCATACTCTTTCAGTATTCTATTCCACTGTCTCTCTTGTTCCTCATTCCGCAATCTCGTTATTTCCTTCAATTGGCTAATTTCCTTCTCCTGTCTCATTCCTTGTTCTTTGTGTTCTTCATTCCACTGTCTTTCTTGTTCCTCATTCTTTAATCTGGCCTTCGCTTCCAGCTGTTCGATCTGCGCAGTGTGGTTCCTCAACATTTCATTCTCTGCTGTCGTTCTCTCTTCCCTCAACATTCCCAACTCGTTTTGTAATTCCGTCTCTTTGTTTTGGTGTTTCTGTAACTCAGAAGCTTTCTTTTCTAATTCCGTCTTCATCTCCGCACACTCCAACCTTGCTTTGGCTTCAAACTGTTCGATCTGTACAGTGTGGTTCCTTAACGTTTCGTTCTCCGTTCTCATTTTTTCCTCACTCAACATCTTTAGTTCGTTTTGTAATTCCGTGTCTTTGTTTCGGTGTTTTTTTTTTTTTTTTTGTATACCTTGGTCGAGGCTCGTATGAGAGCTAACACACAACTCACAGCAAGGAGGCATGAGACAAGAGGGGCGGGAGTGGAAGGGACAAAACAGTGGGGAACAGACACATTAGGTGAACTGTGGAAGGGAGAGGGATGGGGATGGGACGGGGAACATGGCGAAGAGAAGATGGACATTTCAGGGACTTTCAGGAAGGAAAGCAGGAGAAATGAAGGAAGTGGGCTTGGGTGGATTATCGGGGGTAGAAAAGATCGAGGATTTGGATGGGGGAAGATAAGAGGTGGTGGTGAACAGTTGTTTTGAAAGCCTGGAGGGAAGAATGGGAAAGAATAGAGTGAGGAAGTTTATTCCAAAGGCGGGAAAAAAGAGGAATGAAAGAGTGAAGATGAGCAGTGATTCGTGATTTTGGTAGTTTTACCAGAAGGGGGTTGTTGGCGGACCTTGAGCGCCCTGTGGAAATGTGGTGGGAACAAATTCGCGAGAGAGCAGGGGGGGGCAAGGCTGGAGAGGAGTCGGTAGAAGACAGAAAGACCACCGACCAACCTGCGGTGATTGAGTGAGAGGCCCAAAGACTCAGCTTCATTGCGGGAGATGCCGATGATCTTAAAAGCCCTGGTTTCGACAGCGTGAAGCCGAGAAAGGTGGGAGGCAGGAGCACCAGCCCAGAGGGGAGAGCAGTACTCCATCAGGCTACGGACAAAAGCTTTGTAAGTGGTCAGGAGCTCAAGAGGGCCGAGGAAGGACTGAGCACGACGGAGGATTCCCAGTCGGCGACTGGCTTTTGAGGCGAGGTTGGAAATGTGACTTTCCCAGGAAAGGTCATGGCAGATAGTGAGACCTAGAAGCTTGAAAGAAAAGACTTCTTCCAGAGGATTGTTGAGAAAGTGGATGGGGGGGTTTTGTAAACGGTCCTTTCGAAGAGACATAGTGAGAGTGTGAGATTTGTCTGGATTGAAAGACATGTTCCACGTGTTGGACCAGTTTGTGATTTTATCCAGATCTGCAGTGAGTGAAGAAGCTGCTGCTTGCCGGTCTGAGGGATGACAGATGGTACGGCAGAGGGTGGAGTCGTCGGCAAAGAGAAATAGAGGATTTTCCAGAGAGTCCGAGAGATCATTGATGAAAACCAGAAAAAGAACAGGGCCCAGAACGCTACCTTGAGGAACTCCAGCCTGCACAGGAAGAGGGGATGAAAGAACTCCATTTAGGGCCACACGTTGACTGCGACAGGAGAGGAAGTCTGCGAGCCATGAGTGGAGATGGCCTTGAATACCATGGGAAGAGAGTTTCGTGAGTAGTGCAGGGTGCCAGACTGTGTCAAAAGCACGTGATATGTCCAGGGATACGGCTCGGATTTCCTGTCTGGCATTGAGGACCTCCATCCATTGATGGGAGAGCAGAAGCAGCATATCCAGGGTTGAGTGACCTGGTCTGAAACCAAAGTTTCTGTAACTCAGAAGCTTTCTTTTCCAACTCCTTTCTCAATTTGCATGCTTCTTCACTCATTTTATCCCTTCTTTCCACTGCTTCCCTCCTCAATGCATCTCTTTTCTTATTGTTTTCCTTTCGTTCTTCCCACCATTCCTCTTCTTCTTTTATCGTCTTTTTTAGGCATTCTCTGTCCCGATTGCCTCTTCCTACCTCTTGCTTCAGATGTTCCTGTCCTCTCTTTATCTCCTGTTCCATGCTCTCCCTTCTCTGATTGCCTGATCTTACTTCTTCCGTTAGTTGTTTCAATTCCCCATCGTGTTCCCGTTTTTCCTCCTCCAGCTTCGTTTTCCATTCCTCTTCCAAGTTCTCTCTATCCCGGGAATTACTAATTCGCTCTTCCTCCATTCTCTCGCTTAGCTCGCTCGTCCCTTGTTCCCACTTATGGATACTCAACTCTATTTTCCACACTTTTCCCTTTAGTTCTTCGAGCTGTCTTGACTTTTCCAACCATTCTTCTTCCCTCTGCTCCAGATGTTCCTCTCCTCTTTTTATCTTCAGTTCGAGGCTTTCTTTTTTCCTATTGCCTTCTTCTACCTCTCCCTTCAGTTTTTTAATTCCAAATAGTGTTTCCATTTTTCCACTTCTAGCTTTGTTTGCCTTTGTTCTTCCTCCCTCCTTTCTTCCTGCTCATCGGCTAATCGTTGTGACTCCTTACGCACGTAATCCTCATGAACCCTGTCTACGCGTCGCCGTGCCTCATCCAGTTCAAAGGAAAACGAATGCAATTCCCCTATACAGTTGTCAGCATTCCTCCACCGCTGCAAGGACTTCGACACTTGTCTCCGAAGCCCTTCAATGCATGCTCCGGCATCCTGCCACGCCTGCCATGGCGCCTGCCGCGACCACGTGGTCTGAAGCGGTGGCTGAAAGCACTCGCCTCGTGTCATGCCGTTCGTTGTGCTGATAATAGCCGCCTGCTCAGTGCCCCGCCGAGGTGCGATCGTGCCGCCATTGTGCGACTCAGAGTTAGTTTGCCGGCAAAGTTCATGCTCAGAATATGGGGTTGAGCTCCCCCATGGATTATAATTACAAGAACCGTCCCGGGCCATGGGTTCTACATTATAACACATATCTAATCCACCCGGCACCCGTTCGCCTTGAAAACCCATCTTACTTCGCGGAAATAATTTTTTAAATCGCTCGTGGTTTGGTGGGAATTGAGGGCCACTCCACTCACCCCTGAACCGATTCCCGTGAATTTAGTTGGAGGCGGGATGGATTTGAATCCCACTCCCAGACATCACTGTTACGAATTCTGGCCCGCCAGGCGTGCGAGCGATTGCGTAACTCCAATCGCAACCGCGTCGCCCACCGGACGGAAAATTCAGTCGTGACCCTCCTGGAACTACCGCCAGGAGCCAGTCACGGGTGGAGGTTTAACCTCACCACGATCGTGCCAATTGCCCACCCGCACAGGATAGGGTTGCTGGCCAAATTCGACCTACCTAAGTACCTGCGTGAGTAGTCGACCGGGCGATCGTACCTCGCCACCGGTCGGCCTAGGACACGAACCGCTTAAGCGGTCCGTTCCGTGCTACAGTGATAACCGAGCAGTGTTATCGCCGACCCCGACGGATGTGATTATTTATCGGGTGTTTAAAACCCACTACTCATTCCACGATGGCAAGATATCACTTTCAATGTGGAAAGAAGACGCGACGAACGAGATACATTTCACACAAGGACATTTATTATTACACACACAACACAAGTAAGGCAGTCATGCAATTTACAAGCAACAAATAGAAAGTACTACTACCGACTACGATTATTATTTACAAGCACAGTCACTTACACAGGTTTACTTGTCGGACACGGCGCCACCCACACACACACACACAAACAAAAGAAAAGACCTCCCTTTTCGTCCAGTCTCTCTCCCACGACCGTCAGCATAGTCGCGCCTGGTTCCGGCCTCCCACGCGGCCGGCGAACCCTCTCCGGCACCCTTCGTCCGGACGCGCAGGTCCACCAGACAGCCGGCACTGCTGTGCCTCCCGTCCGCGTCTCCACCAACAGGCTGCTCGCCGGACCATGGGCGCAGGACCGAGAGAGAGAGAGCGCTGCACCGAGAAGGAGAGGCAGAGAGGGCTTTTGGACCAGATAGAGAGAGCGACGTCGACCCTGGCGACCAAGGGAGAGAGTGACGTCAACGGAAAGAGAGGAAGAATCCAACACGATGATCCAGGCAGGAGAGAGGCCGAGCCCGCACGCGGTCCGCCCTATATAGCGCGGGGCTCCGCCCCTTCGCTCCACCCCCTTTTTGGCTACGCCTCTCCTCTAGCCCTTTCGAGAAGCTCCTCGAAAAGGAGCGTTTCCTCCTCACGGCTGCCTCACACCCTGTATCCACCAATCGCCAGCGAGCTCTCGCAGCCTCTCCCATCAGCCCCGGCGCCACAAAAAAAGGCGGGAAAACTCACGCGCCGTTGTAGTCCTTTCACGTGGCCTTCGTTTGAAGTCTTCGGACGGTCCAAAATAACGATAGAACAGACAAACGGCTATCTCAAAGTGTCGCAGCCCGATGAATCGCATGAAAACCCTTTAAACAACGGTGGGGAACTATCTGCACATAAACGTAGCGTCATAACTGATCAAAGGACCCTTTATGGTGTATTGCGAATTTCCACAGCCGTAACAATATTCTATTTTTTTAGTATAGTAGATAGATAACTGGAAAGCATCTGAAAATAAAAAACCCGTCCGCTTTGTATTCTGACTTCTTTTCCCAACTGGTAAACGGTACCTTTGACCTTTTAACCAAATTATTAATTTGACTTCTCCATATATCTCATAATAAATATTTGGGGAAAATTTCATGACAAAAGCGGAAATGGGAAAAAAACGTTACAGCCCGGACAGACACACAGACACACAGAAGTGATTGTAGAACCCCGTGTTCCGCTACGCAGGGGACGCGCTAACTATTTGTTACTTACCAGAATCCAAATTCCCGTTTTAGGTTCATTTTTGAAGGATTTTCAAATATTGACCGTTTGTATTCGTTGGTAAAAGTGCTGCCTGCACCTGTGGCTTGTATTAAAAACCCCTACAAGCTGTCGGGCCTGGAACACCTACCCACCTGTTGGGTCACAGTGTTTGTGTAGTTGCTTTGTGGATTTTCTGTTTCGCTCTTCTCGCCACCTTTGGTGAAGTTCAGCTCTGAAGCTATTCTCTCCTTCTTACACTATTTTCCACTACCTTGGGGTTGCAGGCTTGTAGAGTATGTACACTTGGCCGAAGTTTCTCATCAACAAGATGGACAGGCCTGACATTCCATTTGAGATGGCATGAATTTTTTATTCATTCAGGGTTCCGGCGATACCTCGTCGACTCTGTTCAAAGACCCCCATGGGATCTTTAACGTCTACCGACTACCGCAAGCAAATTGGACATCCGATAGACACTCGATTCTCCACTTTTTGATTAAACACTCCGACTGCGAAACACTAACCGGACAGTTTATAGACGCTTCAGGAATCGGGAATCGAACTGTAATGTACTCGATAGACAGGAACGAAGGCTGTGAAGTGGGAACAACAGGTTTAATTTGAACACAGCACAGCATCGGAACAGAGCATGTCACCTGACTGCTTATCCACACCCAGGTGTACCCATGTATGTATGCATTATCATAAACAACTGATACATCTCACGAACCCAAACGAGACAGCCCAAACTTAAGTGCGCTATCTTTCTTCACCATCCTGTCGAACTCAGCCCTGTCAGACCCAGCCCTGTCGGACCCAGCCCTGTCGGACCCAGCCCTGTCGGACCCAGCCCTGTCGGACCCAGCCCTGTCGGACCCAGCACTGTCGGACCCAGCCCTGTCGGACCCAGCCCTGTCGGACCCAGCCCTGTCGGACCCAGCCCTGTCGGACCCAGCCCTGTCGGACCCAGCCCTGTCGGACCCAGCCCTGTCGGACCCAGCCCTGTTGGATCCATTTTGAGAAGTCGTAGTTACAGAATGGCATGATATTGGTGTATAAATCAAAGAAAGGATTTAAATGAACACATCACAACGGAACTGTTAAATTGTCACTCGACTGTGTCCATTGTTCGTGTAAACTCTACATTTTCATGTAAATACACTGATGAGTCAAAACGTCATGACCATCTGTCTAATATGCTGTTGATCCTCCGTTTGCTGCCAAAACAGCACCGATCCACCGAGGCATGGACTCCACAAGACCCGTGAAGGTGTCCTGTGGTATCTGGCATCAAAACATGAGCAGCAGATCCTTGAAGTCCTGAAAGTTGCGAGGTGGAGCCGCCGTGGATCAGACTTGTCAGTCCAGCACATCCCACAGATGCTCAATCGGATTGAGATCTGGAGAATTTGGAGGCCAGGGCAACACCATGAACACTTCATATTCCTCAAACCATTCCCGAACAATGTGTGCAGTGTGGCAGGGCGCATTATCCTGCTGAAAGAGGCCACTGCCATCAGTGAATACCATTGCCATGAAGGGGTGTAAGCTGGTCTGCAACAATGTTTAGGAAGGTGACACATGTCAAATTGACGTCCACATGAATGGCCAGACCCAGGGTTTCCCAGAAGAACATTGCCCAGAGCATCACACTCCCTCCACCAGCTTGTCATCTTCCCACAGTGCATCCTGGTGCCATCACTTCCCCAGGTAAACGGCGCACCCGTACACTGCCATCCATGTGATCTAAAGGAAACGGGACTCATCGGACCAGGCGACCTTCTTCCACTGCTCCAAGGTCCAGTTCCGACGCTTGCATGCCCATTGTAGGTGCTTTCGATGGTGGACAGGGGTCATCATGGGCACTCTGACCGGTCTGCGGCTATGCAGCCCCTTACACATCAGGGTGCGATGCTCTGTGGATTGTGACGCATTCCTCCCGTGACCACCATTAAAATTTTCTGTGACTTGTGCCACAGTAGACCTTCTGTCCGTTCAGACCAGACGGGATAGCCTTCGTTGCCCTCGCGCATCGAAGAGCCTTGGGCGCCCAACATCCTGTCACCGGTTTGTGGTTTGTCCCTCCTCGGACCACTGTCAGTAGGTACTCACCACTGCTGACCGGGAGCACCCCACAAACCTTGCCGTTTCAGAGATGCTCTGACCCAGTCATCTGGCCATAACAATTTGACCCTTCTCAAAGTCACTCAGGTCTTTACTCCAACCCATTTCTCCTGCATCCAACACATCAACTTCAAGAACTGACTGTTCACTTGCTGCCAAATATATCCCACCCCTTGACAGGTGCCATTGTAACAAGATAATCAGTGTTATTCACTTCACCTGTCTGTGGTCATAATGTTTTGGCTCATCAGTGTAAAAGCTCCATACCACAAAAAGATGCAAAAGCTTTTTCCGGCCCCTGGCCATGACTGCTGGTCAGAGGCAGAAACACGATTTCTGTCACAGTTGATCTCGTTCGTGTTTCATTTACCAAACCGACGTCATTCAGGAATTTCACCCACATCCAGGTAGACCATGCGACACCTGCTGGACAGCTCAGAGAGAAGGACGAACGTTTGTGGCTCGTTTCCCTGGAACAGGACCCTTCCATTTTGGTTGTGGAAAAGCTTTATGATTCCTCCTTGATCGCACACTCGCTCTAAGCTCTCGAGCCCGAGTTAGAATCCCGACCCAGCTATAAACTATCATCCTGGCGTTTTACAGGCAGGGTGATTCATCAATGTGTTTGTCAGATGGGCATTAAGCTGGGCATCCTGTCTGTTGGCATTAGTTGGTGGACGTTAAAACATCCCACGGAAATTCCATAATTCCAGCCCTAACCGACGGAGGACATTGCATCAGCTTCCATTGCAGCCTTGTGCAGAGTTAAAGTTCCTTGAAGAAAGTTTGTATAATCTTTCAGCGAAACAAAGACCATTCTTGTCCCTGCAGAGATCGACCCATTGGCATGCAAGTGGCGCAAAAGTATTTAAAATGGAGTTTGAACGCTCCTTGTTGGTGTGATGGACGGTCTTCTTGGAGCAACGTCTTGCGAGTCGCCGCGGTCTTGATCTCCCTCTTTCATGGTCCATGCATTCATGTTGGACGAACAACATTACCGTGTTACTCACCTACAATCGGTCTTGCACAATTGATCTCTGTTTACCATGCCTTTTGCATCACAAAGTGATTGTTTACCGAGTAAGATGAATGATTCCCATCATTAATTGGTCCCTATGATCCTGGGAACCATTATCTCAACTGGGAAAATCGATGGAGACCAAACACTGGGGGGAATTGCGTTACGCGTTAGGGAACGCATTCAGGCTCCAAGACTCCATAATTAAATTACAAATCTTAATCGATGACGTGCTAAGGGGCATTCTTTAACGATGTCCTTTCATTTGGGGACTTACAATAGGTTCGTGGATTCACGGTATTGGGTACGTTTGGACACTGAACAATGGTAAATGCAATTAGATTCATCCAGCGGGAGTCGTTGGACACCCCCTTTTGGAGCTGTGAGATGTTTGTTGAGTTGCAATCACGCTCTTTACACAGAGAGCCTCGGTGCTGCCGAAGCAGGTTCGTGATGAGTTATGCTAGGTGGTTTGCCATTGCCTCCCGAGCAGTCGGTCAAGGCAATTTTGGAATTTGGTCAGAGTGCCGGCGAGAGCTCGGCTACTCTTGGGGAAGGACACTGTGAAGGATCTTTAATGTCCAACAACTAATGCCGGTAGATGGGAAGACCGGCTTAACGTCCATCCGAGGGAAGGCACACACATTGAGGACTCACCTTGCTTGTGAAGCACCGGGATGACAGTTTATAGCTGGGTCGGGATTCAAATCCAGGCTGGACAGCTTGGAGGCGAGAATGCTGCCTCTCGGTCCATCCTGCCAGCTCAAGTGAAATTTATGACGAGGTTGACTACAAACACATTCGTATCAAGTTTTGAACGCCCGATAACTCGGAAGAGGTAACTTCAGGACCACGGACAGTGAAAAAAATATCGTCTCGGCAGCTCCACAATGTGTTCGGAAGTATTACTTATACTATACCGTTTGTTTTAATGAAATAACACGTAATTACAACACTATTCCGCTTTTCCCTCCGACGGTCCGTCCTTTCTGCTCTAAAGGTTCTGAGAACAAAGGAAGCCCTCTAACCTGAGACGTATGACCTCATCCCTTCCGGCTGATTGTGAAGGGTCTGCATGGCGACAATCTTATTTCCCACGATACCATTATCTCGACGAAACCTCTTTACGTTGCCAATATGAACACCATGACCGGAATGGAATACGAGTCATTGACCGAGCTAATTCAAACCGAACTTCTCTCACACACACCGAAGCTTCATGCTCAACCCACACCCATCAATCAACCTCAAACCCTGTCCTCAATTACCTGATCACATGATCCAATCTCTCAGATATGTTCAGTGATTGTATCTTTCCATCATTTATCACAGAATGGAAAGTGAAACAAGCAATGTCGGGCTCGTTAGTCGAACCGGCTTGTTTTGTCTCCTCTCTACGTTTGTTTGAAATAGTCTGTCTAATATTACAGACGAGGTGCAGCAGCTGTGCGACTTAGGATATTTTTAGGCTGAGCTTTGTTTTGCAAGCTGTTCCATTGGACTTATCCCTCCAAGCAGAGCCCATCTCAACCTCCTTCATATCTCATCGAACAGTGATAGAAATGTAATGGATTTAATAGTAAATATTGTGTCGGACTTGATTCGTCTGAAATACAGTGTCTCATTCAAGTACAAGTTTTAGTCCAAGGCATTACCCTTCGAAGATGAGAATTGGACTAAAAGAATAGAAACTCGATATTGTGAGAATTGCCCTGAAATCCTACATCTCCAATACATGTGTAATGGGATTCGATTTTTGGTGACTGAACAACTCTCTGGATGTAGGTAATCAATCTCGGTTCTGTAAATATCACTCAATATACTGTGATGGACTCGAGGTTCGGGGATTACCACGAGGGGAAGTACTCGGACTCCTCCTGAATGCTCGGCCATGCAGGTCCCCTGGCTTTCAAATAACTCTGTGATCCGACGGGTTGCGAATGTTACGGCACAACAGGATGGTGAATATACTGATTCTGGCTCACATTTCCCCATGTAAATGAATGGGGATTTTCAGCGATTCATATTTTTTCCCCTAAAAAGTAAACCCCCTTTTTATCCCAAGGTATATTTATTTGTCTCCCCTTTTAACCTAGGGACACTTTTTTTTCAAATAACCAATGCAATAAGATAAAGATTTGTTAAAGTAGTAATGTGATTTGTTAAAAGTGATTCTAAAGAAATATCTGAAACATGTAATATAAGCCTCAGGACACTCTTTTTCAAATAACCAATGCATATTGTTTCGCTCACTCATTGAACCTATAAAGATTTGTTCATTCTCAAATTCCTTCAATAGTTTAATTTTCTTTGCACAATAATCCCCATCTAAAATATTTAAAAACAAAACATTTGAATCTTTATATTATTTAAGATACCCCTTTTGTGCCATTACGAAATGATAAACTTCTATTCTCTTAATGCTCTTGTTTGACCACCTCCTGAGCCACATATCATTTTGCGATTATAGTAAATTGTTTTTACATTGTTCAATTGATAACCATCAAAGTTTTCAGTCCATTCAAGTATATTTATTTTTTTCTTTACATCCTCAAACTTACTAGTTTTTAAATTGATTCGCTTATTTGTTTTATTTACCTTTGTTTTAGTTATTTTTTCAATAACATTTGTTTGATATTTTTCACATTCATGATGTTTTCCATTTTTATACCAAGACTGAGATTTTCTCCACTCTTTAGTTTGATTAATACTTGGTTTGACCATTTATATATTGTGAAAAAATGCGGCGGTAGCCCTAAAAAAAAACCCTAACCCATCTTCCCATCGTTAAAACACAATCTATTTTATACACTCTATCATACAATATCCATATGGAACACAATCTATTCCATTATCTATATTAATATTTCGGCATGCCCCTTTCTTTGTTCCACCATCACATTTTTGTTACTGCATGAAATGAAACAAGATTTGGCACATATACTAATGATATTATTGTCTTCCTTAAGAGGCCCCTCAAAATTCGTTTTGATGCATTTTCACAAACTCCAACAGATTCCATTCAAATTCGGTACAATTATGGCTTTTGGTCCAACTTAGGTCATTGGCTAGAAATATTTTCCATAACACTTTCGATATTCGAAAAAATCGATAAATCGATATCCCTTATGGGATTTTCCATTCAAATCCACTCAAGTTTAAGGCCCACGGGGGACGCAAATTTCCACTTTGCCCCAGGCGCTGTTTACCTCCACTACGCCAAGCTGTTAGGGTGAGGGTTTGGGTTAGTGTTAGGGTTAAGGTTAGGGTTAGCTACCCTAACAGCTAACTGCTAACCCTAACCGCTAACCCTAACCCTAACTGCAACCCTAACCCTAACTGCAACCCTAACCCTAACTGCAACCCTAACCCTAACTGCAACCCTAACTGCAACCCTAACCCTAACTGCAACCCTAACCCTAACTGCAACCCTAACCCTAACTGCAACCCTAACCCTAACTGCAACCCTAACCCTAACTGCAACCCTAACCCTAACTGCAACCCTAACCCTAACTGCAACCCTAACCCTAACTGCAACCCTAACCCAAACCGCTAACCCCTAACCGCTAACCGCTATTCAGGAAATTTGCAAGAAAGCCCGGGCAACGCCACGCTTTATTTACTAGCCCGAGCAATGCCGGGCATTACTACTAGTGTAAAATAAATCTCTCATCATCAAAGGCTCCTAATGCCTTTTTATTTACTTCTTCACTATATATGTTATGTTTATAACTTCTTATTGTATTCATTTTCCTATATTCTTCTTTCTTATTCATCAAACAATTATAATAATTTCTAAAAGTTATTGATTTCTTTATTACATATTTCTTTATTCCCTTTAACCTCTTATCAATCTGATCACCATACTTATAAGCATATGCCTTTGCTCTCAATCCAATAAACTCACTCATTACTTTTCCACCCAACTCATCCTTAAACTTACCAATAACCTTTTCATTCTTTTTGGAAAATAACTCGCTCTTCTTACGAAAATTACTTGTATCATATACTCCAATATTTTTCTTCATATCTTTATAAACATCATCAGTTTTTATATCTTGGATAAAACTATCAGTGTCCATATACAACAATGAAACATTTTCACCATACTCTTTCTTTAAGCCATTATACAAATAATCATACATCAATATCTTTGATAAATCAAGAACTGCTGTTCCAATATAAATTGGTTTATCCATTACAATACTTTCCTTTTCCATATGAATAGCAGAAAAGTTCTCTGAAAAAACCTCTTCTCTCTTAAAACTTGGTTTATTTATCAATCTCGAAGCTTCTTTCCAAGATGTTTCAAATCTAATGTTTTGCCTGTTTGTAACATTCTCCATTGTCTTTCCAAAGACAGCATGATTCATCAATTTATAGAATTTCCCTTCAAATTTTACCTTTGTATTTGTTCTCATATCTGTATTGAATTTAATATACTTTTTCATCCAAGTTTTTTAAATTTTAAAACTCTATGAATTTTAGCCACTCTCAATCCTTCTCTCAAAAACTGTTTCAAGCTTCTCTGATGCAAAACATATCCCTCTTTATCATAGAATGTTGTCAATAAGTTTTCTGTTGATTTGCCTTTAATATTAAAACTTTTATGATAATCACTTTACCATTCTTTCTTTGGGGTTTCTTTCTCATATTCAAAAGGAAGGTCTTTATGCTTATTATGAAGATCACTCGGGTACCTCAAATCAACGTCAAAATAATAACCTTCTTCTTCCTCATTCAATTCCTCTTGAGAAGAAATAACAATATTCATCAAAGCCTTTTCATAATCCTTTTCTTCCACCCACTCTAATTTACCATCAGGCAGAGATTGAGACATTGCCCATCCATACAAATTATTAGCATCAAAATACATCAAATAATTACTATCTTTTTCACTATCATAATTTGGAAGATATTTATTATTTGCTTTAGCATATCTTTTTGAACATACTTGTGATATTCCACCTCTCTTAGACTTCTCAATCATCAAAAGCATATCGACATCACTGATTAAATCTATATCTTGTTTTGTCATTTTCAACATTGCACTCCAAGCTAAACCAGGAGCTGTGAAATAGTGGGCAGGATCTAATCCATTACAATTTTTATAATGACAGAGTGATCTAAAAGCTTCAAACACATCAGCAAACAATAAAACAATTGTTTTTCGATACAAATCATGATATTCTCCAAGGTTCTTTATCTTAAATATTTTCCAAATTTATTGTGCGTGTTTCTATTCCTTATCACTTATCTCTTCTTCATAAAGGTTATTATAGAAACTTTCTTTTGAAGGAAGTTGTGTTTCTTTAAATCTCATAAATGAATCAATATAATCATAAGGATAAATTCCCTTACTTGTAAGAATTTTCTCTTTACTTTGAATTTCATTCCTTGTTTGAATTTCCCCTCTCGTTAGAATTCCCTCTTTAATCAGAATTTCATCTTTAATCAGAATTTCCTCTTTAGTTGGAATTTCATTCATTGTTTGAATTTTCTTTATAAATAGAATTTCATCTTCAGTTAGAATTTCTTCATTAATTTCCTCATTAATTAGAATTTCCTCTTTACTTTGAATTCTCTCTTTAATCTGAATTTCCTCTTTCGTAAGAATTTCCTCTTTTGGAAAGAATGAATTAAGATTTGGAAAAGACCCCGTGGAGCTTAGATTTGATGCATGGTCGGCCAGTGGTGTTCCCATAAACTTGTAAGAATCTAGAAACCTAATACGAGTTAAAGGTTTTGTGAATATCATTTTTGTAAATGAAATATACTTTTGACTTGTGTTTGTTATGGCAGAAATATTCCCTGGTGTTTTTGAAAGTTCGTTTACAAATAGATGTGTATCATAGTTGGCGCTGTTGTGAAGAAAGACTGGAATAAAGAAAGAAATTTATAATTCAGATTACAACAGGAATGAGCGGGACCTCTATATTTACCAGTAAGATGACAATGATACCTAACTTTAGACTCCTCAATTTCCTCCTCACAAATATGACAGATATTGTTCTTTCTTAATTCTAATTTTTCTTCTTCGGTTAATTTCATCGGTTCATTTGTTTCTTTCATTAATTTAGTTAGTCTTGTACAATCCTTTTCTAATTGTTTTACAAACTCTTGTGAAGCTTTTTTTCCACTATAATGTTCAAGTTTATTATACTTTTCTCCAACAGATGATTATATATCATAACAGAAACCACAAGGAATATGTTTTTGACATTTATTTGTGTATGATTCTTTTGGATTAGGAGAAGCAGTATTTATCTTTTTTTGGATACTTTCAAAATCAGCATATATCACAAATGGGTGCATGATAGATTTATTATAATCTTCAAAAGAAATCTTTTCACCAGGTTTCGGCATTGTAATTACAGCTGATTTATGATTACTACAATATTTTGAATGTTGTTCTCATCGTTCTTTTGTATGAAATCAATGAAGACATCGCTTGCAAGGATATATTTTGTTTGCTGTTCTGAATACCTGAGATGAGATTAATCTTGATAAATTATTGATGTATGTATAATGAGAGATCTTTCCAACACTAAAATATAAAAGATCAATGTGTGTTTCTTCATTTTTATAGTTGTTTGAAATTTTTAATATTTGAACTTTGTTTGGATCTGTTAATCCATATACATTAATAGAAAGATTATTCTTTTTCTCAAATTTAGGAATATCTGTTAGTGGCATTGGGAATTTAAAATCTTTCATGTCCAAGGTATTCTCATATTTCATATATTGTTTTACTCTTTCTGAATTACAATTTGGTGGATGTAAGTGAGCAAGAACAGACCAGAGAAAACATTTATTATCATTGTTCTTAAGATTAATAACTGCCTTTTTTAGTTTTATTTCTTTTGGTAATTCAATATATGAAGAAGCTTTAAGAGGGTTTGATTTTAGAATGTGTATATCTACAAAGATGATTTTTTTTTAATATGAAATCCACTTCCTACCACTGTATTATCAACATCCTCCTCTTGTCTAGATAGTTCTTCATAAACCCCACTATTCAAAAAATCTTGAAATGATATTATAAAATGAAGATCTGTTCTCATATAAGGAGTTTGTTCTTCATCTTGTCTTTTCATATTCATTTTCTCCCATATAAAACTTTAAAGTTTTCATATCTTTTAATGTCTTTCTACTAACTTTTTCAACATCAGGTTTCACTATTTCAATTGATTCAGCTATTGATGATGGACCGGGTTCTCCAAATTGAAAAATCCTTATTTTTATATGCCCTTTAAATGCCCCATCAGTGTTTTCAATATAATAGTCTCCCTTCACTTTAAACTCATTTTTCTTGTGTTTTTGTGATTGAAGATGTCTGTAATAACTACTCTTCAAAACATCCTTTGAGCAGATATCACAATGTTTTCTTTCCAACTCAAGAGGAGATATTTGATGAAATAGATTAAATGTGTGTTTGTTGGTTCGAAGGTGTTTTTTATGATGTTTATATTCGTGATTACAAACATCGCAGTATGTTGTATTCACCATATTTATCTAATAAAACTTTGCTTAAACTAAAATTTTCTTGATGAAAATTTCATTGAATTTATAGGTGAATCTGTGCTTAAAACCATTTCATCCTCCAACTTTTTTCACTTAATAAATACAATGTTTCAAGACACAAAAGACAAGTTTCAATCAATCTCTTCATTTGTAAAAGATACTGAGAAATATGTCAAGGATGTAAAATTGAACAAAGATAAATATAACAACTATTGGATAAAAACAATTATGGTGGATATGATGAGTTCTTCAATTTCCTTCAGTGGAAGGGCTTTTAGTATACCTGGTAGAACATCAATCAAAGTATCTCGAACAAAACTTTCTCCTCTCCTGGGAATATATTCAAAACTAGAAAAAGCAATGAAACAAGAAAAAGTATCAAAAAACAAAAACCTTATGGATGAAGCTTTAGAAAGAAAAGAAAAGACCATCTGTAATATGCAAGGAGAAATTTGTATTTTTTTCAACAACCCAAAAGATGTAAATCCTGATAAAATAAAGGATGTTAATATATCAGGTGAAATGACATTTCGTTCAATAGTAGTAAAGGATCATTTTAAAATTACCTTTAATATAAAAAATGTTGTAGTTGAATCTGGTAATGAAAAAAAGTATATAGATATCGATGGTAATATTATTAAATATGAGTCAATATGCAACTGAAAGTATAGATGAATTTCAGTTTAAGTAAAGTTTTACTTTATAAATATGCTCGACTTCCCTGATTCTCCATATGACAAATTTGAGAATTGTCCTGCGTGCGAAAGACAGGGATTAAACACAGAGTCAAAAGCCTATAAACAATGTATATTCTGTGATTATCTTCTAATTAATGATAATAAAAAATTTAAAAAGGAAAATAATTCTTTTAGATTTACACCAAAAATGAATTACTTAACAAGATTAATTGGAGAAATGAATGTAAAGTTTGAGGGTGATAACACACCTTTCCTTACAAGGGAAGAAACTGAACGTATTCGAGAAATGTTCAAAGGATTGTTGTTATATATTATTCATGGATGTGATTTTCAGGGAAATATCAACACAAGATATTGCATAAATTAAATAATGGATTATCTTGAAATTAAACCTGAACTTAGGATAAAATACAGAGTTTCTAAAAAAGCCAATAATAAATTAAATAACCTGTTTTCCAAATATATAAATGAATGATTTTTTACCCATTTGGGAAAATAAGATAAAATTGAACAATCATAAAAAATCTTCCAAATTCATTAAGATGTCTCATAGTTGGTTTAAGCGGATGTGGAAAAACCTGCTTACTTTTGAAGATGCTCCTGACTCCCAACTTTTTAGATTATGATAATTTAATAATTTTCACAAAGTCGAGTTTTCAACCAGAGTATCAACTACTCTCACAAGGTTTTAATGCTGGTCTTCAAAAAGAAGATATAATCGGTTTATTTAAACATAAAAAAAACCTAAATGATTATAACATTGAAGATATAATTCAACTATTTTGTGATACACAGAGATGTAAAAAGAAATCAAAACCGATAACTTGTATTTGTAGTGATAATACGGATGATATACCGTCTCCCCAAGATTTGGATAAATCAAAAAAGAACCTTGTTATCTTTGATGATTGTGTTAATGAGAGAAACCAAACGGTAATGGACAGCTACTACACAAGAGGGAGACATTCTTCTTGTAATTGTATTTATCTTAGTCAATCGTACTTTCAACTTCCTCGTCGTTCCATCAGAAACAATGCTAATACTTTTATTTTATTCAAGTTAAATTCAATAGATATAAATAATTTTTGGAGAGATAATTGTTCTACATTATGTAGTAAAAAGGAATTTGGGGATTACATGAAGCACACGATTGAAAAATATAAATATATTGTTGTGAAACAAGATTAGATATTAAGGGATATATTTTTTGTTTTATAAACAATTACATGTATAAATGACAACTATTATTATTAATCTTGTGGGTAAATCTGCTTCTGGATAAAAACTTTCATAAATCAATGTCGTACAAAAATAAGGATTTTTCAATTTGGAGAACCCGGTCCATCATCAATAGCTGAATCAATTGAAATAGTGAAACCTGATGTTGAAAAAGTTATTAGAAAGACATTAAAAGAAATGAAAACTTTAAAGTTTTATATGGGAGAAAATGAATATAAAAAGACAAGATGAAGAACAAACTCCTTATATGAGAACAGATCTTCATTTTATAATATCATTTCAAGATTTTTTGAATAGTGGGGTTTATGAAGAACTATCTAGACAAGAGGAGGATGTTGATAATACAGTGGTAGGAAGTGGATTTCATATTAAAAAAAATCATCTTTGTAGATATACACATTCTAAAATCAAACCCTCTTAAAGCTTCTTCATATATTGAATTACCAAAAGAAATAAAACTAAAAAAGGCAGTTATTAATCTTAAGAACAATGATAATAAATGTTTTCTCTGATCTGTTCTTGCTCACTTACATCCACCAAATTGTAATTCAGAAAGAGTAAAACAATATATGAAATATGAGAATACCTTGGACATGTTGTGTAGTACAAATGAGAATATTGTAAATTTACTTTGAAAAAATGTCCCGTGATATGCATTGTATCAACAACAACGAGAGCAATAAGACCTGGAGAAGTAAAAGGTGAAGATTATCACTATATTTCAGTGGAGGAACATATGCGATTGAGGAATGAAGGTCAAATATTTGAGGAGGTTTCTCTTGGTACAACAAAATATTCACATTGTAAGAGTGAGTTAAGGAAACTAAAATCTGGTGGTCTTGGGATATTAGAAACTAATCCAGAAGGAACGAGACAAATTATTAAACATCTGAGCGGAGTGAAGATTGTATCATTCGGTTTTGATGTTTAGGAAGAAACTCAACGCAAGCGTATGAAAAGCAGAGATGCAAGTATTAGTGAAGAAGAAATTACAACTCGTATTAATGTTAATAAAGAATTTGATGAAATATTTAAAGAAAAGGATTTATTTGAACACATCTACTTGGATGATGAAGAAAAGGAAAATTTCCCTGTGGATCTTTACAATTAATTAAATGATATTTTCCAATAAATAAATGGATGCGAAAGAAAGAGCAAGAAGATTTAAGGAACATCAAGAGTTGGTTTCAAAAGTTGTAAAAAAACAGCAAGACATAAAGAAGAAACGCAGATAGAAACTAACGGGCGAAGAAGCATTTGAAATAAAACAAGAGAAATTTTTTAAACCACTTTAAAAAACTTCCCAAGAAAAAATGAAAGATGTTTCCACAATTCCCACAGTAGATTGTACTCCTAAAAAACTTCAAATGTTTTAAGATTTTGATCAAATGACGGAGGAAGAATTAGAGCATTTAGGAGAATTAGAATATGATAATGAAGGTTTATTTCAACAACTGGAAGAGATTAATTGACCCCCTGATTATATTGTGAATGCTCTTCAAAACAACGAATATTCAGCGGATTCAAAAACCATAGCAGGACTCATTCCAACAGAACAACCAGCAATATTTCATCTTGTTCAAGAAAAGGTATTAATATTTAATGATGAATTAAGGTTCTTGGGTTCTGCTCAACCCCCTGTTAAACTTACTCCGAGATTAATGTTTCTTCTCACAAAAGATGGAAGACAAGGTTCAACTGTGAGGGATGAATCAAAGTATATTGATAAACCATTGGATATGAAAAATAATGATGATAGTCTATATTGATCTGCTGAACACTCTTAATTATAGGGTTATTATTTCTGTTAAAAGTAGAAAAAATGAGAAGGAGAAACACATTATTCAGGCTTTAAGTATCCTTGGTTCAGGTATTAGTTTTCTTCCAAATGACCCATCACAATTAGTCAATAGACTGTTCTTGTTGTTAGGCAGTAAGAAGGCTGGAAATAACAATTGTTTTAATGAAGCATCAGCCATTTTAGACCAGTTGATGAACATAAAAATAATTAATAAATGTCAATATAAAGACATTTTATCTCATTAAATAAGATGAGAAGCACAATCCTTGGTTTCAATTTCACAACAAGCGACCACACATCTTTATTTCCATACCCACTACAACTTGACACAACAAAACAATATGAGGCATCTTTGTTGTCCATAGAAACTTATAATACCTTATTTAATATAACTGATAAAAATGACAAGTTTAGTTATAATCCCGGAAGTGGATACAAAACGATAACAGTCTCACCCGGAGCATATGAGATTTCTCAAATATCTTCCGAAATTGCTTGTCTTATGAAAGAACAGGGTGATGAACCCAAAAATATTGTTTTAGACATTCAAAAACATATTTCAAAATCAGCAATTAAAGTTAAAAATAATGACAAGGTTGATTTCACAATTGATAATTCATTTAGAGAGTTATTGGGTTTCTCCTCAAAAAAGATTGAAACTAATGGGACGTTTTACAGTGATAATGTCATTCAAATATCCTCAGGAATAAACTCGGTATTAATTCACTGTGATTTGATTGATGGTGCTTATAATGATGGAATAAAAACAAATACAATATTGTTGTGGTTACCAAATTCGCAAACCACCATTCAGGTCCCTTAGGTGAGGTATCTCGGTAAGTGCATGTGTAGTTAGGCCCAAACCCGTTGTCTAGTGGGAATACATGTCATTTATGCGAGCTGCGACTCTTCAGGATAGCCGTTTTTCTTTTACTATCTTTATTTTGGACCAACCACCATGATTACCACCACAACCACAACATCAACCACCAACCACAACGCCGCTTCACCACAACCGCCACGACCTTCCCGTCACACCTCGCAACCGTAGCATCGCCACCGTTCTTGCCCCGCTGTGGGTACCGGTGTTGGACTCGTGCAGGGCGCGCGTCGAACAGCGTGTACAAAATCACGGATTTTGTGCTTCAAAAACGGATCAAAAACGACACACGCCCACTTTTTGCCGTCCAATCGGTGAGCGAGGGACGATTTGGCCCCGCCTCCAGGACGATCGATATATGCAAAATTTGTGGATCAAAAGCCTTCACGCCCACTTTTTCTCGGGCCAATGGGGAGCGAGGTGGAAAGGTCAAAGGGAGGGGTGAAAGGGGGGGGGGATAGGGAGGGGTCAAAGGCGAAGCTACGGGGGATAAAGGACCGTGTTCGTCAGTCAGAGCTGTGTGGAAGTCTGGAGCCCGAAGCCTGCAGTAGCTGGAGAAGCTGAAGAGAGTCGAACGAGGAGAGCCCAAAGAAGAGTCCAGGGTGGAGAGTCCAGAGGCGGCAGCGGCGAAGGCAGACGAGGGGGTGCTCGCGACGGTGCCGGGAGCTGCACGCCCGAGGAAGGCCGGCAGCGCGACCTGGCCGAGGTGGAGACGCACACCAGGGATAATAAAGATCCTCTATACCCCGAGCATCAGCAACCCCCTCCTGTTTCCCCCCGCGCTGAGATAGTGCGACCAAGGGGGCCCCTTTCCCACCCCCTGCCAGACACTGTCCGCGAGGCCCGCGGAGTGAGGCGCCATCGCCGCTCCGCGTCTCATCACCAGACGGGTAGGGCGACCCAGTCTCGGCCTCAGGCCCGCCTCATCCTTGAGGGTATTTCTTTTACTTGGTTTTGGGTATGTGTTGTCGGCGCCGTCTGTGAGGTAGAATTGTATAAGTGTTGCCGTGTGCTCGGTAGTCGGTATTAGCTCTGCATTGTCTTCGCTTTTATATTTGCTTTTTGTGTAAATGGAATTGTCTTTTTTTTGTGTGCTTTTGGTGGAATTGAATATGTGTGCTTCCCGTGTGCCGCGAATAAATGTGCTTTATTATTGAACTGTTCTCCCGCTTCGCTTCGTCTTTTTCTCCCATTGAATCCTCATCTTGCTTCACGTAAAGGGTTGGTAGTGGGCTGAATACGCCCGATAATTAATCGAACCGTCGAGGTCGACGATAACACCGCTCGGTTATTCTGATAGTACGGAACGGGTCGCTTAAGTGGCCCGTGTCCGAAGTCGACCTGCGGCGAGGTGCGATCGCCCGGTCTACCCTCCGCGTGGGTACTTAGGTAGGTCGAATTCGGCGAGCAACCCTATCCCACGCGGGGGCTGATTGGCTCGATCGCGGTGAGACCGAAAGGTCCACCCGTGACTGGTTCCCGGCGTTAGTCCGAGAGGGTCACGACTGGATTGTCCGTCCGGTGGGCGACGTGCTGCGATTCAAGTTACGTGGCCGTCGGCACGCCGGCGGGCGCGAATACCGCAACAATATTTTCATTCAGTGCATACTCAACCCCAATTGGTTATAAATTCAATATGGAACCCCAAAATTTGGTTTATCTCCCTGTGTCAGGAAAAAAACATACACAGAGTAAATTTTAGGATAACCGACCAAGATAATCGTTTGATTTATTTTAATGGGGAAGTTATATCCATCAGAATTCACCTCCGTGAAGTTTTCCAATAAATAAATACGATGGTTATTGTGAGGAAACACGAGTTGGGAAAATTAAAAAAAAATAACAGAGGAAGGGATGTTCCTTTCCCCATACTACAAGGGTGAAGGTATGTATCTTGGTAGAGGATACTATAAACCTAAGAGACAAAGGGGTGTTGGACATCAATTTAGAGGAGATAGAATAATTGATACTCTCATGGGTATTGGTTCAACTATTCTTAAACATAAAGACCTAATTGGTTCAACTGCTTCTGCTGTAGGAAATGTAGCAGGTGCTGTAAAGAGCATAAAAGATGCCCAGAAGGAATCTCATAAATTTCAAGCAATTAAAGAAATTAAGAAAGGCAAAACTCAGTTGTCCCCCCAAGAATGACAGAAAATAATTCGAATACTTGGATCAGGGTTTCAAAAGTTTTAACATCTTTTTTCCTAAATAAATACATGTATGGAAGCAATTGAGAGTATCTATGATTTGGATGATACTATTATTGTCTCAAACTCCACTAAAAAAAGATTACTTCAAGGTAAATGCAATAACTGGAACACACTGGAATGCAAATGGTACAAAAAGTTTTGAAATAAATAATCAACAAACCTATTTGAATCTATCCGAAAGTTTCTTGTTGTGTAAATTTAAATTCACTAAGGCTGGGAATAACACAAACGCTACACTCGTAAATGATTTCTTCTGGAAAATGTTTGATAGTGTGCGTTTGTACATTGGAACACAAGAAGTTGAAGCGGTTGATTATGTCTCTGCTGTGTCTGAAATGATGAAATTTACACTCTATACATTCAGTGATAGAATGGGAAAGGGGTCTGTCGAAGGTTTTATTCCTGATATGTCAACGGGAACAAACACAGACCCTGGATATACTCAAAGGAAAGGAGCGTATAATGATGATACAAAAGCAGTTAATAGTTTTACTGTGGCAGTTCCTCTTAAAGGTATATTTGGATTTTGTGATCATGATAAAGTTCTGTATGGTCTTAAAATTAGATTTCAACTCCAAAGGAATGATAATGAAAATAGATTGCTTTTTGGTGTTGGTAGTGCTTTTGGTGAGCAGAATAAATTTGTAATTGATGAAATGAGTTGGTATATTCATGAATATACTAATCTTAAAACAGAAGAGATGTTGAATAGACGACTTAACTCAAAGAAACCACTCAGTGTATCATACCTCAAAAGAAGATGTCAACACGTTAAACTCAACCAAACCACTTACACGTGGAATTTGGGTGTTCTGGAAGGAAAGCCACGATATCTGTGGATCATTTTAAAAAAGCCAGATGGTGATACTGCGACTGATAAAAATAATGCATTGAGTGATAATGCCAAGGTGAAGCAACTTCGCGTTTCTCGAGATTTTTTACATTTTTATCCACATTTATCCAACATTTTATCCACGAGATAGATTGGAAATTAATTGGGAAAAAAATGATTTTGCTGAAGCATACAAGTCTTACCAAAAGGTGTGTGAAAGTAATGGAAATAAAGAACCTATTTTGGATATGACAGCATTTAAAAGTTAGTATACAATCTATGCGTTTGACCCGAGCACTCAAAAACAAACTATAAAGTCTAATCGAGTGGATACTGCCCTATACATTGAAAGAGGAGAGAGTGAAGAAGTTGATTCATAGTTTGCTTTTGGAAGAAACAGAATTGCAGATTAATACAGATAATGGTGTTATGATTAGTCTCACATAATTTTTTGTTAAATAAATGAGTGGCAAAGTACCAACTGGGGTATACGTTAATCAAATCAATCTTCATAAACTATCATCTTGTGTTCAAAATCAAAAGCCTTGTACGATTAATGTTAATGCAATTCAGAGAAAAGGAGCAGTCAGAATTGATGTTTTGCTCACAAGAGAACAGGTTAAAATATTGAATGATACTGGCTCACTTAAAATTAAAATGACAAAACCAATGTTGAAAAAATATTCAATAAGAGAGACGAGTGGAGGATTTCTCCCATTTCTAATTCCTTTATTTACTGGTTTAAGTGCGGTTGGAGCATTGACGGGTGGTATTTCAACAGCGGTGAAAACTGCCAATGAGAGGAAGGCTCAACTCCAGGCTCAAAAATAATTGGAAAGACATAACAAAGAGTTGGAGAAACAAATTAGTGGAAGTGGTGTAATTGTAGATTTTGCTGAAAAACTTGAAGGTCTGCCTGATAAAACGAGATTGTTAGTTGGAGATATGCTTTCTTCTATCACACAAGCAGGTGTAAAATTAACTAAAAGAGGTAATGGATTTTATCTTTCTAATAAATAAATGAGCATTGATGAGTGGTTTAAAGAATTTGGAAAGAATACAACATCAAATTTAGAACTTGTCAAATATTGTAAGAAATTAAAAATTCATAATGTGGTTATTTGCATGAGAGATGAATTAACAAATGTGCCTAAACATACAAAGAATATTATTATGAACTTCGAAGATAATAATGGGAACGGTTCTCATTGGGTTTGTATTTTTAATAGTCAAGACAAATATTATTTTGATAGTTTTGGTCTTCCACCACCTGTTGAAGTCATAAAATTCTTACAGAATGGTGTTTATCAAACATTTCAAGTCCAAGAATTAAATTCCAAGTGTTGTGGTCAATTATGTCTATATGTGTTATTTCAACTCAACAAAAATAAAAATTTTTATGACATTATTTTTAATCTAATATAAATGACTTATGTTGGTAAAGATGGTTCTATCTTTGGTGTATCCCAAGAACTGGATATTGATTTATCAAATTATTACACAAAGGCACAGGCTGAACGACATAAATATAATATAACCAAAAATATTAACATGAAAAATGCTTATAAATTAAAGAATTATCCAAGCCCGACTGACGCGAATGACTTGGTGAGATTAAGCGATTTATCACAATATATATCCTTAAATAAAACGGTCATGTATTCCAAAGATACAGAAGTGTTGATTTTATCTCCAGGTCATACAGAATTCACAGTTCGAATTAAAATAAATTTTTATAAAGAAGGGCGTATCGTTTGTATGAGAATAGAACAATGGGGGTATGATATGAATGATTTAGGGTATAATTGGTCATTTAAAATTGACCTAGAAGACCTGGAACAATTAAATCAGTCTCGTAAGGAAGAATATTATCCACTTGGTATCGAGAATGAGTTTTGTGGAGTCACGATTAGTAAACAACAAATATAAGAATTTAATAAGGGTGAATATAATAATGGTTTTGCCCTTGTTTATATCATGAAAACAGAAAAAAACAGGATTATATATAATAAGTAAGGAAATACAAAATGATTTAACTATGAGAAGATGGGGAGGTGTTTCGTGCCATAATATTATTCTAACATATATTTCTAATACATAAATGACAGCAAGAAGGCTTCAAGAAAATTATCATTTCTGTGTCCAAGCATACCTTCAAGAAAAGGGTATTCGGTATTTTAATAAATATGTTCTACAACATAAGAATGAGGTATTTTCAATAAAAGATTGGCATTATGCTGATGTTGATAAACTGACAACTTTAGATTTAATTAGAATGTTAAATAATAAAAAAAATATAAAGTTAAGAAAAGGTAAGGCTCTTTCAGAAATTCAAAAGAAATTTTATTGGTTTCCTGTTGTAAAAAAAATTATTTTGGATACAGGAATAACGAGAAATCCTGATGAATATATGTATGATATTCTATGGGGTGAAAGGGATTCGAGGATAGTAAGGGACGAGGAAGGAGTTGAAGAGAGAGAAGAAGAGGAAAAGGAGAACAGAGAGAAGGAGGAGAGGGAGAAGAAAGAGAGAAGAGGGAGAAGAGAGAAGAAAGAGAAGGAGGAGAGAGAGAAGAGAGAAGGAGAGGGAGGAGAGGGAGGAAAGAGCAAGACTAAATAAATATGAAAATATGGAAACCGATGAGATTAAAAAAAAATTGGGGGTATTACAGAAAATAACTCAACCCATGAGGAGGAAAACAAAGATTGACAAGTCTATTTGCAATATTTTCGACAAGACTATTGACATCGACAAGATATTAATTTTAATTCAAGTTTTTCATTTTTTTCTTAAATAAATGGAGGAGAGAGTGAAGGCATTTCTAAGGATTCTTTATGTTTTAAAAATTAAGATTCAAATGTGCATGTTGGAAACTAAAAAGGTTTTTGCACTCTGCAGGAATTTTTCTCATGAATAAATGAGTTAAAAGAAAACTAATACGAAAAATATTTCATATATTAAAAGTAAAAATAACAGGGTTATACAAAAAGGTATATGTTCGGTGTGTGTTTTACAAAAAAAATCAATTTATCTCCAAACGCAAACTCGGAGGAGATATACAAAAATTTTTATCAGGAAGTAAATTTACAACTACTGGAATACTAGGGGAATTACATCCACCAGCATATTCTTTCTGTGGTCCAGGCACAAACTTGGATAAAAGATTATATGAGGCAGACAATCCTAAATCATGGAGTAAACCCATCAATAGAGTTGATGAAGTGTGCATGAGACACGGTATTGATTATGGGAATACCACAACTTTGGAAGAAAAGCATGAAGCCGATAGAGAAATGTTGTATAATTTGTCTCTGATAATCTCTGATAATCCAACCTTGAGAGAAAAAGTTGATCGGTTCATCGTGAAGAAGATGATCAGTGCTAAATTGAAAGTTGGACTTGGAAATTCAAAAAACTTATTGGCTCTCATGATGTCATTAAGACTGAAGAGCAATTAGCTGATGAATTGCATAAACCAATATTCACAAAGTTTCGTAGAAGGAAGGTTTATTCCAAGGAAGTTGATAATATCTGGTCTGCTGTTTTGATTGAACTGAATCATGATAAGAGGTACAAGTATGCTTTAACCATTATTGATTTGAGGAGTAGATACGCATGGGTTGTCCCTTTAAAAAACAAAACAGGTAATACTCTTATGTTAGCCTTTCAACAGATATTTAATAAAAGTAAGAGAAAACCTAAAAAAATGTGGACTGATGAGGGTCGAGAGTTTTATAACAAGACATTTATGAATTTTCTAAAAAATAACAGTGTTACATTATACAGTACCTTTAATGAAGGGAAGGCCGTTGTTGTTGAACGTTTTAATCATACCTTAAAAGAGAGACTATGTAAAAAATTCACTGAAATCTGTTCACAACTATGGTCATCTTTTATTGTGGATAAGTATAATGACATGATTCACACGTCAACAAACATGAAACCATCAGAAACATTTACAAAATTAAAATATGAAAAAGAGATTAATATCAGAAAACCTAAGTTCAAAGTTGGTGATATCGTAAGAATATATAGGTGGGATTCTCATTTTGAAAAAGGTTATATTAAACGATGGACGAACGAACTTTTTAAAATTGTTAATGTAATAGATATGGTTCCTTGGACTTATAAGATATATGATTTAGAAGGGGAAGAGATTTTAGGTTCATTTTATTCACAGGAATTACAAAAGACAAAACTAAGCAGATAATACCCATGGGAGCAATGGGTTGGTCCTTCTCTCCCTCCTGCTATACACCGTTGTGAACACTCGAGGGCCAAGTCCGAGGTGTATAACAGTATATAATGTGTGTGAAGGGGGACGTTCTTAGATCTGTGAACCCCAAACACAGAATCCTCAACTGAATAGTCAAGGCTTAACTTTTGTTTGGTGTGTGTGTGTGTGTGTGTGTGTGTGTGTGTGTGTGTGTGTGTGTGTGTGTGTGTGTGTGTGTGTGTGTGTGTGTGTGTGTGTGTGTGTGTGTATATATGTCACAACCCTCACATTCAAAATCTTAACCCCAACCCCCCAACCCTCGCCCAACACAATGTCTTTTTCAAAATGAGATTTCCACCTATATATATTTTTTCGTTTTTTTTTTTCTCTTCTTCCAATTCTGTCTTTTAAGGCTTTCAGGTTTGATGATGTGGAAAGGGGGAGTAAGCCTGCACTTTCTTCCCAGAACTAACAATATATATTTTTTATGTTTTTTTTCTCTTCTTTCAATTCTGTCTTTTAAGGCTTTCAGGTTTGATGACTTAGAAAGGGGGAGTAAGAACTTTCTTGATAGGTTTAGATCCCAAAGAGTGGTAGCATTTCAAGTCTCCAAAATAAACCCAACTTTCCAAGTCTCCAAGGTATAACCACATTCCTGTTGAGTTTCCAAGGTACGTATCACATTGTGAGTTATCAAGCCAGAACCCACATTTCAAGTCTCCAAAAATATTACCATCTATCCAAGACTCCAAGGTAGAATCACAATTTCCAGAAATATAGTGGGTTTCAGTGATAGATCTCACATAGTATAACTGTGGATCATCAAGGAAAACTCCATTTTTCCAATTTTTATGGGTTTCAGTGATAGATCTCACATAGTATAACTGTGGATCATCAAGGAAATCTCCATTTTTCCAATTTTTATGGGTTTCAGTGATAGATCTCACATAGTATAACTGTGGATCATCAAGGAAAACTCCATTTTTCAAAATGTCTGAAATTTGTGAGTTTCCAAGGTAAAACTTGTATTCTGGCTCATCAAGGTATAACTTGTTCAGGGGGTATTGTCTTGATAACTCACAATGAGTACTATTGTTGCAAAATTCTTTTTCAGGATTTTGCTAGTCTCCAAGGTATAACTCTTTGGTTGGGTCATCAAGGACGAACTCGTTCTGTGGGTCTTGGTCACTCATAAGGTCTTCAACCAAGCCAACAATTTCGCCCCAAGTTGTAGCAAAAGCAGTATTTTCATTTCGTATTTTAGATTCAATTTCCTGTGAGAGAAAATAATAATGTATTAATCAAGTGATTTAATTATTAAATGAGTATGCTTCAATCAAAGTTTGAAAATAGGAAAATAAAATCTAAAGGCCCAGTGACACCTTGACGTTTTAGCCAGCTTATGCCGATTTTTGGAAAATTTGTCTAAAACGCTGGTACACGTCGAATACGTTATGGGTAAGTTTTGATAACATTGAGAGCACGCTGAAAAACACTGCCATACGTCATAGTACGCTCGCTTTAAACGTTGAACTTTTGGGTTTTCCTCGAATTTTTTCATGCTTGAAATTTTACGACGTATGCCGGCGTGTGACTCGCACGTTCCGCTACGCTGGCCATAAGTTGTAGGCACGTTATGCGATCGTTGACACACGTTGAAACACGTTACTTGTAAGTTATTCATAAGTCGAAACACGTCGAGGTAATGCTTAGCGTACCCGAAACTTATTTCTAACCTGAGTAACGTTTTGTAAGCACGCTACACGAACGTTGTTCACACTTTGCAACACGTTACTTGAAAGTACTACTACTACTACTACCGCTACCACTACTACTACTACTACTACTGCCAATATCGACATCAGTAAATTCTCTCCAACTACTACTACTACTACTACTACTAATAACATCGACATCACTAAATTCTCTCGAATTACTACTACTGATAATACTACTACTACTACTACTACTAACATCGACATCACTAAATTCTCTCGAACTACTACTGCTGATACTACTACTACTAACATCGACCACTAAATTCTCCCGAACTACTACTACTACTACTAATAACATTGACATCACTAAATTCTCCCGAACTACTACTACTAATAATAACATTGACATCACTAAATTCTCTCGAACTACTACTACTACTACTACTACTACTACTACTAACATCGACATCACTAAATTCTCTCGAACTACTACTGCTACTGCTACTACTGCTACTACTAATACTAATACAACTACTACTAACATTGACAATACTATTCTCTCTCTCGAACTACGACTACTACTGCTACTGCCACTGCTACTGACATTGACATCTACTCAACATGGAGTCTGGAACACTGACGGGTTCCTCTTGTGAAGCCAATTTGTATATACCAATTCCCCTAAACGCTGCCAATACGCCATTATACGGTAGCTGTAAGTTAGAAACGCGTTCAGTAAGTTCTGTGGTCGTCCGGAAGACGTCAATCAAATTCGTCTACATACGCCAATGTGCGTTTGAGATACGTTACACATAGGTTCAAAGCACGCTACTCATAGGTTCAAAGCACGCTACTAATAGGTTCAAATCACGTTACTCATAGGTTAAAAATTAAGTTTCGGGTATGCTAAACATTAACTCGACGTGTTTCGACTTATGAGTAACTTACAAGTAACGTGTGGCCGACATGTGTAAACGATTGCGGAGCGTGCCGAGAACTTATGCCAGCGTATGCGGAACTTGTGAGCCGTACGTCGTAAAATTTTCAGCATGCTTGAAATTTCACGACGTACTAGACGTACCACGTAATATGCCAGCGTACTTCATTGTTTTTCATCGTGCTCCTAACGTATACACAACTTACCCATACCATATTCGACGTGTCCCAGCGTTTTAGACATTTTTCATAGGGCGGCATACGCTGGCTAAATCGTCAAGGTGTGACTGCGATGTTGACACTTCCAATTTTCAGGCAGTTATGATTTAAATCTGCGTGCGGCAGCTTTTTAACAGAGAACGCCACGAGTTCGTCGGCGATACGTGCAGCGCGCTATGACTAAGTTAAACTATCGTTGGGCATAGGTTGTGAACGCCGCCAA
The DNA here is from genome assembly GCF_056783735.1 of Eptatretus burgeri. Taxonomy (NCBI): domain Eukaryota; kingdom Metazoa; phylum Chordata; class Myxini; order Myxiniformes; family Myxinidae; genus Eptatretus; species Eptatretus burgeri. The sequence goes on from NC_140965.1 coordinate 31,164,981, forward strand.
CAGGCTAAGCATTCGTTGGTGTAAGTTATCTTTAACACAACGAAACGTTCTGTGCCCGTTACCAATACGTTATGCATATGACCAACACGTTATGAATACGACCAAAACTTTTTTTAAAAACCTCAAAACTTCAGCGTACGCCAACGTTTTACGTGCATTTTTATACGTTGCCATTCCTGGCTAAAACGTCAAGGTGTGACTGGGCCTTTACCTCAACAGATAAGAGGTTTGAATCCAGTTCATCAACTTGAAGGTTTAGTTCCATACAAGTAGTCAATCTCCAAGGAACCCCAAAATCATCCCACTCAAGGTCTCGCTCATTTTGTGGGTCTTGGTCGCTCACAAGGTCTTCAACCAAGCCAACAATTTCGCCCAAAGTTGTGGCAAAATCGGATTTTCAGATACAATTTCCTGTGAGAGAAAATAATAATGTATTCATTAAGTTATTTAATTATTAAATGAGTCTGCTTAAATCAAACTGAAAATAGGGAAATAAAATCTATCCTCAATGGATAAGAGGTTTGAATCCAGTTCATCGACTTGAAGGTTTAGTTGCATACAAGTCGGAGAGTTCCAGGCAAGCACACAGCACACCATTGCCAGCAAAAAAAATGTTTAAAATGGAGCCTGGGCTTGAGGCTTTTATAGGGAAAGACTGGTGGGTGTGGTTTCGTTTTGGAAATTCCCTGGGCAAGCCCAGGCAAGCCTTCGTTGGGAAATTTTTCAAAACCATAATATTCCAGAATTTTCTAGCGATTTCTTTGTGAGTCAGAGATGAACTGGAAATGATGTAAGAGTAGGCCTGGCTTAGCAAAAGTTGGCGGGGCTTCGGGAAAGTGGGCGTGGCTTGCGAAAATACCTCATAAAAGTGGGCGGGGCTTATAAAAGTGGGCGTAGCTTATGAAAATACCTCATGAAAAGTGGGCGGGAATTAGCAAAAAGTGGGCGGGGCTTAGCAAAAGTGGTGGGGCTTAAATAAAAGTGGGCGGGGCTTACGAAAAGTGGGCGTGGCTTAACAAAAAATAACCCGTGGCTCAGGAGGTGGTCAAACAAGAGCATTAATAGAAGTTTATCATTTCATAATGGCACAAAAGGGGTATCGTAAAAAATATAAAGATTCAAATGTTTTGTTTTTAAATATTTTAGATGGGGATTATTGTGCAAAGAAAATTAAACTATTGAAGGAATTTGAGAATGAACAAATCTTTATAGGTTCAATGAGTGAGCTAAACAATATGCATTGGTTATTTGAAAAAGAGTGTCCCAAGGCTTTCATGTTTCAGATATTTCTTTAGAATCACCTTTAACAAATCACATTACTACTTTACTACTTGAACACATCTTTATCTTATTGCATTGGTTATTTGAAAAAAAGTGTCCCGAGGTTAAAAGGTGAGACAAATAAATATACATTGGGATGAAAAGGGGGTTTACTTTTTATGGGAAAAAAAAATATGAATCGCTGAAAATCCCCCATTCATTTACATGGGGAAAAGTGAGCTGGAATCAGTATATTCACCCAACTCACAACCGTAGCCGCTTGACTTAAAATTACTGGCCTGGCTGGGTTACGTTCTGCTCTTACACGTTACCTTTCCCTTGGCACAGCAACCTAACTATAGGCCACGCCCTCAGTGTGTCCCCATCTATCTATTAAATTACGGCCGAGTGAGAGACCCAGAGGTATGCACTGGCTAAACTGGAGCCAATCAATTGCGCGTTCAGTCCTTGGCGACCCTAACTCCGAGTCCCTCCGGCGTGGTACACTGTGCTCGTGCCTCGCGCCTGCACGGTCGTCCGCCCGACAGGGACGAACGAACAGAACCTCCGACCAGGAACAATCACCACAACTCTCTACAATTCCCCTTCAGGGACAAGGGAACAGGGACAAGGGAACGACGTTATCGTCGACCTTCACGACGACGCCTTTCGACAATCGACCGAACGAACCAAGAGCCCAACTCGAATGCGAGCCTCTCCACGCCCACCCTTTTGTAGAGTGGTGCTCTGCCCTTCGCTCCGCCCCGTTTCGGGCTCCACCTCCCTTCTGTAAGCTTCCCAAAAATGGGCGTGCCCTCTTGTTCCCCCCTCCCGGTGCCATGCGGGGGACAAGGAAAGTCAGTTTTGGCTCGGGGCCAGGGAATTATTCCCCCAAAATCAGGCCCCCACCTTTTTCACCTTTGACCTCTGGCTCAAATCGCACCTCCCCCATGCCAAAGCGCGGGCGTTTTGGGCGGGAGATCTTGGCGGGAGATATTTAAGCGGGAGGTTTGGGCGGGAGATGCCCCTTCGCACCCTGGTTGCTGCTGCCACTCCGCTCCTTTCATCCGTCCCGCGGAGATCGTGACCGCACGGTGCTAGTTGAATGGCGAGTGGCGGAGATGGTGGTAGCGTAGTTGTGGAAGGTGGCGTCGTGGTGTGAAAGGCGTGATTGTGGGCGTCGTGTAGTGAATGGCGTGATCGTTGAGATGTTGGTAGTGGCGATGTTCGTGGTTCTTCTTGCACCAAAGTAACGACAGCAAAAGAAAAATGACTATCTGAAGAATCGCAGCCCGAATGGATCACATATATATTCCCTCTAAACAACGGGTTTTGGCTAACTACACATGAACTTATCGATATATCTCACCTGAGGACCCTTTCTGGTGTAATGTGAATTTCCACAACCATAACAATATCTTCTTCTTCTTCTTCTTCTTCTTCTGCTTCTTCTTCTGCTTCTTCTTTCGGCTGCTCCCGTTAAGGGTCGCCACAGCAGATCATCCGTATAATCCGCATAGTGATTTGGCACATGTTTTATGCCGGATGCCCTTCCTGACGCAACCCTGGTCGCCTCTTACGGCACAGGGATATGGTACACCTATTTTAACCAGGGTATACACCGGCCCAGTATACTGGTACTCATTTTGCCGACCTCGGAAGGATGACAGGCTGAGTCAACCCCCTGGTGTATTAATTCAGTGGCCCAACGGGGCTTGAACTCAGGAACTTTTGGAACCCAAGCCGCTGCCCTAACCACTGCGCCAACACCAGGCTCCCCAACCATAACAATATATATATATATATATATATATATATATATATATATATATATATATATATATATATATATATATATATATATATATATATATATATATATATATATATATATATATATATATATATATATTGTGATGTCCACGGGAGTTGAACAGTCCCGCCAACGTAGAATGAGCCGAAACGATGGAGGGGTTTATTTATTTATAACCTAAACATGGCGCTTCTAATCGCTCTACCGCAAACGGGACGAGGAAGGTGGCACGAGTCGCTTTTCACTGAGTTGATGATGTTTATTTGTTTTTACTATTAACCAGAAATAACAAGACTCGGCAAGAAAAGGGATCCGGGGCGATTCGACGGGGTGGTGTGGGATCGGGCGTGGGGAAACACACAGACAATTCCAATGAATATACAGATCTCAAACCCTCTAAGGCACCAAGCGCACGCACACACACACACACACACACACACACACACACACACACACACACACACACACACACACACACACACACACACAACGTAGCTATTTCTGGTGGTCAGGCTGGACCGGGGTGTGGACGCAACTGTCCCTGGATCGGCGTCGGACGAGCTGGCCTTGCTCTCGTCAGGGGGGGGGGGGCAGGAGAAACCGTGGTGCTGTCGACCTCCTGGTCCTGGCCCAAGTCCGCTCACAGCCGCCAGGGAACCAGTTCTGGCGCCAAATTGCGAGCAGGAGAGGGAGGCAGGTCCGCCCACCGTTCGACCCCGTAGTGCGAGCCAGCAGAACCCCAGAGCCAACCAAGGTGAGGCACGAGGCTCAGCAAGGCTCCAAGACACGATGAAGAACACGATCGAATCAGCACAACAACAAGGATGCTTCCCGCGCAACAGCCTCCACACCAAAAAAACACGATCGTTTTGTCCCGATCTTCTTCCTCTTCTTTTTCGACCCCGAACAGAACCTTTTTATCCTCCTGTCCTCATCACTTCCAATCGAGCCGTTTATTGGCCCACCGCCGTCGCCTTCCGCCAATCGTGATCACGGGGCGGAGCCATCCGCTGCACTGTCCTGTGACGTCACGGCCATTCTCCAGAGAATAC
>NC_140965.1:31179105-31184105 GCF_056783735.1 Eptatretus burgeri
TACAATATTCTGCAACATTGAGAAATATGAAAACCTGGCATGCCTGAAATGTCTTTCTTGATCGATGCTCCACTTGAAAGGATTGAAACGATCAATGGATTTTTAAAGTCGAAGTTTATCTTGTCTTGTGGGTGTTGCATCATGCTTCCAACTTTGCTGACAAAATTGTTGTTGTGCACCACACTCTTGAACAGAGCATTTGAAGTGCCGAAGCAGTTTTTCCTTAGCTATTTGGCACAATCTTGGACAGGTCACCATTTTTTGGAGCACAGCTGTGCAAGTGATGCTGTGCCCCTTTTACCAGTACACTGGTACTCATTTCACTGACCCCAGGAGGATGACAGTCTGAGTCAACCCCACCTGGTGTTAATTCAGCAGCCAACAGGGATCGAACTCAGGACCCTAAGATCCCAAGCCAGCCACCCTAACCACTCGGCCAACACCAGGCTTTACTGACAATGTAAATTCTATTCAGTTATATACTATCACGATTTTCAGGAAGTGTGTTGCGTAACGAAGTTTGATATATTTGGAGAGAAATGTCATTCTGCAAAATCCGTGTGAAATATCTTGTGGTCCCTTTCATTAAGAGGATGGACGGATAGAGGCTCTCAATATCAGACATGAGATCAGGACCATCTCTCTGTATATTTCTCGAGCTTTCAATGCAGTCTGGCATTATACCTTGCTTTCCAAACTGTCTGCCTGTGGAATTCAAGGCAAACTCTACTCTTCGATTACTGACTTTCTCCACTTCCATAGCCAATGCGTGGCTGATGTGGATTTTTCACCTAACCTCGTAGTGATCGTTGTCGGATTCTTGCGTTGTTGTGGAATCTTATTTAACTTGCAGGGTTTAAACGTCTAGCCGATTCGGTTTTAAAATCCTGTTATAAAATCACAGACACCGATAACCAATGTCCACAGACAAATCTTTTCTTTTGAGAACAATTTATTTCTAATTCTATCCACCGTACACTTCTCACCCTCGTACACTACACACAATGAACTTGAGAACCCGCATTTGTTGCAATATTATTTGGTTCTATTTTATTTATTTTTACTTTATAGTTAAACGTTAAACCAATCCGATTAAATTCACTTCCACAACGTGAAAGTACATTACATCAGAGAGTTTAATTATTACTTGGTACTTGGTCAATCCCAAGGAGTAAACGCACTGAGATGGTATACATCACACGTGCTTGCACTAAAACAAGATTACATTTCAAGGCATTTATACTTTCATGGGAGAGTGGAGGGGTTGTTAACTCTAACTGCATGCGTGTCTTCTCGGTGAGAAGCACTGTTATCAGCCCAGGTCACACCGCTCCACAACAACACATATTTATCAACATTTAGGGCAAAAGACTCTTGGCCAAAGGGAAGGGGGCACTGACAGCCAATTCGACCTATATAGCATAAAACTTAAATTTATAAAACACCAGCGCAATTACAATTTAGAATACATTAATATAATTATTTCCTCCACAGTCCCCCATTTCCTTCTAAGGAAAATTTGAATAATTATATTACACATGATTACCATATCCCGTTCCTGAAGGAGAAAAGATATTCATTACTCAAGTTCAATAAACAATGGCAGTGAGTGCTCAGTCTCAGAAAAGTGAGAGCGTTTCCATTTAATTTATTGCCTGTTCATCAGCATGTATCATACATTGAAAACATGCTACCCGAAGTCATAAGATAAACAGGTCAGGGTGTAGATAGCGCAGCACTCAACGGGAAACACAGTTGAAGCACTCCTTGAGCTGAGGAGAAGGTAGATGTTGGCAAGTACGAGCTTGGGCCTGACACTGGGTTGAAGGAGACGAAAAGGACTCGAGAGGTGAACAGAGATCCAGCCCCAACAGAGCCTGGGGCCTCGCTGCAGCAGTTTGTGCAATCAGGTTTGATTCACCAAGCGAGCTGTGCACGTTAGATGCAGTCGCGGTGGCAGCACGAGCCCCCATTTGCATCATTGAACACATGTTGCAGAAGACTCGCCGTGTGGATCTCCAGGCCTTCGTCATACATTTAAGCAACCACAGAAAGTTCACGATGTATTTGCAGAGCAGACATTCCTCCAGGCAGGCACCACACAACGCCGACGTTAAGACTTTGCTCAACCTTCTCCTGTGGGGTTTTTTTTACATTCCTCATCTTATCTCCTCAGGAAGGGGGTAGTTTCATGATCACATGTTGAATGCCCAATCACCCAAATCTGGATTCTCCCCATCATCCAATCTTTTGGTGGAAGTTCTTTCCAAGCTTCATTTAGACGAAATCGTACATTGCATGGTTTAACTGCGCTCAGCACTCCGAAACTTACAAAATCAAAGTGAAGCATCGATTAAACATCATCAGTAAACATCATGGGCTCATGTATTTCCACAAGACTGACAAAGGTTCTTACAGAAGCATTCAACTTGCATTATATGCCATATCAATATTTTATCCCTTTCCTTGTTGGGTTATTTTTTCCCAAAACAACATGCTAAAATATACAGAAATCTCATTTGTATGTATACTCAAAACATTCATCTCATTTGTATATTTCCATGTAAAAGCAAACAGTCTTTATCAGGGTTTCAATTTGCAATCAATAATTCTTTTCACAAAAATATTCCATTATCGATACAAAAATATGAAAGTTATCTACTTCTTCAAGAACCGAATCCAAATCAATTCGATTTTGCACAGTTACCATTTTAACATTCATATCTGCTAAACAAATTACAGTTTCATTCACAAGTGGTTCCAGAGCAACTGCCATTATATTATCTTGATTCAATTCTCAGTAACTTTTCCCTATCCTCAATTAACAGATTAACAAAGTCCTGAGGTAAAAGGATTCTCAAATGTAATCTCAAAACAAAAGTTCATATCAATTTTAACCAAGAGAAACATGATGGTTCGTTCTCAATGAGTTATTTTTTTTTCTTCTTTTTTTATGAGCCTAGTCTGAAAGTAACTAACACAGTTACTGCACAACCCTCATTTGCTTACTGTTCCACTCCGCTCGGCCATAACATTTAGTTGCCATGACATGACATCTTCGAAACAAGAACTTTGATAACATTGTTACAAAATTTCTCCAAACAGTTTCAACAACACCAAAAGCTAACATTGTTTAATTAACTTGATGAGCCTCCATTTCTTTGTTGAGCCAATCTCTATCATCAACACTCTGAATTCCATAGACATTTTAAATCTCTGACATTTGTCCATCTATCCACTTCTCTCTCACCAAAACAGCAATATGCTGCCATTTTTCAACTCGCATACACAAACCATCTATCACTTCCTCTGACCTTCTCAATTACGAATCCATTTCCTTTATCAAAACAATTAAATACAGTTTAAACAGTTGAACAAAAATTGTCAAATCATTTGTCAAATTTGTCATCAGGCGAATATCACTTAAATTGCAGCTCAAACACTCCGTCCACACATGTAGCTAGAACCTTCCCAAACTTTATCACAGTTATGGGGAAGGCATCTTAAACTTCAGACTAATAAAACATCCAATCTCTCTTAAACAGCTTTTTGGTCTAAACATTAAAATATTTTCTTTTAAAATCAATAAATCAAAAAATAAAATCTTCAGCATCTATCCAATTAAATCTTATTGATTTACCTTGACTGAATCGATCAAAGGGTTACACTGGGTTGTTTGCCATTGCCTTCCCAGCACTAGTTCAGGCAACTTTAACATTCACAGACGAATAAAAACAGCATGCCGAGTTCAACGTTCATCCGAGGGCATCATCTATAATTATCTGTGAATCGCCCCACGTGCTAAACATCATCAAATCATTTTTAAAATCATTCCAAATCACGTTTCAATCCCAAGGAGTACAACGCACTGAGATGGTATACATCACACGTGCTTGCACTAAAACAAGATTACATATCAAGGCATTTATACTTTCATGGGAGAGTGGAGGGGTTGTTAACTCTAACTGCATACGTGTCTTCTAGGTGAGAAGCACTGTTATCAGCCCAGGTCACACCGCTCCACAACAACACATTTTTATCAACATTTAGGGAAAAAGACTCTTGGCCAAAGGGAAGGGGGCACTGACGGCCAATTCGACTTATAGCATAAAACTTAAATTTATAAAACACCAGCACAATTACAATTTAGAACACATTAATATAATTATTTCCTCCACATGGCTCTCAACAGAATCCTTTCATCTCCTCTCCCTGTCAAGGCTGGAGTGCCCCTGGGCCCAGTTCTATTCCTGATCTTCATCAATGATCTCTCTGACTCTGGAAAATCCTCTTTATATATTTGCTGATGACTTCACCATCTGCCGTGACGTCCCTCAACCTTCAGACAGACGGGCTGCAGCCTCTTCTCTCTCTTCAGACCTTGAAAAAAAAAATCACAAGCTGGTGAAACACTTGGAACATGTCTTTCACTCCTGACAAATCTCACACTCTCGCTATCTCTCTCCAAAAGGACCGTCTGGCAAACCCATCCTATCTACTTTCTCACCAATCCTCCTGAGGAAGTTCAGTCATTCAAATTCCTGGGTATCACAATCAGAAACGATCTTTCTTTGGCAAACCACATTTCAAAGTTGACCTCCAAAGCAAACTGCTGACTGGGCATCCTCCATTGTACAAAGTCCTTCCTTGGCACAACTGAACTCTCTACCTACAAGGCCTTCATCCGCAGCTTGATGGAGTACTGCTCTTCTTTCTGGGCTGATTTCCCTGCCTCATCTTGCTCAGCTTGACGCCAAGGCCTTTAACATTATCGGAATCTCCCGCGATGAAGCTGAGTCTATGGGTCTATCAACACGCCATCGTAGACGGGTCAGTGGTCTCTCTATCTTCTTCCACTTCCTTGCTGTTCTTACACCGTCTGCTCTTTCCATGCTTTGTCCCCCCCCCCCCAAGGTTTCTGCAGTGCTCACACAGTCCACCATCAACCCCCTTCTGGTGAAACTACCTAAATACAAGATCTCTGCTCACCTCCATTCATT
>NC_140965.1:31186605-31199105 GCF_056783735.1 Eptatretus burgeri
TGCGTATGTGGTTGCATAGCCACAGACCAGTCAGAGGAGCCATGATGACTCCTGTGCACCATCGTAAGTGCCTACAATGGGCACGCGAGAGTCGGAACTGGACCTTGGAGCAGTGCAAGAAGGTCGCCTGGTCCGGTGAGTCCTGTTTGCTTTCAGATCGTGTGGATGGCCGTGTACGTGTGCGCCGTTTACCTGGGGAAGTGATGGCACCAAGATGCACTGTGGGAAGACGACAAGCCGGTGGAGGGAGTGCGACGCTCTGGGCAATGTTCTGCTGGGAAACCCTGGGTCCGGCCATTCATGTGGATGTCAATTTGACACGCGTCACCTACCTAAACATCGTTGCAGACCAAGTACACCCCTTCATGGCAATCGTATTCCCTGATGGCAGTGGCCTCTTTCAGCAGGATAATGCACCCTGCCACACTGCACACATTGTTCGGGAATGGTTTGAGGAACATGATGAAGTGTTCACGGTGTTGCCCTAGCCTCCAAATTCCCCAGATCTCAATCCGATTGAGCATCTGTGGGATATGCTGGATCGACAAGTCCGATCCACGGCGGCTCCACCTCGCAACTTACATGACTTGAAGGATCTGCTGCTAATGTGTTGGTGCCACATACCACAGCACACCTTCAGGGGTCTTGTGGAGTCCGTCCCTCAGCAGGTCGTTGCTGTTTTGGCAGTGCACGGAGGACCAACAGTATATTAGGCAGGTGGTCATTATGTTTTGGCTCATCAGTATATATATATATATATATATATATATATATATATATATATATATATATATATATATATATATATATATATATATATATATATATATATATGAAAAACACACACATATTTATATATTTTTAAAATTAAATATATAGATAAAATATTGTTGTGGGCTGGGGGTCAGTGGCGGGAATGACCACAAGGTGGGGGAGGTTTTGCATTGTCTCCCACCAAACTCCCCCGGAATTGTAGGCCGTCGTTCGGATAACTCCGCGAGCCGGCGAGTGGTTTAACTGACCGTGGTCGCCAATATTTCAACCGTGTGGCGTACGGTTATTTTGTCTCGATCCAATGTACCAAAGTAACCACGCGGTCTGGATCCACGCCCTCAGAACGCCTGGCCAAACCGGATTCACTCTTCCGGCAGCGGTAAAATTACACCTACCGCCTACCACTCTGCCACCCACCTTTCTGGCTTGGATGCAGTCAAGCGGGCCTACCCAGGACGTCCCGGCTACAATTGTCCGATTACCGGGGATAAAACCCCGCCTAAACTCAGATCCAAACCATGCTGGACCAATTCAAGAAGGGACCAAAACGAACTGGGAACATTTCTAACAAGTTTTATTTACAGTAAATGAAGACACAAAGCAAGACTTAACACGAATATGCAAGCAAGGAATGTTATGACTCTCCACTCGGCCGAGTAAGATGACAGAGTCAGATGAGGATCCTCGAATTACACGTTTTATTTCCGAAGACCACACGCATGCGGAATGTGACTCAGTGACCCTTCAGTCAGGCTCCCCTGAATCACATTAAGAATATGCTTCAAAACAATCACATATATAATCACACAAAGCAAAACTGGGTGTGGACTAAAAGTGTAAAGGAAAAACTGGGTGTGGACTAAAAGTGTATGCTAAGGGATAAGGAAACAAAGAAGTAAAAGAAATAAATGTGGCAGTGGGCTTCTTTCCCCCCTCCCTCGGGCCCTAGGGGAAGTTGAATCGGTCAATTCTCAGATATGCAACCACAGTTTCCAAGCCACCTACACAACTCTCAGATATGCAAGCCTTGCAAACTAATAACTTTCCTACACTCCTTCACTAGCACCTGCTGATAACAAAGGCAAAGCTTTGGTGATCACTGAGAATAGGAATGTGTGGGCAGCATACACTGAAGGAACAATTCCACAGTTCTCTCCAAGGTTGCACTAAGGGCACACCACCACAGAGCAACAGGAAGGGTGATAAGGGCTTAGTTTCCAAGAAACAGGAACAGCTGGGCTCTGTCCAAAAACAGTGGGGTGCATGGAACATTGGTAGCCTGAAACATTTAAAGCAACATTTTAAAGCAAGGTTTGAATAATGCACAGTTACAAGCAAGGTTAGAATCCTGACAGCTGATTAACACACAGCTAATGGTCCAAAATATGACCACCCAACATATCATCATAACAGTTTCCCTCCTTGGTCATATTTTGACCATTCCCAGCCACACCTGAGACTCACCGACCGAGTGGACCCCTATTTGGTTCCTGTAGCAGCTACCCCTAGGCCCCCGCGCCTGCCAAACGGGATTTACGAATGCCGTGGATAGCCATCAACATTCCCCAAATGAGAAGTCCCCAACTGCCGGTGGTTCAGGTTAGCTTCTGTTACCATTGTCTTCCCCTTTTGTCCTACCCACTGCCACATGCCTCCCGTTTAAGCTGCAGTGTATGAATTCAATGCTAAGTCCACACCATATTAACATGTAATACTGTTCTATGTTAGCAGCAGTGGTAATACTATTGTTTAAACAATTATACATAAGCAAGTAGCAAAAGTAGTACTCAAGGCACGGGTGTAAGCTCGTCCAGCGCAGGAGTCACATCTTGCACTGGAAGGCAAAACAACACGCACTCTCTCCTGGGTTAGTTATCTGCTTCAACAAGGAGGAATGGTTGTAAACCTTGGCCTAGGTCCACGTGTATGACGTCCCCCTGAAGGCCCTGGTCGTCCCCCTCCCCATTACTGGCCAAGTCGTCCTCAACAGAGAGTTCGCTGTTAATTATTATAATGGCCTGGGTGAGGGGTGACGCTGCGCAGCACTTCTTCAAACAAATGGTAATGAGAAGTTTGATTAGAAACACCCCAAAAATTACCACCACAATGATTAAAAGTACTGACCCTATTAGTCGCAACAACCAACCTCCCCAGCCCTGGAAGATCGACTTCCACCATGCATAACCTTCCTCACGTTCCACTCGATTGCTTGTGAGAACTTCCACCACCTTTTAATTCGGGCCACCGCACGATTAGTTATGTCCTTCGGGTCCGGAATCCAGACGCAACATTCTCCTTCAATCATCCCGCATACCCCTCCTTGCTCTGCTAGAAGCATGTCTAAAGCTACTCTGTTCTGCATTACCATAGCGCGCATTGATACCAACATCTCTGTTAATTCTGTATAGTAAGCCATGGTTACATTACCTAAATATTCCAAAACTTGCGAAAGCTCATCTAACCTAATGCTATTAATAGTAGTACCGGCATGTGGCATGAAAAAGCCAAGAGCCTTCTCCCACCAGGTGCCTTTGATCACCCCTAAGCGCTCTGATACACCGGCCCATCCCTCTGGATCCCCTGTCTCTGATGCGCTGCGTCGATGCCGTGGTGGTGCAGGGGTAGGGTAAAAAGTGGTCTTAATCCTGCTATCCGGAAATACTGAAGCTAAATAACAACTCCCTTCCCACCCTTTGGTAGGTAGGGGTAAGCCTTGTCCCCGCAAACCAAGTGAATGCCTTTTGGCGGGATCATCCCGTTGTCATGGTGTAAGGCTGCTTTTATTGTGAATGTTACTTGCTCCTCTACCTGGGTGTCCGGGTTAACAGCGATGACTTCCTGGTCAGTTGATTTCGGGAGGGGAAGTTGAATCTCACATTCTGACTTTCCCATTCTGTTTGCTCCCTGTCCTGTAAAACAGACTGCTCCCCTGGTGTTTTCTACCCATAGGGGAGATGGTACCACCATTACATTAGCACTCGGATTCTTCTCTGCATAGACCCGTTGTGTATAATCACGGGCTGAGGTCTTAGCTTCGAGCCCTTCTACTGGTCCGGTTACATGATTGAAGATGGTTAATGGTAATACGAAAAGAGGAAGTCCGGTCACGAGGCCAGATGGTGGTTTAAGGCACACCCAGCACTCACTCCGGTTCTCAATGTTTGCTATCTCTGTGGTTAGGGCTACAAAGGTATTCGGGGCCTTGTCGGCGGCCCCTGTCTGCGTACATCAAAGTGTATCCAATTACTCCATGCTGTTTGGTTGCTCAATAGAACGCGGCAATAGTATGCCAACTGGGTGTCGTCTGGTACTTGCGGAATTCTAGTTATCAGACTTGCATGCTGGCCCCATTCATATCCTTGTCGGTTGTAGGATCCCTTTTGCCCTCTCTGTTTCTTTACTTGTCGAGCTACTAAGAGAACCTGCCCTGCAATATCGTAGTACCATACGATGGCCTTAAGTTCCTTGTGTCGTTCTACCAGGTCACTAGACCCATCTGCTAGGATGCAGGGTATTTCTATGAGTTGTTGAGGTCGGAGCAGCGGTACCTTTATGTTCTTATTGTTCGGAACCATTGACGAAAAAGGTTGGGTGCGGTTAACTGAAAAGACTCTTACTGTGTCTAACTCCTTGTTATGGGTTGTCCCAAAATTTGCATATTTGCTTGCTGTCACCTCTCTTGGTACCCCTCTCCTGCTACGCTGTAAAGAAGTTGCTAATTCACTCTCGTTTCCCCATTCGTGGTTGAGGTGTAGGAGGCGTGTATGGTTCTCGGGTCTAAGACTGTCGGTTTGCTGCCTAGTGACAGGCCGCCTTTGCACAGGAGTAGCACTAGCACCAGGAGTTGCATGTTGTGTCGTCAAAGTTCCTGTCGCTGTTTCCTGTATTACAATGTTGTTGCCGTCTAAACCTGCCTGTTCCACGTTTGGCAGGGTGCCTGGTCCAGGTTCCGGCTCCACGTCTGGCGGGGCGTTTGGTTCTAGCGCTGGTCTTTCAGGGTCCCTGTTGTCTACGTTTTCAGGTCCCGGGTCTGGCGGGGCACCTGGCTCTGCTTGCAGTGGGTCTCCCTGTACTATCTCTCCCTGTCCTGCTGGGCCGGCCCCGTCTTGGTTTGGTGGCGGTGGAGGGGGTCTCTGTAGAGTTATCACGTCTTCCCCCTCGTCGTCGTCTTCACTATCCCGGTAAAAGACTGAATCGGACACAGCCGGAACCTCTGCTGAGGTTACCTCCTCCGGTTCCCTAGTTTCAGCGGCTTCCTTGGGTGCTCGTTTACAGTGTGAGTGGTGTATCCATGCACTCTTACCCCTCACTTTGACGGCCGAGAGCGTGGTCAAAAGTACAGTGTAGGGCCCGGTCCACTTGGGTTGTAGGGCGTCCTTCCGCAGGAACTCTTTCACCCAAACTCGTTCAGCAGGTTGGAAATCATGTAACGGGTCTCCAGCAGGTATCGGCAATGCTTCTTGTACCTGTGAGTGAAAAGCCCTAATGGTAGCAGTGAGTGTTCTGCAATAGTTCATCATTCCGTCAGTCATACATGCCAAATCCCAATCTCCCATATCTGGCGGAGCCGAGACCGGTAACTGTATAGGACGTCCTGTTATTATTTCGTGGGGCGAGAGCCCCTTGTGGCATTATTTGTTGCCCGCATTTTCATGAGTGCTATCGGCAGCACGTCTGGCCAGGGCATTGACTGGTCCTCGCAGAGTTTGGAAAGCGTCTGCTTTAGGGTTTGGTTCTCTCTTTCTACTGCCCCTGCTGACTGGGGGTGGTACGGACAATGCAGTTTCTGGTTGATACCCAAGCCTTCGGCTACTTTTTCCATTACTTTTGCCGTAAAAGACCCTCCTTGGTCCGAGGATAGTCGTGTTGGAATCCCAAATCGCGGAATTACTTCCTGTAAAAGTAGTTTGGCCACTGTATCAGCTTCCTGATTGGTCGTGGCGAAGGCCTCTACCCACTTAGAAAACATATCCACAATTACCAGCACATATTGGTGATGTTTGTATGCCGGCATTTTTATAAAATCCATCTGAAGGTGTTGAAACGGTCCGGACGGGGGTGGGTGTGCTCCCCGTTTCTTGGCGGCATACTTCCTGTTATGTCTACCACAGGTCGCACAATTGCTAACCACCTCTGTTGCTGCTGTTGTTACACCTGGGGCATTCCAGGTTTGACGAATAATTTCCGCCACCCCTTTTATTCCCATATGGCCCTGCGCATGTGCAGTGAGGGCGAGCCATGGGAGCAATATCCGGGGTACAAACGGTCTATTTCGCTCATCCACCCATACTCCATGTATGTTTTGCTTTGCACCCTCCTTCACCCTCCATGATTCCTGTTCTTCCATAGTTGCGGAGACCTGCAGGTCCTTCAGCTGTTCTTGCGTTTGTGGACCGTCTACCATTTGCTCCACGTAAAGTTCGGTCGTTGGTTGTGGGTTCGCCTCCTCCTCATCGAGCACTGCTTTTGCCGCTAAATCTGCTCTTTCATTGCCTTTTGACACTTCATCTGTCCCTCCTGTGTGAGCTTTGCATTTAATCACTGCAATCTGTTGCGGCTCTTGTGCTGCTCGTATCAGTCGTTTGATCAAGTCCCCATGTCGGATAACCTTCCCTGAGGACGTCTTAAAGCCACGCAAGGCCCAAATGGCAGCAGAGTCATGTAAGATGCCCCAGGCATACCTAGAATCTGTGTATATGTTCAATGTCTTACCCGCACCCAGCTCACACCCGCATATCAATGCTTCCAGCTCAGCTTGTTGGGCTGAAAATCCCTTTGGTAACAATTGTTTCCTCAAGGTGGCGCTTGCGGTGCATACTGCAAAGCTAGCGATGGTTCTTCCCCATCGGTTCTTCCTCGCCGCTCCATCCACGAACAGTTCCAATTCTGCATTTTCGATCGGGGCTTCCTGTAGGTCACGCCTAGCCTTTGTCTCTTCCACCAGCACTCGTTCACACACATGTGCCTCTCCCTCATCACCCGCTGGCATTAGGGAGGCTGGGTTCAGTGGCGAACATCTTTCGATCGTTATATTAGTTGCCTGCAACAGCACCAAATCATGTTGAACTGCTCGTGCCGCTGATATATGTTGTGTCTTATTTTGCCGTATCAGCGCCGCCACATCATGCGGTACCTTTACAGTCAGCGGAGAACCCAAAACCAGCGTTGCTGTTGCGGTTACTGCGTATTGCGTTGCTGCTACTGCCCGTAAGCACCCAGGATAGGCGGCGGCGACCGAGTCCAAATGACTACTGTAGTACGCAATCGGCCTATTCTTTCCTCCGTGTTCTTGCGTCAGCACCGCTTGGGCGAACCCTCCTCTTTCATGGACGAATAGGGTGAAGGGAAGATCATAGTTCGGTAGCCCCAATGCTGGTGCTTTTGACAAGGCCTGTTTCAATGTTTCGAAGTCTTTGTTCGCACCATTCGTCCAGGAGATCTTATCCCCCTCTGCCTCTTTTACCATGTCGTACAGTGATCGCGCCCTAACTGCATAATCAGGGATCCACTGCCGGCAGTACCCTGTCATCCCGAGGAACCGTCGCAATTGTCGCAATGTAGTGGGTTTTGGGTGCTCTAGGATTGTCTCCACCCGTTCAGCTCCGAGGCTCCTCTTCCCCTGTTCCAGTATATGTCCCAAATACGTCACCCTTGGCTGCGAAAACTGTAATTTGTCTTTGCTGACTTTGTGGCCCTTTCGGGCGAGAGCTGTTAACAGCGCTACAGTGTCCGTTTCACATTTCGTTTGATTGTCCGAGCATACCAACAGGTCGTCCACATATTGTATCATGACTGATCCTTCCGGGAGCTCTATGTCCTCCAGGTCCTCCTTCAGAGCCTGCGAGAAGAGCGTTGGACTATCGCAGAACCCCTGCGGAAGTACAGTCCAGGTGTATTGTTGTCCGTCGTAGCTGAAGGCAAACAAGTGTTGCGACTCTTTGGCTAGCGGTATGCTAAAGAACGCTGAGCACAAGTCTACCACGGAAAAATGCGTCGCAGTGGACGGCACCCCTGACAGTATCGTAACCGGGTGTGGCACCACGGGAAAGGACGCTTTCACACACTTATTCACTGCCCGTAGATCTTGTACGAACCTCCATTTGTTTCCTCCGGGCTTCTCCACCGGCAGGATTGGTGTGTTACATTGGCTCTTAGTAGGTATTATCACCCCTTGGTCGCGTAATGATGCTATCACCGGAGCGATCCCTTCTATTGCTTCTTTGCGCAACGGGTATTGAGCCACTCGAGGCAGGGGTACCCCTCCTTTATCTGGATAGACACGGGCGTTGCGGCTAGCACTCTGCCCACGTCATTCGGATGTCGTGTCCATAATTCAACAGGTACTTCCTGTAGTTTTTCTTCCGTTCTCGTTTCCCTGTTTGTCTGGCGGCGTGGCCTTTCGCTGTTCATCTCATGTCTTTCTAACATACATGACAAAATCTGATCAGGTAAGCATACTTTCCATCCATCCCCCCGTCGACTGGCCTGTAAAGCGCTCTGGGTTTCACTACCCTCCCTGGTGGTTCCGAGGCACATCTCAACCTGGTCAACATTCTTCCCAGTTCTTCGGCACTATGACCTTTACCGACCGCCATTGAGACGTGCGGGGTAAGTCCTTCTCTGTGCTTCATTAGCTCACGTTCCTTGTTAGTTAGCTCCACCTCCATTGCCGCTCCCTCTTTCCCGATCCACAAAGTGGTTGTCATTAAAGTGCGTGTGGTAGCGTACTCTTCATGTACTCTGTCCGAGTAATCAAAATCCTGCCCTGTTTCGTCATAATAGACCGTACAGTGTAAAGGCAGTTCCACTTCTTTCAATTCAATGTCGTTGCCACGCAACCATTCCTCTACGTCCCGCAATCTTTTCGCACTTTCCCAATCCCTAGTCAGTTTATCTCTCCCCTCTTGTGACACAACCCGCAACCAATAGACTACCGGTCCGAGTTCGGTCATCATGAGGGTCATTACTTCCTCTTGCAATGCCAGCGGAGCATCTATGAAAACTCCGTCTTGCTTGCATGTTATGGTACATCCCATTCTGCACAACAAATCTCTTCCTAACAAATTCATCGGGGTGTGTTTGGCTACCAAAAATGCATGTTCTCCCCGCAGGGGACCTACTTCAATTCGTAATTTGTCCGAGATCGGGATATCCTCTCTCCGTCCCGAAACCCCCACCACACTCACTGACTCACCTGAGAGTGGCAGGTTCTTTATCTCTCCTTGTTTTAGTGTTGACCGGGTGGCCCCTGTATCTACCAGGAATGTTACTTGTCTCCCCTCTACGTTTAAGGTCGTGGTCAATTCCCTTACATTCCGCGTTTCCTTTGCGGAGCCACCACGGTGTCCTCATGTCAATAGTTTCTTCCTGCTGTCTCCCTTCTCCTCTCATACTCTCTAGGGGGCGCCGTTGGTCTCTCTTGCTGTTGTGGTGGCCGCGAGCCCCAGCCTCGTTGTTTAGGCGGTGCCGGGCAGTCCCGAAACCAGTGCCCGGATTGACCGCAGTTAAAGCATTCTCCCTGTTTTTGCTGCTCCCTCTCTCGGTTCCAAGGCCTCCGCTGGTCCCGTTCGGCTTCATACCGGGGTTCCCAATCTGGATTTTCCCAGCGAGGCCTGCTTTCCCTCTCTTCGTATTTACGGCTTTTCAATTCAAGATTTCTTGCAACTAGAGCTTGGGTATCTTTCTTTCCCCTCCGTTCCTCTTCTCTCAGAGTCTGCCAAGCCTGTCTTGCCCTTTCAAACACGGCATCTACGTCAGCCGTTTTCCACCCTGGCATGTCCGCTTTCACCTCTCGCCTTACTTCGTCACACAGTCCATCTACGAACATAGTGTTCAGGAAATGGAGGGGCGTCTGTGCGATGTTAATAAATCCTGAGTGCAGTTCGATCTGCTCATACAGTCGTGCCTTGTACTCCCCAGGTGATTCCTTGGGATTCTGTGTGACATCCTGTATTGCCTGCCAATCCATTACCCTCGGGGCCATTTCCGTCGCAAGTTCTTCCATCAGGGTTTGTACTCTTCCTCTGTACAGTGCCTGTGCTTCCCGATCGGCTCCCTCCGGGTAATGTCGGTTTAAGGTGGTATCTGTTTCTCCTTCCATTTTTACACTCCAGGCTGCCGCACGCCGGCTCCAAACCGCACTGGGCAAGACTGCAGTGCAGATAAACCCTATGTCTGTCCTGGTTGCCCCCTGCATTTTTATCTGGTCGTGTAATATCTGAATGGCCCTTCTCGGGTTTTTCTTTATACATTCTTCCATGCTAGCTTTTACTCCCCTAATGTCTTGTGGGGTCCATGATCTCCAAACCCAATCTCCCCCTGCTGCTTGTATCATGGGGAACTGGTGAATGTCGGTCCCTCCTTTTACTCTGTCCCCTTCTAAGACAGGGTAAATTCCTTTGTTGTTCCAAGTCGGGTTGTCGTCTTTCGGTTCACGTCGTCGTTGATTTCTGCTATCTGTGCTAACGCCTGCTTCAACTTCTCCTGTCTCTCCTCACTCTGTATCTTGACCTCCGTCAGCTGCGCTAACACTTGGTCTAGTTCCCTCTGTTTGTCCTCTCCCTGTGTCTTAACTTCCGTTAGCTGGTCTAGCGCCTGTTTTAGTCTCCCTTGTCGTTCCTCGTCTTGTATTTTTCGTTGGTTCACAGTCCCTTCTAGTCCGAGTCGCCTATGCTCTGTCTCGACTTGCGACTCCATTAGCCACGCGGCCAATGCTTTCCAGTGTGGTCCACTTTGTTTCGGGCCGCCTGCTTTGCCCTCTATCAGCGCATTACTCACTGTGTTTAATATCTTTGGATCTAAGGATCCAGTCAGCGGAAAGGGATCTTTTCTTCCCGCGGTCCACTTCACCCAGTCCTGTATTCCCTTTACGTTATCGATTCCATATTTGTCACTGATAACTTTCAATGTTGTTCCTTTTGGTATCTTCTCGTTCTTTGAAGATTTATTCCCCATTCTCTTGTTCTTATCTTATCAACCGCCTAATAGCTATAAATCGTTTCTCCTTTTACACCGGGACTGAGGTCCCTTTCAATCAGCCGCCTAATAGCTGTAAATCGTTTCTCCTTTTACACCGGGACTGAGGTCCCTTTCAATCAGCCGCCTAATAGCTGTAAATCGTTTCTCCTTTTACACCGGGACTGAGGTCCCTTTCGACCCGCCGCCTAATAGCCTCAAACCCAATGAAGGCCTCTAACCTTCCCTCTCTTGGTACAGGATTCCAACCTGTTTCCTCCTTATTTCACACGGATACCTTTATCCTCGACCCTTACCGGCTCTACAAACACTGCCTGACAGCCCTTCCCCTTTGTGCTCTTCAGACAAACCGCATTCGAATCACCTCATATGTGTTTACCGTTACAGTTCTTGATTCGAGCAGATCCTGGAGCTGCGTCCGGCAGGGCGCAACCCACCAAGTGTACAGCGCTCGCCTAACTGGGGCTCCCTATTTTAGGTGCCCTACGTGCGATCGCCACGTACCTTTTAGCTGATCCCTTGCGATCGCTGTACACCAAGTGGAGTCCCACCGTCCACACCGCCAGCATCAGTCGAATCCCATCCTCGTCGCCAATTGTTATGACTCTCCACTCGGCCGAGTAAGATGACAGAGTCAGATGAGGATCCTCGAATTACACGTTTTATTTCCGAAGACCACACGCATGCGGAATGTGACTCAGTGACCCTTCAGTCAGGCTCCCTGAATCACATTAAGAATATGCTTCAAAACAATCACATATATAATCACACAAAGCAAAACTGGGTGTGGACTAAAAGTGTAAAGGAAAAACTGGGTGTGGACTAAAAGTGTATGCTAAGGGATAAGGAAACAAAGAAGTAAAAGAAATAAATGTGGCAGTGGGCTTCTTTCCCCCTCCTCGGGCCCTAGGGGAAGTTGAATCGGTCAATTCTCAGATATGCAACCACAGTTTCCAAGCCACCTACACAACTCTCAGATATGCAAGCCTTGCAAACTAATAACTTTCCTACACTCCTTCACTAGCACCTGCTGATAACAAAGGCAAAGCTTTGGTGATCACTGAGAATAGGAATGTGTGGGCAGCATACACTGAAGGAACAATTCCACAGTTCTCTCCAAGGTTGCACTAAGGGCACACCACCACAGAGCAACAGGAAGGGTGATAAGGGCTTAGTTTCCAAGAAACAGGAACAGCTGGGCTCTGTCCAAAAACAGTGGGGTGCATGGAACATTGGTAGCCTGAAACATTTAAAGCAACATTTTAAAGCAAGGTTTGAATAATGCACAGTTACAAGCAAGGTTAGAATCCTGACAGCTGATTAACACACAGCTAATGGTCCAAAATATGACCACCCAACATATCATCATAACAAGGAATATTTACAATGATCCAAAAACACTTATTCAGTTCTACTTAAAGACGGGCCCACACGCAGACACACACACAAATGAAAAGAAACCCAGAGTTCTTTATTGGACTCTCACAGCTGAGGAGAGGGACAAGCTGGGGGTCAGAGTTCGGATGGATACCTGGCCGTCGGAGAAAGGGGGTACTCCATGCTGCAGCACCTGACATTGGTCGCTGGTTTTGTCCCCAGTCGCATGTGTGGGACTCGAGGTTTGTAGCGGAGCTCGGGTGGTGAATGGCCAGAGTCCATGGAGGGGGGGGGGGGTCAGGGTCGCTCTTTCCTTCCTTGTGGAGGACCAGCAGAGACACGTTCGCCGCCTCGACGACCTTCTTCTCAACTCT